>NC_079218.1:27555783-27898283 GCF_029633865.1 Lampris incognitus
TGCTTGACTCAGCCAAATAATTAGGCCAAAAAATGTCATGCTGCAAATAGTATTACATAACCCAATGGAAATGTTTTGTTATTGCAATTGTATGCTGCATTTGGTAATTGCTGTGCTCCTGTTGATGGAGTGCATCTATTCATCTTAATCATGGTGCATCATCATCATGGTGACAATGGTTTTCATTGAATATAATTTCCCATTTTTATTCTGTGAAATGGTTAGAACGCCTTATAATAAAGTATTGGAACGTGGAGCTGAAACCAGCATATTCAGAGCAGCATAATTGATATGAAAATGTGATGTGTAAATTGAGAAAGGGCAGTTGTAGGGTGAGTTCAGCTGCATCACAGAGGCCTCACTCTACACAAGCACATCTGTATGCAACAAGGTAACACCTTAAAAAAAGAGGAAATTGGTAGAGGAGTGAATATATCTCCAAGAGGAAGCGGAAGGAGTTTCTCAAGCTAGGAAGGGACAATGGGTGAACTGGAATAGTGTAGAAAGTAAGGTTGAAAGCATTGCGGACTACAGGGGAATCCAGGGTCAGATCCATTATTTTAGCGGCCAGAATGTGCAGCCGTCATTTCAGTACATACACTAGTGCTGGCTAAAATAGCAGGACTTAGATATTTCCTCTCAAGATGCAAAGTTAATCCTTCCCGAGATATTCTGGGAATACTGGTGTACTTGGTTACATAACAAGGTTTGTTGAGGTGTCAGACAGCAACTTTTGACATTTAACAATCAGATATTAACTCTCAACTTATTTAGACAGAGAACTGACTGCCTCATATCTACTTTTTACATGATGGAGACTAAAATGGGAAGAGATTGTTAAGAGTAGGCACAGGTTAGGGCAGCTAGGGGAGGTTATAGATTTGGAAATGCAAGCAGGCCAAGGACAACCATCCATAATCCCTCCATAGTTAGTAGTTTGCATCAGTCTAAAACCTGTCCTGATATTGTGGTCCAACACTCAGCGGTGTGTTGACATTTTAAAACTCGCTATGTCCTGGCAAAACATGTTAGACTAGTCATAAGAAAAAAGGAAGTGTAGAGAGACAAACCCAACAGCAGATGCTAACCAGTGAGAGGTTCATAAGTCCAGTCTACACCCTGTGAAAGATGTGTGCCATTGGTTTTGTTGCTTTAAATCCACTGCTAGTTTACTTTTGGAGTGAGAGCTGTTTATGCTAAAAATAAGTTATTTCCCCTGTGAGGTTTTAATATTTTGACAGTATGGTTAAAGCAGATTGTTTCCACAGTGGATTTCGTTAACAGTGTTGAATACTAGAAGGAAAGGAATAAACTGTTATTTTTACTTTATGTTGATGTAAGAGATAAAAGTTTTTTGCTTTAGGTTACCAGCTATGTATATCCACCTTGGTACTGGTTGGTTCACAATAACAGCAATTATTCAAAAGCCATGCCTTTGCCGGACTCTTTCTGGCATTGCTTCAGTTTCCCAAGGAAGTCATGTTGTGACTCAAGGTTTCTGCAATTACATCAGTTCCTTTCTGGTTATTTCCAAGCCTGCAGCCTTATATGGACTTTCACATCACATTCAGGCTCTTCTCTACTCTGCTGAACCCAGCGTGGTCCTCAGCAGTAATACAGCAGGATGGGATTGCTACCCCTAAACAAAATTACAACAAAGGCAACTGCTAAGTAAAGGCCTTTGTTTATTTTGTTGTAAAATCTCTTTTTTACTTTTTTTACATCAAAATTAGCCACATCAGGCAGTTTGTGGACCTCATAATGGTCATGCAAAAGTGTACTCATTACTTCATGATTTAACACACAGTAGAACAGGCTGACGTACTTACCACTTGACCATTCTTTTTCACTGATACCAAACAAGCACAAAAAATGAAAAGTCGTTCTTGGTTCAGTCGTCCTGTCCTGTAAAAAAAAGTTGGTTTTGTTTTCAGTTGCAAGGACTATTTTGCAGAGGAGCCTTTAAAGCAATGATGATGCTCTGGGTCACAAAGATTTCATGTTTACAGGATGCTGTGAAAGAAGCTGCTACATACAGCAAGTCTGTTGCAGTGATCCCACAATACTAAGTTCTTCAAAAAACAAGACAAAACAAAATAATTCCATGTCCTTTCACTGCCGGTGGATCGTCTAATGATGCTATTATCCTCTTATTACACAAGGAATAAGTGGGAATTAATTTGCACTGTTCCCCTGATATGGAAAAAGCACAACACAAGTATTTTTTTCTTTTTGTTAGAGAGGCCAAACATGTAAGTGGGTATGCCCGAGCAGAAATGGTAAAGTAAAAAAGTCAGAGGTATGCTAGTGGGGGATTAAAGGAATCCGTAGTGCACATAGCACAATGGATTAAGAGCTTGTTAGCTAAAGGTGTTTGAGAGAAACTACAGCTACTTTTTGGACTTTACACAAATGCATAGATGCTTTCTATGTGGAATTTCTGCACAATTGCTTGAGAAAAGCAAAACAACTTAAGAGTAAGTGTTCTGATGCCTTTCTTTCTGTCTTTGCTCCTTTCTGTGTGTTTCTGCACATACATTTCTTTTCTAATTGTATTTTGGCTGTGGATATTAGATAACATTTTAAAAGGGATGATCAACCCAATGTTCTGTACAAAATCTTGTGCAACATACAATTGAACATGCCAAAAAAAACAAAAAACAAAAACAGCTTAACTTTAGGAAGAATCAAGGCTATGGCAGTGTTTCTTTTTTCTTTTTTTTTTAAACTACTGCTAGATTTTTGACAAAAATAACAACTAACCAAAACCAAAATAAGACTCATTTTTTGTACCACAGAATTCCACTAGTGACTGTGCGTCATGATAAGTGAGTGAATTGTAGTGCTTTTGGCTGATAAATTGGTCTTGTACAGTAATCAGCCAATGAAGTGCAGATGTCCACCACAAGACAGTGTACAGAGCTCCTCAGCAGGCCTTAGTCAACATATCACAGCATAGCACGACGATAAGGGCTGCAGCGTGGGAATGGGGGGGATCGCTGGAGGAGTCCTTTATCAGCGAGTCTGTGTTGCTATGGTAAAGGGTCTAATATGCTGAGGGTGACTGCTCTTGGTACCAGGACTCTGAATGTGCAGCAAATTGCAACAGCGATAAGATGCCCTTGCACAAGGCACCGCATATTTCTCTGTCTCCACTGTCTATTACGGTAAACTTATTTAAGCTGACAACTGTGACCCCGAGATATTAATGGTTATGTTAATTATCTTGTTTATGGTTATAGAGCAGAGCATTAATTGGTATTTAATTGTACAATGAAAAGATGCATTCATAAAAGACTTTACAAATAGATAAATCAATCCATTCATTTTAGATGAATCAATTTGACAATACTTTTTTTTTTAAGGGAATCATGAGGGGGATTCATTTTTTCAATTTGTCTTTTGATTAACCAATTGTTTTTCCATTTGCCAACTCTATTATCATCTGGGGCCTTGCTGTGGCAGAACTTTGCTAATCCACCGTGGAATGTGACGGGAGCTCCCATTGGCCATCGCCTACACGTGTTGGCGGTGGGCCCGAACATAGCCAATGAGAGCTCTTATTAGAGCCCACGGTGGAGTAATAAAGTTTGGCCAAAGTAAGGCCCCAGAGTGTCATTGAAATGATAATGGAGTCATCAAATGGAAAAGCAATTGGTAAATCATAAGGCAGATGGGAAAAAAATGAATACCCTTTTTGTTTCCAGTTTAATAAAATGTATTGTCAAATGGATTTATGATCCCAGCAATTTATTTCCTTTTTAAAAACTGTATTAACATACTGACTTACAAATTCTGCTATTTATTTAGGCTTTTATTTATTATATCTAACTGAATTTATTGATGCTTATTATTTTATTCAGTTAGCTATAAATCCTTTTTTGATATAATCAATTTATTGATGGACTGATGTATTGATTTGTAAAGCCTTTTGTTAATCCCATTTTCATTTTCCAGTTAAATACCAATTAAGGAATTGCTCTATAACCATTAAGAAGACTCTTTCGGTCTTTCATAGTGAGTGAGATAAATCTTATGGAAAATAAAGGTGCTAATGAACAAAAAACCTGACAAATGAAATGCTTCATGGAGTAATTGCTACATAGGTTCAGATCTTCATGGAGGGATGCAAACCATTACCATGTATCCATCAATAAGGACATGGCAGTGTTGCAAATGAAGTTAATGCAGTTTTTAAAATCTTTGGCTTTAATTTAGTTTGTAATATGATATGAGATGGTATTTAGTGGGTTATTTTATTTATGCAAACTCAATGTGAACATGAGTAATAGCTAATGGGGCGTTGAATCAGAAGTTGTCTCCCTGCCTTACTTCCTACATATAATGTCCTCTTAACAGTTTGAGATTTGTTCTGTGTCACTGTTTCACCCCTAGGTGTTTATTCTGAAAAACTAGTTATCTTTTTCTTACTCTGCATAATGATTATTTTGAAAAAGTATTTGAGGAAAGATGGGATGTGTTCAATTCTGTTGACTGAAGATGAACACATGCTCATGGCGGGGTTTACTCTAATTAGGGTTGCATTTTAAGTGGACTATCTGTACACAGACATGGTTCCCTGTCTTTTAATTTGAATTAGATAGGACATTTTAACAGCTTTGGCTCTTCCTCTTAGGGGAGAAGAAAAGGTAGATAGATTTCTTAAGTCAGATACTGTTGAAACAAAGTGTCATGGGGAATATTTATGGGCCACCCCAACTCTTGTGCAACTTCTATTTCAGAGAGACACCATCCTCTTCATCTTCATCACCCCCCTCCCTCACCTCCTGTCTGCTTTGTCCAGACATTGGTATCCCATAATGCAGTGTTGTAGAGCGCACAGCCAACAACAATAGGGCAATTTGGCACGGGAGTGTGTCCGTTTCCCCTCAGCCCTATGTCCCTCAACCCTATTTCAGTGAATTTACTTAAACTTAATCTAACCTACCTTACCCTGAATTAACCTCAACCACTACCTAACCCTAACCTATTCGATAGCTAACCTATTAGATAGCTAATCCACAGGGCTGAGGGGACATAAGGCTGACCCCATTTGGCACAGGGTGAGAAGTTCAGACATTGTCTGTAGTGGTGTGTAACAGCAAGCCCAATCCATGGGGAAATCCGTAAATTGCAGTCAGTCATTACACATAATTACGTTTTGAGAGCTCAAAGTGTGTGTGGCTCATGTCTCCCCTATTTTACACATGCAAAACAGTTGTGCAGCTGGTTTGTAAATTAATAGCTTTTTTATTTTCAAAAATTCAAATAAAGTGCATTCGCACCAATGCAAATTACCTCTCAGTAGGCATGAATGCGCTTAGCCTTTAAGTCTATAGTTCTCCAAATACAAGTTTGTGTTGTGTATGATCTGTGTTTAAGGTGGCAGGGGAATTAATAAGAGGTCTTGTCTGATTATCAGTATAGCTTGCAAGGAAAGGATCTTTTTCTCTCTCCATAATTATAGGCCTATATTTTTTCATGTCCTTGGTGTTGAGCTAGATGTATAGGTTCACGGGCGGGGAAAAGACTTGACTGTTGCTATGTGATTATTGGCTTCGGACAATATTGAATGTCCATTGAGTTGCTCCTACTTTCTTTATCCAGGATAAACAGCACAGAAAAAGAAAACCGAGGAGTTGTTGGAGGATGTCATTGTTAGCCCCCCACATTGAGTAGATTTTCAGCCAGACAGTTGGAAGTGTAAATATAGAGAAAAACATTTGCAGACATCTTTGCTCCAGCATCTTGTGTTGGCCAGTGTCTGTCTAGGCTTTCTAGAGTAACACAGTTTTGACACGGTTAATACCATGACTTGTCCTGAATCGGATGAGTATGGCTCTTGTATTGCTATAACTGGATAAATAACTTGGCATTCTCATGTTGACCTATATACTGTATACTGATAATCTGATGGGGCAAAGGACATACTTACTTTCAAGTTTCTAAAACACATTTTTTTCATTCAATAATTCCAGTCAGTAGCAATTTGGACTGCTGAGGTAGAGTATCCTGACCAGCATGAGCGTTTCCGTGTTAAGACAAAACTCCTCATTCGGACACAGGGCTAATGATTCTTAAAACAGCTTCAAAACACATAAGGATCTTTATATTAAGTTTGTTTTTCTCTATATGACATGGTGCAGTAAAAGGTGGAAGCCTAAATGTTGTGCACACCAGTGTTTCATATGACATTATAGTTTTAGGTTGGAAGAAATTCTAGTAAAAGCAGTAGGCATGGAAATATTTTAAGTGGGTCTATCAGGCCCAGCCCCGAGAGAGATGTTTTGTGCATGTGCTAATAATAGTGTGTTAAGTGTTTTTTTTTATGTTCTGGCCAAGTGAGGCACACCCTTACCAGGCAGAAATGTTCCTATCTGTCGTTTAATACAAGAAGTCATTTTTACACAGAAAAGAAAACATATCACCTCTGACGGCTGGTCAAATACTCAACCCCAAAACAACACATATGAAACAATATTCAATATAGTTTTAAAAAAAAAAGCCAACTTAAGAAGCATACCGAGATGACACTTTGAGATCTGAGTTGGGACATTGTTTCACTCTTAGATTATAACTCTCACGCCTACCCCAGCCGATGTGCTTTTCAGTGCCGATGACAGGAAGTGGTGGGGTGGCAAGTGTTTCCGAGCAGTAAATAGGGTGTTGCTGACACAAATGAGAAAGAACGCAGCTCTAATCAGCCCCACAACTGGGAAATAATGCAAACCATTGTAGTTCTGGCCCAGCGTGGGCCTCAGCCTGTACAGTTATTTTCCAGTAGACAGACATGCTGATGTTTTTGTCATCTGTGAGTACAGACAGAATAAGAAACCCAATTAGTTTGCTCAGTTTAGAATTATACACATCCATACATCCATCCACCCATACATGTGCATGCATGCATGCATGCATGCATACATACATACACTCTGTGTGTATGGCTTTGCCGCAGAACACAATATGTGTTTGTGTGTTGCCTAAGGAGGAATCAGACCAATCTTTACAATCTGTTTCTGCTAACCATGAAATTCTGTGAGGTAGAAAGTTCGGTTTTGTTAAATAAAAATGAAAACTGTTAAGTTGTCTGACACATGACAGGAAGTAGCCCACTCTCCAGAGAGTTCAGTGTTTAGCAGCAGTACCTCACAAGGCCCAGCCATCAGAGGATGTGGTTACTTCCTGTAGATAAGTTCTATAAAGAGGCCAAGTCAGAATCACACATTTGTTGCACATTCTGTGTTTCTCCCTACATATAGATGCGTAAGGGGAATAAACATCATCGCATGGTTTTTGTTATTTTTCTATTTGTTCTCTTTATAATTGGGAGTTTCTTCAATCATATAGACTTACATCAAATTTAAATGCCAGGGTGTTTGTGGGTCAGCCTGTTTAATTATTCAGGATCATAAATTCAACATTACCCACATGAGAATAATTGAATTAATTTAATGAATGAAAGCATATGTCACTTTTATTTTATGTCAGATTTTATGTCAATATCACCCAAACCACATTTTCGTGAATTTTCTTACAGATTATTGGCAAAGTGCCAAGCACAAGTTTCATGTAATTGGCTGTTTTCTACTTATAAAGTGAACCTGGACGTCTTGATGTCATTTTTAGTCACTTAACAACAGTAGTAATAATAAATTATAATTTTGATAAGTATAATAACATCAGTGAACAAAATTATTAGTATCATGTTGAGGCATTCCAAATTAAACTTAACTTCCTGTTCTCCACCTCTAAGTCTACTAGTGCCTGGTATATATGGCAAGTACTTGTCTGCACTGAACAGACGTTTGAATCACAGTGCTGACTCTCGTTTGTTGCTTTGGATAAAGGTATCTGCTAAATGAGCAAATGTAACATAAAATGAGTCAGCTTAAAAAAGGGGAACCCGGGGTCCACTTCATGTCAACTGCAGTATTGTTCATGGTTGGTATAAACGCAAACCGGTCTAAGTTGAGCAAATTTACTGCTGTTTATTATGTATATTTTGCTGAACTGTCACACACACGTGCACATGCGCGTGCACACACACACACACACACACACACACACTCATCGGCGGTCACTCGGGGTTGAGTATGGCTGTCCTCCTTCTAGGTCCTTGTGGATCTTCAGGTGGGCATAGAGGCTGATCCTGGAGCCACATATTTTTGGGGCAGTTTGGGCAAGGGTGTGAAGAAGTGGTTGAGGATGTGGTTTGGGCCTTTCTAGTAACTTGCTCCTTTCTGAGTCTGCGCTTGTTTTCAGCAGCACAGTGGAGGTTGCACACACGCACACACATACACACAAACACGCCCCAGCTCCCCAAAATGATGAAATATTAGGCAAGCGACAGCTGTGATCGTAAATCTCATCAATGCCTGTGTTCTCGAAAAATGTCTCCCTTGAGCGGTGCACCTCCTACTGGTAGGTAATGCAATGGTGATACAATGAACAGTACCAGTGTGTGTTGAGGACCGATATGCGCCACTTATTAATTATGTTATCATTGAAATAAAATGCTCCACAGTTCAGAAACCACATTCTAACAGCATTCAGACTAAAAGAAAAACAGCCACACAATCCCAGCCACCCCTTAACTACACTGAAAGTGGAAGTGAAAATGGCAACAAATCCAATTTTTACAAGGCTGTGTATCAACGCAGTAAGGCACCCCCTATTGAAACACAGTTATTCAAGCAGATAGTATATGACAGTTTTTACACATTTTGTGGCTTTTTAAGGTTTAAGATAACATTGCCAATGTTTAGAGATGCTGAAGGTAAAAGGCCTACACTGACAGAGGTATGATGGGTAAAGAGTTTGATAAAGCATTATATCCGTTTAAGTCAAACTCATCAAGATCAGTAAATCCAATATCAATAGAATCGATCAGAAATCCAAGTGTTTGAATGAAAGCACAATCTTTTCTGCGATTTATAACAGCAACGGTGTTGCATGTGTGCCATATGATGCGTATGTTGTACCTGCATATACAGCCTTGGTTCAACCCATATCTGTACCCATACACGGTGTTCGACAAAACACAGATTTTTCCGGAGACAGACTTCCTCTACTTTGCAAGCTTCTACACGGTGATATCCACAGTTATCCACAGTTTTATAGCCAGGGGGAGAGGTGCCATCTTTGGGCCGAATAACATTATCAATGAGCTGAAACTGAAGGAAAAGCTCATCTCTGGTTAAGGAAGTCTATAGACTGTGGTGTTAAATCTCAATGCAATAAAGAGATTCTTTCATATTACAGGGAGTCATTTGAGTCACTATTCATTTCAAAAATACCGCTTAATGCAGCTTTAATGTAAGACCAGGTCTGAAGTGATTTCGTTGACAAATCATCTTGCAAAACCAAAGAAACTATGTTGATGACTGATTTTATTACGGTCATTGAAACACCAACTTGTTTTTGATGGTGGTTCCTCCTGATTTGCTTTCTTCCACAGATAAGTGTGAAGGTAACCACAATGGATGCAGAACTGGAGTTTGCCATTCAGCCCAACACAACAGGCAAACAACTCTTTGACCAGGTATGATGAATTTCAGACAGGTCAACTTGTTATAAGGTTAATTTCAGTGACAGCTGCAGACAAACTGTGTTTAGGTTTGTGCATTCATTCTGTTGCCTACCAACACGGGGATCACTGGTTCGAATCTCCGTGTTACTTCCAGCTTGGTTGGGTGTCCCTACAGACACAATTGGCCGTGTCTGCAGTCGGGGCGCCTGTTCGGGGGAACTGGGGGGCTGCGCGATCCTCCCACGCGCTACGTCCCCCTGGCGAAACTCCTCACTGTCAGGTGAAAAGAAGCGGCTGGCAACCATGACCTGGATGAATGAGAACATTCACAGAAATGAGAACATTCACAGACAAGCGGCTGGCAACTCCATACATATTGGAGGAGGAATGTGGTAGTCTGCAGCCCTCCCCAGATCAGCAGAGGGGGTGGGGCAGCGACTGAGATGGCTCAGAGGAGTGGGGTAATTGGCCGGATATAATTGGAGAGAAAAGGGTGGAAATATCCAAAAAAATTAAAAATTGCACATTCATCTGTTTGCCCTCTTTCATCTCTCAGTGGAATTGTTTGAGATGCGTAATGGTCAAGTCTCAGAGAGAAGAGTTAATGGATAATTCATGTTGATTTTGTTTTTCATTTTTTTGTAAATCAAGGTAGCCATTAATCTTTGCAGTATGATACACTGTTAAAAGGTTGACATAAGAAACTTTATTAACCCTTGTAGGGAAATTCTACAGCTGTCAATACAATAATTCACTGGCTATCCAGATAGTGCTGTATTTCACACTGCAATATACACAGTTAAAGCAGTAATGTAAGCTATTTATGATGCCAGTTTTGTTTCAAAAGTGAATGAATGCAGAGAGCAAGGTTTGATAATGTCTTATAATGTAATTATAGTGTCTTATAAGCAAAGGCAACCACAAACAGTTGCCCTTAACATGAACAAATGGGTCTAAATTTGTGCCCTCTCAACCATCATCTGAATGAATTTGATAAAATTGTAGCTCTGAGGTTTTTGGGACAGACCTTATGAATTTTAGCAAGTAACTTAAAGGTAACTTGTATAAATTCCATAAAAATACAAATGTAAACATGCCAGCCACAAATGTGTTGGATATTCTGTTAAATTGAAGAAAGAAGATTTACTGTGCATTAACACAATCTGCGTTCTTTAAATGTGAATCAGCTGTAAGTGCCAAAGCTTTTACGAAGGTCTTTCAATAGCTATTTGGTATTTCATTTCAGCTGCGACATCAGTTTGGCTTCAGAACATCTCCGTAAGGGTTTTAAACTGGGCTCTCAATCAGATCCCATGATGTTGGTGATTCATGATGTCTTTGTTCATTACTTTAAGATTACAATTCCACTTATGTTATTTTAAGGTTGTTAAGACCATCGGACTGCGGGAGGTATGGTACTTTGGACTCCAGTACCAGGATACGAAGGGTTTCTCCACATGGCTCAAACTCAATAAGAAGGTGAGTTCTTTGATATTTTCCTTGATGAAATAGGTCAGGAGGGCCTTCGTGCTTATTTGGGCAATAAATGAACTTCTATGATAAGCTTATAATGTTTAGTTTTCTAAGTGCGGCTTTCACAATTCATCTGTATGATGTTTTACATCAGGTGACAGCGCAGGATGTGAGGAAAGAAAGCCCGCTGCTCTTCAAATTTCGTGCCAAGTTTTTTCCTGAGGATGTGTCTGAAGAGTTGATTCAGGAGGCCACCCAGCGGCTATTCTTCCTGCAGGTGAAGGAGGGGATTTTAAATGATGACATTTACTGCCCTCCAGAGACAGCAGTCCTGTTGGCCTCCTATGCAGTGCAGGCCAAGTATGCAGACTACAACAAGGATGCCCACACACCAGGATACTTGTCCAGTGACAAGCTCCTTCCTCAGAGGTAAATCATCACAGATGATGCTCCTTTAGGTCCCATGAAGTGAAAAATGCATTTACAATCGTTACGTATTTTATCTGCACTTAATTTACATCCATCTAACACTGTTTTGGAAGTTCACACAAAAACAAAATCTCTTTTGTAATTATGAAAATAACGTTTTTACTTTCTTGACAAATTCAGTAATTTTTAGTCATGTCACCGTCCTGCACTTGCAGGTGTACACTAATTAAAATATTCAATGAATTGGGAGCAAGAAACTTGAAACTAGCCAACAGCATATCAATGTTCATGTTCCTCTAAAAATGCCCAGCCATTATTGGCCGCGCAATAATTCATTATTATTGTCTTTGGAAGGAACTTGGGATATTATCATATGGGGATACACAAGTTAGTAGCCAAAATTTATAACAAGAATATACGCTAAAATGTCTCTCAAAACGAGGTGTGAAATATTTGATCAAGTATTATTTGAAACTATGTTGGATTTTATACTTAAGAGTACAATGTGATGAATCTAGGTAAGATTTTTAAACATGGTATCTTTTACATATGTAAGCATATATATCATGCTATATATATATAAAATCCAGTGAGTCAGGTAAATTCTTTATGAGAGAGCTTGTACTGTCTCATAATTTACTTGACTCACTGGATTATTTTGCTCCTTATTTGTTGAGAACTTTCCCTACCATTGAGTGTTTCTTTTAACAAAGTTTTATATAGATATATAGATAGATAGATAGATAGATAGATAGATAGATAGATAGATAGATAATCATGTAAAATTCCATATGATTATTGTGATAATATTTTTCCAAATCAAGTCAAATTAAACGCCCTCCCATCGCAAAACTCCATCGTCAGTTCCATTTGATTCAGATGTAATGCTAAAACCAAAACTGGAAGTTTGTAGTGCTCTAAATGCTATTTCATGCCATCCTTAAGACTAAAGCTCTAGATTTAAACTGAATCCATTCTCACTAGGTCCTAAATTTCGATCATTTATTCCCTAAGCTCTTTTATGTGTTGCCAAGTATTTCCAAACATTGGGTTCCAAATAAATGCATCTATTTTACATAAATATATTACTGAAAATACCATCAAGACCTGTCTCTGGTTGTTTCAGTGTTAGCATTGGATAGTTAGGTAACATATGGATAGCTTTTGGTTGTAATGTTATATTTTACTGTAGCTGGCTAGCATTTTGCTTACTGAAACATTAGCTTGGTGTTTGTAAACAGTCAGCTAGATGAGTTAGCATATCAGCTTATAATGGTGACATTTTGTGCTAGCTATATTCAACAAGTATTTGGCCGGGTTTCGGATTTTGTTTGAATTTTGCAAACATTCATCTGCTAGAGTATGTTCAATATAGCATTTTGACAGCTTTATTTTGTGGAATTTGTAGCAAATGTCAGCGGTTCATATCACAGTAGTTCACATCTGTACAGCTAGCAGTGTGGTTGACAGCGCCGCACTACACAGCATTTGGTATCTCAGTACCTTACACTTGTCTGATAACAGTATGTTTAGTTAACCAGTACATGAAATATCCTTTTGTGGAAATATGTTGATATGTAAACAATGTATGTGCAGGCGTTCACACACCAATACACGTTCATTACCTACCCCTGCCCCCTCCATAGCACATCAACACACACACACACACACACACATGCTCACACATGTACGCATTTGCCCCTCATCTGAACCAGGGTTTCTATCTGGCCGGAGTCAACCCACACCCCAAGCCACGTTTCCTTACTGCTAAGTATCCTCACCCAACACTGCATCACCCATCAACACGTGCACAACCACACACCATACAACCGTGCATTTGGTCCCTTTACTTCATGGCTCATATTCCCCCCTCTATACATGCGCACACAGACTTCTTTCTCACGTGTGGCTTCTCTAGTAATGCAGTTACATTGCTGTAAGCTACGTGAATCTGTTAAGAGACTTGTTGAGAAATGTTAAGGAATACAAGGCAGTTGAGCCTCTTGGTAGCAGTGCCACAGCGAGGTAGTTTGAGATAGCTGTTGGTGTGAATGGGGGACAGGAAGCTGCAATGCACTGTTGAACCTCGCAAGGTGGGCCTACCTCAAATGTACATTTGAGAAGGAAGCTTCCCTTGATTAAAAATGTACATTTGAGAAGGAAGCTTCCCTTGATTAACCCGCTGACATGCCAACATGCACACAAACAACCCTGTAACAGCTGTTTTAGGTAAACATTGAATGATGCTGCATGTGAGATCGGCCAGTAGGTTCACGATCGCGTATGTAATGATTAACCTAAATCTTCTTAAGTTAAGTATATTTACTAGTCCTTTTGTTGGGGAGCATTTTTCTTTAGTTGACCTCCAACTGTCATGTCCTATCCTCTCAGAGTACTGGACCAGCATAAGCTCAACAAGGAACAGTGGGAGGAGAGGATTCAGGTGTGGCACGAAGAACACAAAGGCATGCTGAGGTAGCCACACACACACACACACACACACACACACACACACACACACACACAATTGTGTCTGTATAGGTGTTCTGCTTGGTTTCTATTTCTTATCATAAACATACAAAGGACAGAATCATACATGTCTTTTCATTTTTTAAATTAAATGTTCTGACCTAGGAAGCATAAATTACAAAGACCCTCTGTTTGTTAGCAATGCAAGGACTTACCTGGTAGTTTAAACTCCAATGTGTGCATATTTGCACCATAGCTGTACTGTCAAGAGACTCTTTCTTGACAATACCTCTGATGTGTTTAGTCATTAAATTATTTTGCCACGAATTTTTAACGGGAAACATTAGGTGGAGAAAAACAGTTTTTAAAACTACTGTACTGATGTATTATTGTAATTACACTAACAGACACAGCCCTGTAACATGTCAGGCCTACTTGTCCTATTGATAATCTCTTCTCAACTTAACATTTTATTCTTGCACAGAGAGGAGTCCATGATGGAGTATCTTAAGATTGCTCAAGATCTAGAAATGTATGGCGTCAACTACTTCAACATCAAGAATAAGAAAGGATCAGAGCTTTGGTTGGGAGTTGATGCCTTGGGTCTCAACATTTATGAACAGAATGACAAGTGAGTTTCCACAATGCTACAGTATTGTTACTACATGGATGTTTATCAGGATATGTTTCATGATTTTTTACTTCATGAAACCAAAATATTGCAGGAACTGTGATCTGATACAAATAAATAAGCTTGGTATGCATATACAATGTTCTTGACCCAAACCTTTTTTTACTCTCTTTTCAACAGAATGACTCCAAAAATTGGATTTCCTTGGAGCGAAATCCGGAACATTTCCTTCAATGACAAGAAATTTGTCATTAAACCAATTGACAAGAAAGCACCGGTATGTTAAGCCTAACGAATATCCACCTAGGAAACAAATTCATGAATATTGTAAGAGCACTTGCACCTGTCGCTCATTTTTATGTCATCTAAAATAAATTTGTAATACTGCCATTGTAGGACTTTGTATTCTATGCTCCAAGACTACGCATCAACAAACGAATTCTGGCACTCTGCATGGGCAACCATGAGTTGTACATGCGTCGCCGCAAACCTGACACCATTGAGGTACAGCAGATGAAGGCCCAGGCTCGGGAGGAGAAAAATCACAAGAAGATGGAGAGGTCAGTGTCATTGTCTGTATTGCTCAAACAGGGTCACTGGCATTAACATAAAATAAGGAAATGTCATGTCAAAAGTCCTTTAACCTATTAGCAGCATAACATGTTAATGACATGTTTTAAATGACATATATGTTATAGAACAAGAGCCCACAGTTTTCTTCTTTGTGCAATTCAGTGTCAATATGGCTTTCAGTAAAACAGTGAACCACTTCCTGTTCCTGCACAACCCAAATGGGCATCTGACCGATTTCATATTTGATATGGTAACCGTATATATTATTGACAAGTATTAGTTTTTCCTTTTATTTAACATGTTGGTATGGCGCACATGTACCCTGACTCTGCCAAATGACAGAAGCTAAGCAGGTATGGACTTGGCTAGTACTTGGATGGGAGACCTCACAGGAAAACTGAGTTGCTGCTGGAAGTGGTGTTGGTGGGCCAGTAGGGTACAGTCTTCCCTCTGGTCCTAATAAAAAAACAACAAATATCAAATCCCAGTGGCACAGTGGTTAGTGCGGTCGCCTCACAGCAAGAAGGTCCTGGGATCAAGCCCCGGAGTAGTCCAACCTTGGGAGTTGTCCCTGGCCATCCTCTGTGTAGCTTTGCATGTTCTCCCTGTGCCTGCATGGGTTTCCTCTGGGTGCTCTGGTTTCCTCCCACAGTCCAAAGACGTGTGTGTCGGCCTTGTGATAGACTGGTGGCCTGTCCAGGGTGTCTCCCCGCCTACCGCCCAATGACTGCTGGGATAGGCTCCAGCATCCCCGCAACACTGAGCAGGATAAGCGGTTTGGATAATGGATGGATATCAAATCCCAGTGCCCCAGCACAGTGACGGGGACACTGTGCTGTAGGAGATGCCGTCCTTCGAATGAGACGTTAAACTGAGCTTATGACTCACTGTGATTATTAAAGATCCCATAGCACTTATCGCAAAGAGTAGGGAGTTCCCCAGTGTCCTGGCAAAATTCCCAACCTGGCTGTCTCCATCTGGCCACCTAATCATCCCCCCATGTAATTGGCTCAATGATTCTGCCCTCTCCACCTCAATTTGATGTGTGGTGAGCATTCTGGCGCAAAATGGCTGCCATGCATCACCCAGATGGGTACTACACATTGGTGGTGGTTGAAGTGAATTACCCCCTTCAATGTGAAGTGCTTTGGGTGTCTAGAAGAGCCCTATATAAATGTAATGATTATTATTATTATTATTAACAAAAACAAGCTTGCCATGTAAAGAGTTTTCTCCTATAGTGAGTCGATCTCCGTGTGCTGCCTGTACAATGTACTGTCTTTGTGTCCATCAGGGCTTTACTGGAGAATGAAAAGAGGAAAAGAGAACTTGCAGAAAAAGAAAAGGAAAAGATTGAAAAGGAAAAGGAAGAGTTAATGGAGCGATTAAAACAAATTGAGGAGCAGACCAAGAAAGCTCAACAAGGTAGGTAAACTATAAATGTTCTACAAAAGCACATTTTGTTGCAGCAGTTATTAACAATAATCTGTTTTGCTTTTTTCCCCCCAAAATACCTTCCTCTTCATTTTTAATTTTTAATTTCTCTGTGTCGATCTGTGCACTCAGAGTTGGAAGAGCAGACACAAAGGGCTTTGGAGTTGGAGCAGGAGAGGAAGCATGCAAATGAGGATGCTGAACGCCTGGAGAGCGAGCTCAAGGCTGCCGAGGACGCCAAGGTTGCTCTGCTTCAGCAGTCCGAGAACCAGATGAAAAACCAAGAACACCTGGTCAGTTATACCTGTTTATAACCAAATAATTAATGCAATTACATTTTTATGAATAACTTATTGCCTAATTATAAGCACTGGAACTATGCAAAAATGCAAAAAGAACAAAAATAAACTTTGTTCCCTCAGGCAACGGAGTTGGCTGACTTGACCTCAAAAATTTCCCTGCTGGAGGATGCCAAGAAGAAGAAAGAAGATGAGGCTGTACAGTGGCAGCAGAAGGTATGGGAGGAATTTCTACTTTTCATATAATGCTCTTATACTCTGGCTTTGACTGCAGTAACATCCAGTTTGGGTTTTTTTCCCTCAATATTTACATGTAGCAGTCAAGGAACATTATTATATTGTATTGAATTTTGGAAGGGAACAGTATCAATCTCTAAAGTGGCTCATCATTTTTATGCCCACGTTCAGGATTTCAAATCCATACTGGTTTTACCTCAATGGAAAAAATCCAGAGATGTATAAATGTATCCATTATTATTATTATTATTATTAGAAAGGGGTGTAAATATGTTCTATGATTTTCATTTTGATTAATGCTCCAAGTAATGCACTTCTTTATCTGTTGAAATTAATTTTGGTGGGCTTTCAAGTTGAAGTTAAAAGAAATCAGAAAAAAATCATTAATACAAATACTTCATTGCCTAGATTCATATTATTTAATGTCACTGTTTCTTCGAGCGTCCCTCCACAATCCTCCCTCCACCACCATGCTCCTATACCTACACCAGGAGCTATACAATGTTATATGAATTGTTGACATTTGTTAAAAGATGAAAACAGATGTGTTAAAAAACATTTTGTATCTGGGCCCATAGCAAAAATATAGCTTTTTTTCTAGCTTAATGGCTTTGTCAGGTTTGGCTGTTAGAAAGGCTGTAGCATAATTTTTGTTTCATATATAATAAGTTGTTTAAATATATAATAGCCATGCAGCGTATCCTCTATATCCTTTGTATTTAACATATAAAGGCAGAGAGATTTGTAAAAAAGAGATCCAGAGGTCCAACTTCATTTTTCATACAGCAAT
Organism: Lampris incognitus; assembly: GCF_029633865.1. Taxonomy (NCBI): domain Eukaryota; kingdom Metazoa; phylum Chordata; class Actinopteri; order Lampriformes; family Lampridae; genus Lampris; species Lampris incognitus. The sequence continues at coordinate 27,573,648 of NC_079218.1, forward strand.
AATTGAATGGGCCTGAATGTGCTCCGAGGGACACAAACTGACACCATCCTTTTAGAGGTCTATTGCTATTTTGTATGTTGATAAACTGTTGTTTGACAATGATGTGTGAATGTGTGCTGTATGTGCACATGCGTAAAAGATATGGGAAAAAACTATGTCTGAAGTAGCTTTATATAAGCGGTGTTTAAGCTGCAGAGTCAGAAAAAAACTGCTTTTACCTTGTTGTAGTTGCTAATGACAATGGATTCATTAGCATCTAAGCTTCTGCTGTTCACACTGGTGACTGCTGGTGGGTCATAAAAGCAGGAAATTAGTAAATAAAGTGGCATTTTTGGTTTTGATGTTCTGCTGAGTAGATGACTCCTCTGGGAAAGATGGAAATTCCTGGGGCTCTGTGTGTGTGTGTGGGGGGGGGGTTTATAGGGAGAGGGATTAGAGTTAAAAGCTCCTGTCTGATTTGGTAAAAGTCATGTTGGCTGACCTAAACCCTTGACTTAGGGAAGAGTGACTCATGGCTCATGGCATCCTGTTTGGGGTAGCTGCTAAAATGATGCTATAATACAGAGAGGATATTTCTCACCCCAATAAACGTTCTGGCTTACTAAACAAGGTTGTATGAAAATGTAGTGTCCATTGTCTTTTTAGTCCAATATTCATAACTGGAACTGAAACACTCCAACTTAATGTAAACAAAAATGGTAAATTTTGTAAACATTCATACATTCACATAATTAACAGTCATGCAAGTGGTATGGTACAGATAATAAGATGGCAGACCAAGGCAAAGGGCACAAGGGTTAGAGCTGAGATGGAACAATACAATGCATGGTCTGCTTTTCTGTGCAGACCTCAGTGAAGACAGCTATTTTCTTTACTAAAATGCCTTTAATTGGCGTCCGAGTAGTGTAGTGGTTTATTCCATTGCCTACCAACACGGGGACCGTCGGTTCGAATCCCTGTGTTACCTCCGGCTTGGTCGGGTGTCCCTACAGACACAACTGGCCGTATCTGCGGGTGGGAAGCCGGATGTGGGTGTGTCCTGGTCGCTGCACTAGCGCCTCCTCTGGTCAGTTGGGGTGCCTGTTCGGGGAATAGCATGATCCTCCCACGCACTACGTCCCCCTGGTGAAGCTCCTCACTGTCTGGTGAAAAGAAGTGGCTGGCAATGTATCAGAGGAGGCATGTGGATCCAGGGAAGGTTGAGGGGGTAGAGCAGCGACCAGGACAGCTCAGAAGAGTGGGGGTAATTGGCCGGATACAATTGGGGAGGAAAAGGGGGAAAAAAGATGTTAACAGATATGAAGGTTTAAGAGTCCCCCCTTCAACTGCTGCCTTATCTGCTCTTTTGTCTTCAGTAAAAGGGGCCAAGACTTCTGAAGGCAACTGTAAACGTTGGTGAAAGATAGATAGCTGGCACTATGCTCCCACTCACATGCGTTCATTGCTTTCATGTTGGGCAGTCAGAAATGTTTGTGACGGCCCAAATTAAAAGCTGTCTATATATTTTATCATCGTTATGCTCTGGTCCTTAGTCAGCAACTTGTATTTGGATGTGTGCTTTCCATATTTCCCCCCTTTATTCGGGAACTGGAGACACTGGGTGACATCATCTCACGTCCACTGTGTTGTCCCTCAGGCTGCCATGGTGCAGGAGGACCTGGAGAAGACCAAAGAACAGCTGCAAACCAAAGTGATGGCGGCCCATGTACAAGAGCCTGTGAACGCAGAGAACGAGCACGACGAAAATGACGAGAGCAGCGCCGAGGCCAGCGCCGAGTTCACAGCTGCCGCCACCTACAAGGACCGCAGTGAGGAGGAGCGCATGACCGAGGCTGACAAGAATGAGCGTGTGCAGATGCATCTGCTTGTGAGTCCTCATTTCTATCTAGATATAACTTAACTCTAACTTAGCGTTTTAAAATTTATCCATATCCACTTGTTGTGCTACTTCTTGTTGTTGCACAGTTTGGAGTTTGCCAAAAAAATAATTTCACTGCTCGTTGTACTTATACGTGAAGGTCCTGTCATGAATCTTGAATCTCTAGATATGACACTGGATGTAATACTGCACCAGAGGGGATAGGAAATTAGAATACAAGATTATTGAATTTGGATGAATTCCACAATTTTATAGATCCAATTAATTGATTCACAGGAAATCTAATTTCAGAGCCTCTAACTCACACAACAAACACAGAAATTAAATTGTTTTAAGTTAAATAGTAAATATGGATTAACACTTGAAAAGAAATGTTTGCTATGTCAAGCAACGTGAATACAAAAGAAATTACCAAAAAAGGGCCAACGTGCCTACTGAAGTAACTATTCATTCAGTGCCAGAACGTTAAGTCAGTTCATTATTATTATTATTATATAAAATTCATTATTGGTCTTCTTAATAGTATTGTTATTGTAGTGGGCGGCTGCCCACTGCTCCTAGCTACACAGCTAGGACAGGTTAAATGCAGAGCATGAATTTCCCCACGGGGATTAACAAAGTATATCAAAATCCTAAAAATAAAAAATTCTCATGAGAGTATGACAAAGTCACTTAGATGAGTGATGAAACATTTCTCCTACTAAACTTTGTGTCCAGATGAACTGATTCAACTTTCTGGGATTTCCTTACCTGGATTATTGAGCATCAAGATAATCATTCAGTGTGTAGTTGTTCATTCTGGCTGACTAATCATGCAGTACCTACAGCTGAACTATCTTTAAACTGTTCTTTTTCCTTTTACCACTCAAGGTGAGAGTAAGTGCGTGATACATAAGCTGCTGTTTCTACATAATAAGAATGTGTTAACTGTGCCTTTCTCAGTGTGACTTTTAACTGTGATTTAACCACTGAGATGTGGCATTAACGCTCCGTTCTCTGTTCAACCAGGCTTTGAGCTCGGAGTTGGCCAATGCCCGGGACGAGACCAAGAAAACGGCAAATGACATGATTCATGCAGAAAATGTGCGAGCAGGACGTGACAAGTACAAGACCCTTAGACAGATCCGGTCAGGCAATACCAAACAGCGCATCGATGAGTTTGAATGTATGTAATGTATCCATGCAGCAGTGCAAAAGCCCACACACCACGGCCATTCTGCTAAGACTGCAGTCCCGCCTCACGTAAGATAGAGTGCCTTATACCCAAATCAATCAGACACACCAAAAGGAAATGGTTACAGAAGTTAATTGTATAACTGGAAACTTCCACACAGTACGGTTTTATTATCTCCGATAATGAATTTATGTAATTGAATTTTTAAAAAGGGACATACTTTGGCAACATTCCCCCCATTAAGGGTTTACAGAACATATTATAAACTGTCTCATGCCATATTTCATGTGACATCAAATAATCAGTTTCAACTCGAGCACGTATTTATGTCACATCCCTGTAAGATGATATGATATGATTTTAACTTTTAAGGCTTTTGGACCATCACAATGTCATATTGATTTTTTTTGTCCAACTGCGGTAGCACTTCAGCAGCAAGGTTGATTTTTCACAAACAGTATTATTTCTGCCTTGATGGATTGTCATTGGTTCTCAACCAAATGCATTGTAATCTACAGCGGCAAATACATGTAATATGACTCCAGAGTGTCTGTGTAGAGCATTATTTCTCACAATCAACAGAGGCAATGCTGCTTCGTTTCATTTTCAGAATTTTAAACAAAACTCACTGCTGTCACAATTCACATAGGGGTAATGAAGTCTTGGAAAATTTGTATATTTGTAACTACAAAGCTTCATTCTAGCTCAATTAAAAATTCATTCTTAACATGTTGGCATAAACAAGGTCATGCATTCTGTATGCATGCAAAGTCAGTGCAGCACTTTCAGAATATAAACATCGCAGTGAGCTCTCTTATGAATCATTCCAGACAGAGATAAAATGCACAATTCATCTTGCTAATATTTCATCTTTATTTTCAAGAAACTACTGTATTTTTGTTTCATTATTGGATCATCTGGGATTTATCTCGATAGGTTTGTTTACAGATATTTGGACATTTTGTAAATGCAACAAAAAGATGCTCCTTTTATCCAAGTTCGCTGTAATGGATGCTATATTTGGCTTTTTGGTATGAGTAATTTATAAATAATTTCCCAACGTTAGGTAGCTAAGATTTCAAAGATTTCATTCAAATACAACTACTACATTAATACTAATTTGCACAAACCAAAACCATACACAAAGCATACACTGAATACAGCATGTTGCACCACTTAGTTTATAATTTTCTTTGGGATTTAGAGAACACATGCACATGCACACGCGCACACACACAAACATCATTCACTCTCCTTCGTGAGTCTTGTTGCACAATTTTTTTGCAATCCCCTGCTCCCACCATAAGAAAAGGTCCATCAGCAATATCAACAGCAGGACTTGGGACTGGAGGAAATAAATATCAGATCACAGTACAGACTGTTTTGGCAGGCAGAATTCTGCAAGTCACTCATTTAGGTTTAAAAAAAAGTCGATATTGAATATTCATATGAAGGCCGGAATCGTTTTCATCATGGTAATTGCAGCAGAGAGAGGTAAAAGTACATACTTTGGTAAAAGTGTGGTACAGTGGTAGTATTTCCTTCTTAATATGCAACCCTATTATCTAAATTTGAAATTCTGTTATTACTCAAACACTTTCAAGTAATGCAATGCACACAGAGAAGAAAAATTATATCCTCCAGATATACAAGTGATGATATACTGAATGATATTTTGTGTCATGGTTTCTGGATACAAAAGGACAATTATGGGAGTAACATGAAAATGCTACTCAGCTGAGATTTGAGGATTTTCAATTCAATTTTCAGTTCAATGTTATGAATTAGCTACTGTTCATGTAAGAACAAGGTCAGGGTTTTATACACCATGACAACATCTGACATTGCACAGAAGCATCTCAAACTTGCTCCTCTAATAATAATAATCCCACAGTCCAAAGACACGTAGGTCGGGTGAATCGGCCATACTAAATTGTCCCTAGGTGTGAATGTGTCGGCCCTGTGATGGCCTGGCAGTCGGTCTGTCCAGGGTGTCTCCCCGCTTGCCGCCCACTGACTGCTGGGATAGGCTCCCGCATCCCCGCGACTCCAATTGGGATAAGCGGTTTGGATGGATGGATGGATGACTAATGACAATAATATTAAATGGTGTGTCAACTCCAACATTACTGTCATCATTCTAAACCCAAATTTCAATTGGCATAGATAAATTCATGAACTTCTTTGTGGACATTTGGAAAAAAAAAGCCTTTTTGTAAAGCTCGCCTGCTGATGAACATTACTGTTTTAATCTAGAAGCATAGTGAATTAAAATAATATTTGGCAATGTGATATTTGCATAGGAGCTGCTACAAAATGTTGATTTGTCAGCTTGAGAAATATAATGATGTGACTTGATGTGATATCTCTGCAGTATTACGGTGGTTTATTCATTGACTCTCGGACTGGCACACAATAACAATTTACAGCCCTTAATCTGTGATTTCATTGACTGACACTCGAAACAGCCAGTTAAGGACATGACTGACACTTGGATAGGAGGCAGACTTTGATCGGCATTGGCATTCTGATAGGGGTGAGGACAATTGAACCCTGAACATTCAGCTCTAATATTGCTTCTGTTTTTTAAAGGTAAAAAAAGCAAGTTTGACACTCAAAATCTGCTTCAGTTTACTGTCATTGGTGTAGCTCCAGATTTACAACCTCACAGATTAAAGTCTAGTGGGGGAGTTATGCCCCCCTCTTGAATCCTGAGCTCTTACTGTAGAAATGCCTGACTGGTTGGTGGTCAGAGAAAATAATGGTATTACTATTTGCATATTATTTGCATTGAAACTTCCATAGCTCTTCCATTGGGGGGGGGGGGGGGTTGGAGTTATTTCCCCCCAAATGAGAGCGTGATCCAACCTGACTATTCAATTCAAAGTATCACGACACATTGCCACTACACCTACAAATAGTGATGAAACTGAATGCATTCAATGGGGACTGGATTTGCTCTTCAGCTTCGATGTAGTGTTATTGTAATCTATATCAATGTGGATTACAAGTGAAGGACATTTCTTGATCTGCATATCGTACTGCTTATCTTCACATACAATTCATTTTGCATTGGTACAGCCCATAGGGAATTAGTGTAATGATAATTTTAGGTGTCAAAACATGTTTGTCTTCCCCCAGAAGAACAGGTATTTTGAACACACTGACAGTATTTCTTACATAGATGATGACAAGATGCATGTTATATATGTATTTTTCTTCTTTTTGAAGTGTCATTTGAAATTCTAGTATTATAAAATCTCTTGTAGGAAATGTTTTTTGGTGAAAATGGAAATATTTCCTCAAATCCGTAAAAGTTTTTGTTTGGAACAACTACATTCTGAAAACACACTATGAATCCTGGCAGAGCCATGTCAGCAGCTCTGAGTTGGGACTGCGTTATAAAACCTCTAATTAGACCGGTTAAATGCTCATTTGAATACAGCAATTATTACTAACAGGCAGGCGGAGGTAACATCCACCTGTACATCCAATGTAAAGGAGCCACAATACTTACACAGTATTCAGGCTCCAATGTAAAACCATTTAAACCTCTTGAGTCAGAACCTCCATATAGAAATAACTGCATATCCCCTCAAAATAGGCACATCATGTGGCAATTTACACAACTTGCTTGTAGCTTTTGTTTTTTGGTCCAGTATTTAATTTGGCATGAGATTTTGTTTTGCTCTTGGGTAGAAATAACATTTTCAGAAATGTCTTTACAGTATTTTGAAAGGACAAAGTTAATGTATTTACTGGTATATACATTTCTTTTTACCAGTATTTTGTTCTTTATTTTAGTAACTTTATTGAAGGAATATTTGTACTTTGTAAGAAATTACATTTTGCCAAATTTTACTCAAGGTTTTTATACTTGCCATGACATATACAGTAGACATGCAGAGTTGTAACATTAGCTTAGTAATTTTTATTTTCACTAGTCTTTGGCTAAAGCTTTTGTTATACTATATCCAAAGCTGTAGTTTCAAGGCCTGCTTGGACGAATTTTGAGTAATTTGAAATTTTCAAATTATCAAGTCATGGTGTGTTAAAGACAAGCATGTCATTAAAATTTTGGTTAAGACTGGTTGGTCAAGTAAGTTATAAATAAATGACTGGAATCTACCAGGATAAAAGCATGATAAATATTGTAATGATACAGTAAAAGGCAGTGCCTTGTCCAGGATAGTCAAAAGGTTTGTCTGTTTAAAAGGTATTTCTGTCAATAAATAAAAGAAAAATGCCAAACACATTATTTTTTGCCCAGGTTTGTTTCATTTGCACCCCATTATTACACATTACAATGTTTTTGAGATTGCAGCAGTATGTTTCATGCCCTTTGTCTATTTGTCTTTCATGAGCATCCTAACTCTTAGTTCCTCCTGAGCACAGTTTAACACATTTTAAACTGTTAGTGTGACATTATGCATGGAATAGCATAGAATTTGCAGTTCATGCAACATTAACATTGTTTTTATATTACTATGTAAACCATAGTGCTCCCACTGATATATCATATGTGGCTTATCTGTTTTTGTTCTTGTGGTAGGTAAAACAGATAAACAGCATGTTGTCTGAGTGATCCATCGTGCATACTGGTGTATTTTATTAATTAAAATCCTACCAAAAAGCACCACTAGGTGATGCTTCACTTCCTGTTTATGAGAACACTGCATTGAACTGTTTGAAACTGGTTCAGCTGAATTTATTCAGGTTAATTAGGTTAATTATTATTAGGTTAGTTATTAGTTGTTATTAGGTTAAATATTATTATATTAATTAGGTTAATGGTTAATTATAATGCTGGTTTGTGTTTAAAGCACTCTGTATTTGAGGAACTTTAATGCAGTCCCTAAAGGCTGCTTGCACTCGGGTAGTTAATTTATCTTCAGCAGAGAAGAAGGGAGTGTTGAATTTCAGGCTTTTTTTTCTTCTTTTTTTTGTCTTAAGGGTGCAATTGGTAATTCAAATTATTAATAATTTTTCTTAGCATGTAACTGACATTTTTGAATATTATTCTGTTATTAGGGCTACTTTGTTGACTGTCTTTCTGTCCGTTTTGCACTACCTGGCATGAAAGCTTCAGAGCCTGAAATATTCAATTTACATCATCAAACTTTTGTTTGCCTCAGGCCTTTGTCCTTCGTTTCTCCCCATACGATTCCAAGCTGGCTAGTTTGAGTTTATCTCAGGTTTCTATCATTCCTCTGAATTTTTCCCTTGTGTTCCATTTATTCTCTGCTTAATGGACAGCTACACATACACTACACATGTAATGTATACATATAATACACATGTATTAACTCTCAGATGTATGTCGCTTTGGATAAAAGCGTCTGCTAAATACATTTGTAACATTGTAATGACACCCAGATTGACTGAAGTGGCAGGGCTTCACTGAAAATATCAAATCTAAAAACTACTTAAAAGGTTTAAATAAATGGAAGAAGAGTGAAACTGCTTGATAACATTAAGGGTAACACTTTACATTATGTGCATGTGATAGGTGTTAGTTTATAGGTAATAAGTCCTTATAAAATGCTTATTAACAGCGAAGGCTTGCGTGTCTGGTCCGATCCCACAGAAGAGGTACTGTAGCTCAAACTGCTGAAAAAGTTAATGCTGGCTATGAGAGACACGTGTTAAAACACACAGTGCATCACAGCTTGCTGTGTATGGGGCTGTGAAGCTGCAGACTGGCCAGAGTCCCCATGATCTCTGTACACCGCTGAAAGCACCTACAATGGGCATGCGAACATCAGAAATTGACCATGGAGAAATGGAAGAAGGTGGCCTGGTCTGGTGAATCACATTTTCTTTTACATCATGTGCATGGTCGGGTGCGTGTGTGTTGTTTGCCTGGGGAAGAGATGGCACCAGGATGCACTATGGGAAGAAGGCAAGCCAGTGGAGGCAGTGTGATGCTCTGGGCAATGTTCTGCTGGAAAACCTTGGATCCTGGCATTCATGTGGGTGTTATTTTTACTCGTACCATCTACCTAAACATTGTTGCAGACCAGGTACACCTTTTCATGGCAACGGTATTCCCTGATGGCAGTGGCCTCTTTCAGTAGAATAATTCACCCTACCACACTGCACACATTGTTCAGGAATGGTTTGAGGAACATAATGAAGTGTTCAAGGTGTTGCCTTGGCTTCCAAATTCCCCAGGTCTCAATCCGATCGAGCATCTGTGGGATGTGCTTGAAAAACAAGTCTGATCCATGGAAGCCCCACCTCGCAACTTACAGGACTTAAAGGATCTGCTGATAACAGTTTGGTGCCAGATACCAGAGGATGCCTTAAGAGGTATTGTGAGAGCCATGCCTCAATGGGTAGGAGCTGTTTTGGCAGCACGAAAGGGGACCTACATAATATTAGGGAGGTGGTTTTAATTTTTTCGTTGATCGGTGTAAGTGTTAAGAGCGTCATAAACACATTTTCGGCCACTAGGTGGCACTTGCGAACTATGCAAAACCTACTTTTTCCACTTGTATTATGTTGTAAATCCAATTAGCATAAAACTTTTTACACAGCATCTAAAGACCCTCATGATTAAAAGTGGTTAAAAGAATTTTGATAGTCCACAAAACTCAAAAGTTATGACTTAGAAAGGCCTAAGCCCCTTGAGGCAAATTTGTAATTTGTGATATTGGGCTACACAAATAAAATTGACTTGACTATTACCTATCAACTAACGCTTATTATAGTCTTATGAATACATAATAACAATTTTATAAGGGCCTTCTTACCTATCAACTAACATCTATTACATCCACTTGTAAAGTTTTACCCCGTTAAGTTTATCACGTTTTTGATTTTTTGTGGTCTGAGTTTATGAGCCCTAAACCAAATGCTAAAACTCAGATTCAAGTAGTCTTTATGTATGCCCCATAATCCAGGTAAGAAAATCAAAGAAAGTATAATCCGTTCATCTGACCACAACGTTTATTGACAGAAACGTTTCATCACTCATCTAAGTGACCACTTCAGTCTAAACTGACGGCAGGTTTCCCCACCCTTATAAACAATACATCTACCACTACTATTACTTTCGGCTGTTCCCGTTAGGGGTTGCCACAGCGGATCATCTGTTTTAATTTCTTACAGCTGCAACAATTTCTGCCACACCTACTGGCCTCTCCAAATCTGAGGCAAGATCCTCACTAATTGTTAGAATATTTGAATTGCTTAAAAAAAATCATCATTTTGGAACTGTCTACTGGTGCTTCAGAAGTGTATAAAGTGGAGTAAAATGATGTAAAAAAAAAAGAAGTGTTAATCTCTTTAGGATCTGTCACCAGGTTATTACCAGGGTCCTCCACCTGAGGTATAAGCCGAGATGCAGACTGTCGTTTTAATTGATGAGCAAGAAGCCTACTCCCTTTTTCTCCATACTCATAATAAAAACCACGACAACAGAGTAATGAGTGCTCTGCCTTATATGTAGATGGCAATTTGAATAGTGATTGTAGATCTATTTTTTTAAGGAGTTTCGGTGTAGGATTTGTGGAACATTGACGATCTATGTTTAATATTGTAGCGAATTCGGGGGGGGGGGGTGACCACAGGAACGGCCGCAGCTGGGACGGACGCGGACCCGTATCTCCCGCACCGCGGGAGACATCCCTAACCGCTCGACCAAAGGATCCGACCCCTTAGCCAAGGGCTACCAAGCCTATTCATCCGTGATCATTACATTGCCCCCTTCCCTCGGGAACCTGGGCTTCCGCACCGCGAGCGACTACGTTAACCAGTTGACTAAAGGGTCCGACCCGTCAGCCAAGGGCTAACGTGTCTACTTGTCCACGCACGTTACACTACCCCCCTCCTTCGAGAGGCGCGTCCGGGCGCATCCCACTTCTGACACCAATGTAGCGAATTCGGGGGGAGGGAAGGGGGCAACCACAGGAACCGCCGCAGCCGGGACGCGAACCCGCACCGCGGGAGACATTGCTAACTGCTCGACCAAAGGGTCCGACCCCTTAGCCAAGGGCTACCAAGCCTATTCATCCGTGATCATTACAATATTTATTCTGTTCATTCTTGAAGTTGTTTTTTGCGTTGTTTACTTATATGAAAGAAATAGGAAATTACAAACCCCAATTCCAATGAAGTTTGGACGTTGTGTAAAACGTGAATAAAAACAGAATACAATGATTTGCAAATCCTTTTCGACCTATATTCAATTGAATACACTACAAAGACAAGATATTTAATTTTCAAACTGATAAACTTAATGGTTTTTTGCAAATATTCACTCATTTTGAATTTGATGCCTGCAACACGTTCCAAAGAAGCTGGGACAGGGGCAACAAAAGACTGGGAAAGTTAAGGAATGCTCAAAAAACACCAGTTTGGAACATTCCACAGGTGAACAGGTTAATTGGAAACAGGGGAGTGTCATGAATGGGTATAAAAGGAGCATCCTCGAAAGGCTCAGTTGTTCAAAAGCAAGGATGGGGCGAGGTTCACCACTTTGTGAACAACTGCATGAGCAAATAATCCAACAGTTTAAGAACAACGTTTCTCAACGTACAATTGCAAGGAATTTAGGGATTTCATCATCTACAGTCCATAATATCATCAAAAGATCCAGAGAATCCGGAGAAATCTCTGCACGTAAGCGGCAAGGCCAAAAACCAACATTGAATGCCCGTGACCTTCGACCCCTCAGGCGGCACTGCATTAAAAACCGACATCATTCTGTAAAGGATATTACCACGTGGGCTCAGGAATACTTTGGAAAACCATTGTCAGTTAACACAGTTCGTCGCTACATCTACAAGTGCAAGTTAAAACTCTACCATGCAAAGCGAAAGCCATATATCAACAACACCCAGAAACGCCGCCGGCTTCTCTGGGCCCAAGCTCATCTGAGATGGACTGACGCAAAGTGGAAAAGTGTGCTGTGGTCTGACGAGTCCACATTTCAAATTGTTTTTGGAAATCATGGACGTTGTGTCCTCTGGGCTAAAGAGGAAAAGGACCATCCAGATTGTTATCAGCGCAAAGTTAAAAAGGCAGCATCAATGATGGTATGGGGGTGTGTTAGTGCCCATGGCATGGGTAGCTTGCACATCTGTGAAGGCACCATTAATGCTGAAAGGTTCATACAGGTTTTGGAGCAACATATGCTGCCATCCAAGCGACATCTTTTTCAGGGACGTCCCTGCTTATTTCAGCAAGACAATGCCAAGCCACATTCTGCACATGTTACAACAGTGTGGCTTCGTAGTAAAAGAGTGTGGGTACTAGACTGGCCTGCCTGCAGTCCAGACCTGTCTCCCATTGAAAATGTGTGGCACATTATGAAGCACAAAATACGACGATGAAGACCCCGGACTGTTGAGCAACTGAAGTCGTACATCAAGCAAGAATGGAAACGAATTCCACCTACAACGCTTCAACAATTAGTGTCCTCAGTTCCCAAACGCTTATTGAGTGTTGTTAAAAGGAAAGGTGATGTAACACAGTGGTGAACATGCCCCTGTCCCAGCTTTTTTGGAACGTGTTACAGGCATCAAATTCAAAATGAATGAATATTTGCAAAAAAACAATAAAGTTTATCAGTTTGAACATTAAATATCTTGTCTTTGTAGTGTATTCAATTGAATATAGGTCAAAAAGGATTTGCAAATCATTGTATTCTGTTATTATTTACGTTTTACACAACATCCCAACTTCATTGGAATTGGGGTTTGTATTTGGCCCCTTAGGAATGCTTTCAAAGTTTCCCACAGTAATGAGGGGGAGATGGATTCATCTATATTTGTATCTAGGAATGTTTCTATAGATTTTGATAGGCAGTCGTAGAATTTTTTATCAGATATCAACACTGAGTTAAATTTACAAGGAGGACAATCTGTTAAGAGATTGGAGAAGTTAATTTCGAGTGTCAATGGGGCATGATCTGATATGATAATTGCCAAATATGCCACAGATTTGACTTCACTAAGAAGGGATGAGTATAAAAATAAGTAGTCTATCCTAGAAAATGTATGATGGACATTTGAAAAAAAAGGAAAATTCTTTAGCTGAAGGGTTATAAAACCTCCACAGGTCCACACATCCATTCTCCTCCATAAACATGGCCCACGCTTCTGCCATTGCTGTTGTGGGGACTACTCTCGAATGATCCAATCTTGGATTGATTGCACAATTTATATCACCTCCTAATATCAATCGGCGTGTATTTAAACAGGGGAGAGAAGACAAGAGTTTGTCAACAAATTCGGCGTCGCCCCAGTTGGGTCCATGTACACTGAATAAAAGAACTGGCATTTGAAATAAAGAACCCATTGTGGTGGACACGTATTGGGGACAGAATTCAACCCAGGAACTAAGGGTTAAGTCATGGTTGCCCTGGCAGGTTAACGCAGGGTTAAGTTATGGTTGTCCAGCCAGTTTTCTGATTATTCTTGCCACCTCCGCTCAGTCGAGCTGTGGTTTGGTTGCTCTCTGATTTACCGTGGATTAAAGAAAGTTGCCTACACGGCTAAAGTGTGAACCTACGGTCTTCTCCGTTCCTTCGGCTCTACACTGGTGACCCCGACGTCGGTTTTCGGATAAGTTTTCTGAAACCACACACATTATGGCTACGAACGCCGTTGCAATTAAACTGCCGGAGTTTTGGGAGTCTTCCGCGGCTACATGGTTCGCGCAGGCTGAGGCACAGTTCGCGCTCAGAGACATAACAGCAGACGAGACCAGGTACTACTACGTATTGGCAGCGCTGGGGTGCGCTACGGCTTCCAGGATAAGCGGTTTCATAACCAACCCACCGGCCGATGGTAAATACGCCGCACTTAAACATCTCCTCCTTGAAACTTTTGAACTGTCAACAACGGAGAGAGCACGTCGCCTCTTCGCAATTCAGGGCTTGGGAGATGGCAAACCATCGGAGCTAATGAGCAGGATGTTAAACCTACTGGGTCAAGAAAAGCCATGTTTCCTGTTTATGGAGCTGTTTCTGCGCAACATGCCGCCCCACGTCCAGACTGCGCTCGCTAACTCCACCATCACTGATCCCCGTGAGCTGGCAAAGGAGGCTGACCGATTCTTCGTCGCTACACAACGTTCCTCCCATGCCGGGGTGCTGGCTCCTACCTTCACTGGCCCCCCGCCGACATCGCGGGCGTGGCCCGACGGTGGCGCCACAGCATCAGACCGCTACAAGCCCTCTGGACTCTGTATGTACCACGCTCGATTTGGTGCGAAAGCTAAACGGTGCCGTTCCCCCTGCAACTACAGGCCGACGGGAAACGAGAGGGCCAACACTCAGTAGTGGCCATGAGTGTTGGCGATACGAGCAGGCTACTCTTCATCCTCGACACCATCTCCGGTCGGCGATTTCTTTGTGACACGGGCGCACAGAGAAGCGTGCTCCCTGCTACTGACGTCGACATCATGGGCGGGGAGCGGGGCCCCCAGTTGGCGACGGCTGACGGCAGCCCTATCCACACCTACGGCGTGCGGTCTGTAGAACTGTGTTTTGGTGGACAACGTTTCACGTGGGAGTTCGTCATGGCCAATGTAACGCTTCCCCTCCTCGGAGCTGATTTTTTGTGCGCTTACGGTTTGCTAGTGGACATTCAGAACAGCCGTCTGGTCGATGCCTTAACCTTCTCCTCCTTCGCATGTACGCGGAGGGAAGCGGCCTATGCAGGTCTAGCCAACTCTCTCTCAGAGGCAGACAAGTTCACCCGCCTCCTCGCTGAGTTCCCTGACCTCACCCAGCCTACCTTCTCTGCACCCACCGCTAAGCATGGGGTGGAGCATCACATTGCTACGAAGGGGCCCCCGGTCTACGCCAGAGCCAGGCGTCTCGACCCCGCCAAACTCGCCATTGCCAAGTCTGAGTTCGAGCACCTGGAACGCATGGGGATCATCCGCCGCTCTGACAGCCCGTGGGCGTCCCCACTCCACATCGTCGCTAAGCCTGATGGAGGTTGGCGCCCATGCGGGGACTACCGCCGACTAAATGACGCCACCACGCCCGACCGCTATCCTGTCCCGCATATCCAGGACTTTTCTGCAAACCTGTCTGGCAAATGCGTCTTCTCAAAAGTCGACCTGGTCCGTGGTTATCATCAAGTTCCCGTGCACCCCTCAGACATCCCCAAGACAGCGGTGACTACCCCATTCGGCCTATTTGAATTCCTACGAATGCCATTTGGACTCAAAAACGCGGCCCAGTCCTTTCAGCGGCTGATGGATTCAGTGCTCCGTGGCCTTCCTTTCCTCTTCGTCTATTTGGACGACATACTCATCGCCAGCGCCTCCAAGGAAGAACACCTGTCCCATCTTCATGCCCTCTTCACACGCCTCAGCCAGCATGGGCTGATCGTCAACCCAGCGAAGTGCCGGTTCGGGCTGACAGCCATTGATTTCCTCGGGCATCGCATCACTGGGGACGGGGCAGTCCCCCTGCCCTCAAAGGTGGAAGCGGTGGCGGCCTTTCCGCGCCCCCAAACAGCTCGTGCGCTCAGGGAGTTCATTGGGATGGTGACATTCTACCACCGCTTCATTCCCCGAGCCGCCTTTATCATCCGGCCACTGTACGAGGCGCTGAAAGGCATGTCCCCCAACCAGGCGGTCGACTGGACAGCAGAGCGGGACCGTGCGTTCACCGAGACTAAAGCTGCGCTCTCCCAGGCTACCCTGCTAGCGCATCCTTCACCTACAGCGCCTATTTCCATAACCACGGATGCATCGGACTATGCTGTTGGTGCGGTTCACGAACAGTGGGTGGGGGGGGCTTGGCAGCCTTTGGCCTTTTTCAGTCGCCAGCTTACACCCCGAGAGCGCAAGTATAGTACTTTTGACAGGGAACTCCTCGGTCTCTGGCTCGCTGTCCGGCATTTCCGTTTCCTGCTAGAGGGCCGCGAGTTTACTGCGTACGTGGACCACAAGCCCCTCACGTTTGCCATGTCCAAGACGGCCGAGCCATGGTCCGCTCGCCAGCAGCGACAACTCTCCTACATTTCGGAATTCACTACCGACATCCAGCACGTCGCTGGTAAGTCTAACCAGGTAGCTGACTGCCTCTCTAGGGCAGTGATTGGAGCGGTCCACCTAGGCCTTGACTATGCACAGATGGCCGTTGACCAGGCCACGGACCCGAGCATCCTCCGTCTCCGGGCCTCCGACACGGGGCTCCGCCTGCAGGACGTTCCTTTCAGCGACACAGGTGCCACCCTCCTGTGTGACGTCTCCACAGGACAGCCCAGGCCCATCGTCCCGCACAGCTGGAGACGCCCCGTATTTGAAGCTGTGCACGGCCTCTCTCATCCAGGCGGTAAGCCATCCGTGCGCCTGACCTCTGCTAAGTTTGTGTGGGAGGGACTTAAGAGAGACGTGAAAGCGTGGGCCGACTCGTGTGTTGCCTGTCAGCGGGCTAAGATACACCGCCACATTAAGGCGCCCCTGGAACGCTTCGCAGTGCCGGAGAGACGATTTGACCATGTCCACGTCGACCTGGTTGGTCCCCTACCCCCCTCCCATGGGTTCACCTACCTCTTCACTGTGGTGGACAGGACTACGCGCTGGCCTGAAGCTGTTCCCCTGGCATCCACGACGTCTGCTGATGTGGCCCGGGCTTTTATTGGGTCGTGGGTCTCACGTTTCGGTACGCCTTCCGACCTTTCATCTGACCGCGGGCCACAGTTTACCTCAGAGCTATGGAGTGCTGTGGGTGAGGCTCTGGGCGTCAAGCTTCATCGCACTACCGCCTACCACCCTCAGGCGAACGGCCTATGTGAGCGCTTCCACCGGTCCATGAAGGCTGCGCTTCGGGCTACTCTCAAGGACTGCAACTGGGTCGACAAGCTCCCATGGGTCATGCTGGGCCTGCGGACCGCCCCGAAGGAAGACCTACAAGCCTCCTCTGCGGAGCTGGTGTACGGCACGCCGCTGCGAGTCCCAGGCGATTTCATGCCCAATGCAACGCGTCCCTGGTCAGCTGTGGACCAACGAGCCTCCTTGCTGGACGGGGTCAGAGCTTTCACACCCGTCCCTACCGCCCAACACGGCGCGCCGGTGTCCCAGGTGCCCCCAGGTCTGCAGTCAGCGGACTACGTGTTCATCCGTCACGACGCACACCGCCCCCCTCTGCAACCCCCTTATGACGGCCCCTTCCGCGTCCTGGAACGGGGAACTAAGCACCTGGTGGTGGATTTTGGGGGCACGGCCGAGCATGTTTCAGTGGACCGAGTTAAACCCGCACACCTGGACTTGACGCAGCCGTTGGAGTTAGCCCAACCTCCTCGTCGCGGTCGTCCCCCGGCTCCGCCTCCTCCCCCCGTGGAGGCCCGAGCTGCCTCTTCTGCTCCTCAGGCCGACCTCCACAGGCCCGCGTCAATGCCTCCCAGAGACACTCCGGCCCCTGTTATCCGGAGCCGCCGCGGACGGCCTGTTGTCCCCCCGCGCCTGCCTGACTTCGATTACTAGGGCGAATTCTGGGGGGGCTCATGTGGTGGACACGTATTGGGGACAGAATTCAACCCAGGAACTAAGGGTTAAGTCATGGTTGCCCTGGCAGGTTAACGCAGGGTTAAGTTATGGTTGTCCAGCCAGTTTTCTGATTATTCTTGCCACCTCCGCTCAGTCGAGCTGTGGTTTGGTTGCTCTCTGATTTACCGTGGATTAAAGAAAGTTGCCTACACGGCTAAAGTGTGAACCTACGGTCTTCTCCGTTCCTTCGGCTCTACACCATAACAATATAACATAACGACCGTTTGGGTCAGAAATAGTTTTAGCAGGGATGAATTGATTTTTTTTTACTGATTAATATCGCTACACCTCGAGCTTTACTGTTAAAGTTAGAATGGAAGGTTTGATTAATCTGTGGTAATTGCAGCAAAGTAGAGACGGACAACTTCTCATTGACTACACGAGCGCGTGCGTCGTTTATTCTTCCGTACAAAATCACAACGCGAGCAACATGGCGCTGCTCCAACAATCCTCGTCCTAGCTCCACCCCGTCAACCCTTTCTTAAAGGACCCGTGTCTACATAACGCAGCGCATCAACCTATTATGGTGAATTGTGCCCATATAGTCCGCTCGTAATGAAGGGTTGATAGCTCTGACTGTAACTTTGTATCTGTTCGGGAGTATGTGACCACTGTAGTGCATCGGTAAGAATGCAAGGATGTTCAAGACGTTGGTGGTTGTGTGTGTGTGTGTGTGTGTGTGTGTGTGTGTGTGTGTGTGGTTCTACAGAGAGAAACAATAGAATGAGTACTTCGACATTACTAACTTATTTCTTAAAGGTAAATATATTCGACTACTACAAATTCCCTCCGTAATGTACTGCCATTAACAGAGTCAAGGAAACATAATATTGTAACGATCACGGATGAATAGGCTCGGTAGCCCTTGGCTAACGGGTCGGACCCTTTAGTCGACTGGTTAACGCTGTCGCCCGCGGTACGGGAGATACGGGTTCGCGTCCCGGTTGCGGCGGTTGTTACTATTCCCTACTAAATTACACCAGCTAATTAGTGAGTTGGCATCGTGACGCAGTAAATATCGGCATGGCTAACAGCATAGCATCAACGTGGGCAACTATATCTTAAACATCTAGTGGCAACATCTACTTACGATTTGCTGCACGTACACACATTTTAGAATGGGAAGAGCTCCGTAACCGGCTTGAAAGAATATTTGTGAAGTGTTTCTCGAATTCTCCAACTCCTCACAGCAACTAGGTAGCCCATTGTATCGCACCTTCACGAGTTTCCTTCTGTTAGATCCACAGACGGAAGTCACTGACTTCTCTGTACTAAACTTGAAGTACGTAATAAAATAACAGGCGCGAAGCGGACTTTCATTGTGCTGTGACCCGACTTTATTCCAGAGAGAGAGGGTGCAGAATAAGACAACCCGGAAACACTGGCGCTCTCTAACGGCACCCAAGGGAAGTGTCCAGAGCAGACAAACACAAAATACATCACATCTCCTCCCCACTTATTTAGCTCGGCGTTCCCCGAAAAACCTGGATGCCTATTTATATCTCCTGAATAACACCCGAATATTCTTGCAGAACAACACGAAATTCTTTAAAACAGATAACTCAAAACATCCTACTATCACTTGCATTAAAAAAGAAGGACTGGCACATGTTACACAACCTGGGTCAGCGGTGGTAAACTGCCCAACTCACTAACTAACCTAGTGTGGCGAGTGCCCCTTTAACCCAAAGTACAGATTGAGGCGGTCTGGGGGTTTTCTTTCCCACGCAGAGTACCTCCTAACAGTCTCTGAGGGAACAGTCTCTGGGGGCACATCAGCCTCAACCGATACTTCTGTTGGCCCCGAGTTTACTAGCTCCGTTTGTGGGACTGAGTGACATTTTGGGGGGGAATCATGCCTACCTACTGGGGGAACTGGCACTGGATCTTTCGTGGGGGCAGTAGCTGTTTGCTCCAATGAGGCAGGTTGTGGTGGCTCTCCAAGCGTGAGCATTTCCGGGTCGCAGGCCCTCATCTGATCTGTGTGGCGTTTCCAGTGTAGCCCTGATCCCACATCTACCATGTAGAAACACTGGCCCCGCCTGAGACACCTCCACACCTGGCATCCATTTCTCCTCCCCCCGTCTATAATCACGCACCAGAACAGAGTCCCCAGGCGTGAAGTCTTTGTCCTTAGCAAATGGGGCCCTGCGACCATCCCGGCCTGTCCGTGCTTGACCCACCACGGCCGCCACACTTGGCTCAAGGAGGTCGGAGCAGGAGCGGAGCTGACGGCGAAAGAAGAGCATGGCCAGCGACTCATTTGTTGTGGCATGGGGAGCATTTCTATAGTTGAGCAGGAATGAATCCAGTCGAGTCGCATCGTGGTCTGCCCCCTGGAAGCTTTCAATAACCGCTTAAGTGTCTGCACAAAACGTTCTGCCAATCCGTTTGTGGCTGGGTGAAAGGGTGCAGAGCGCACGTGTTTCACCTCATTCACTTTGAGAAAATCCTCAAAATAACTTGAGGTGAACTGCGGACCATTATTGCTGACCAAAACCTCAGGC
The DNA here is from genome assembly GCF_029633865.1 of Lampris incognitus. Lineage (NCBI taxonomy): Eukaryota > Metazoa > Chordata > Actinopteri > Lampriformes > Lampridae > Lampris > Lampris incognitus. Next base: position 27,593,725 of record NC_079218.1, read on the forward strand.
AGGCCATGATGGCTGAACAACCCCCTTAAAGCCTGAACAGTCTTTGAGCTTGTGGTGGAACCCATCAGTTCCACTTCCGGCCACTTCGAGCGAGCATCAACCACCACTAGCAACATATGTCCCTCCACTGGCCCAGAAAAATCCGCATGTACCCTCTGCCATGGCACGCCCGGCCATGGCCACGAGTGCAGCGGGGAGAGGGTGGGAGACTTCTGGTTGTGCTGGCACGAATGACACACTTTGGCCTGCTGTTCAATCTGAGCATCAATCCCCGGCCACTAGAATTAGCTGCGAGCAACGGCTTTCATTTTAACCACTCCCGGGTGCCCCGCATGCAGCTCTTTCAGTAGTTGTGGTCTCAACTTAGGGGAAGGCACCCTAGAACCACGGTGAGCTCTTCTGTCCTTGAGCAATAGGGCATCAGTGCATCGTCCCGTTCCTTGACTACTGGAAATGGCCCTGACAAGACCATCCGCATTTCCATGTTGAGCTGCACTCCTCTATCGGATAGTGTAGTTGTGAGCCACCAATATAAGCGCCCATCGCTGCAGCCTTGCAGCTACCATAGACAGGATGGCTTTACTGGGGCTCAATATTGTCATCAGTGGCCGGTGGTCAGTGAGAAGGGTAAAATGGCTCTCATACAGATATGCAAAAAAATGGCGCACGCCGAATATGATCCCCAAGGCCTCCCATTCAATTTGAGCAGAATTTTGCTCAGCTTTGCTCAAGGTTCTGGAGGCGAATGCTATGGGCCTCTCTTGACCACCAGGCATCACATGAGAAATCACCGTGCCCACTCCATATGGTGAGGATTCACATGCCAGTATGATCAGCAGTTGGGGGTCATAATGAGTTAACACTCTCTCAGAGAGGAGCTGTTCTTTCGTCAAGCAAAACGCTTTTTCATGCTCTGGGGACCACTCCCACTGTGCCCCTGCATGCAGTAGTTTGTGCAGGGGGCTGAGTGTTGTTACCATGTTTGGGGCACATCTGCCATAATAATTTATCAGTCCTAGAAAGGAGTGGTTAGCTTACATTCGTTGGGGCAGGGGCCTCAGCAATAGCCCTGAGTTTTTCTGGGGATTTGTGGAGGCCTGTGGCGTCGACGGTGTGTCCAAGATATTCCAGTGAGTTCCTGAAAAACTCACACCTTTTCCTCTGCACCTGTAGGCCAAAGTTCTCCAAGCGACTCAGCACTGGGTCCAAGTTTTTTAGATGATCAGCATCATCCCGTCCAGTCACTAAAATGTCATCCAGAAAACAGTGCACACTGAGAAGCCCCTGAAGAACTTGGTCCATTACTCTCTGGAAGATCGATGGTGCTGATGTTATTCCAAATGGCAGCCGGTTGTAGTGGGACATTCCTTTTATGTGTGGTGATGGTAAGGTAACTGCGAGAGCCCTCCTGAACCGGCACCTGCAGGTAAGCATGGGAGCGATCCAGTTTGCTGAAATGCTGCCCCCCTGGTAGGGAAGCAAACAGATCTTCTATCTGGGAAATAGGATAATGTTCAGCACAAAGGGTGGGGTTGAGAGTTACCTTAAAATCCCTGTAGATGCGTACATCCCCCTTTTTCTTCATGATCGGCACAATGGGGGTGGCCCACTCACTGAACTGCACTGGGGAAACAACACCTAGTTGTTGCAGGCGCTCCAGTTCTGCTTCCACTTTGGGCCTGAGTGCATATGGGACCACACGAGCCTGACAGAACTTCGGTTGATATTCTGGCTTCAGTGTCAGTGCTACTTCACAGCCTTTCAGAGTTCCCAGTTCATCTTTGAATACATCTGCATGTCGGTGTAGCACGGCTTCCAACGTGACTCCCCGCATGTGATGTATGGATCTGACAGTTTCTATTGCTCTCCAGTTCAGTCTCAATCTTCTCAGTCACTCCTGCCCGAAAAGGGGTGGCGCATCACCTTTCACCACATATAGGGGGAGATGTGCTCTTTGTTTGTTTATCTGCACCCTAATTTTCATGATCCCAACAATGGGGATCACTTGACCTGAATAGGCTTTCAGCAGGATGTGGGTGTGGTGCAGGGGAACGTGGCTGAATTTTGCTTTGTACAACTCTTCTGAAATAACGGAGACCGCTGCACCAGTGTCTAGTTCCATCTCTGTTGTTAGCCCCTCTACTTTTGGCCTGCCCCACATTACTGAATAGGCCGGACTGTCCTGCTTTATGACATTTTCACTCACAGCTATATCTACCTTGTGCAGGGCTAATTCAGTGTCTGAGTCAGTATCAGTGTCACTCGGCTTGGTACTGGTGTCCAATTTATTTAACTGTCTCTTGGAACGATCTGTCCCTTTCTGCCCTTTTATTTTCTACATTGTGTTACCTGCCTTATTTCCCTGCTTGCTCTCTCTGCATGTGCACGAAATGTGGCCTTTCTTACCGCAGCAGTGGCAGAGCTGATCTTTGTAGAAACAGTCACTTTTGGTATGATTTGTCCTGCCACATCGAGTGCATCTCCTCCCCGGAGTAACTGGAAGAGACATGGCATTCACTTTCAAGGAGCCGCAGAGCTGCTGGGACTCCCTTGCAACTTTCTCCATAGAGACGGCGATTTCCACTGCTCTCTGGTAGGTGAGGGCAGGCTCTGTTAACAGCTTCTTCTGAATGGACTTGCTGTTGAGGCCACAAACAAACCTGTCCCTCAGAGCATCATGTAAATAAGCCCCAAACTCACAGTGCTCCGACTTTATTCCAGAGAGAGAGAATGTGCAGAATAAGTCAACCCCGGAAAAAGCGATGCCCCATATATATATAAACACTGGCGCCTTCTAACGGCACCCTAGGGGAGTGTCCAGAGCAGACAAACACAAAATACATCACATCTTCGTCATCTGATCTAATAACAAAGGCGCTGATTGGCTGATCCCCACCACCTTATCAAGTGACTAAACAATTATAACACACAATGAACAAGTCCTTCATCAAACCGGCCCCCAAATTTGCACAGTCAAATTTGCTGTCCCTGGGAAGAACTGGTGGTCTCTGGTGCCGTCTCAGGTACGGCAGGAAGTAGGGTGAGACGGGCAACTGGCCGGGTGTAGTTCCTGGTATTCACCTGAATCTCCACTGTCCTGACTCTCCCATCTGCCCCTGGGATGACCTTGGTGATGCGGCCGACAGGCCAAAGTGCTCTCGGGAGTTGTGGGTCCACGATCATGGCAACAACGCCAGGTTGTAGTGGAGCCGTCTCTTTCTGCCACTTGGTGTGTGTCTGCAGAGATGGAAGGTAGTGTCTGATAAATGTCCTCCAGAATTGGTCAGCCAGGACCTGTGTGTGCCTCCAGCGATGACGACTCAACAATCAGACTCCGGGTACACCACCTGAAGAGGTCAGGCCGCCCCATCAAGAGCATGTTCGGTTTTACTGGGTCTGCGACATCACTGGATTCATACCCCAGGAGCTTTAAGTTCAGGATGCCCTCTACCTCGATCAGTACCATACGCAGAACTTCTTCTGTTACAGTCTGCATCTGGATCGTAGCATACAGGGCAGCTTTGATCGATTTAATTTCCCTCTTCCATACACCACCGAAGTGAGGCGCACTTGAAAGGTTGAACACAAATTTGGCTAGCTCTGACTTAAGAGTGGGGTGCAAAGCTTTAAACGAGTCATGGAGCTCCCTCTCACCTTCTTTGAAGTTTGTGCCCTGGTCTGATAGAAGCGCCACTGGTTTTCCTCTGTGTGAGATGAATCAGGAATGAATCCTGGTCCAGACTTCTCAGGACATCTATGTGGACAGCACAAGTAGTGCGGCACTTGAATAGTATGTATGCCCCAACGCTTCTCATTACACCGTCCAACTCTAACCATGAAGGGCCCAAAACAGTCCATGCCTGTAGAAAAAAAGATGCACTGCTTCTTCGTCTTGCCTTGATCGTGTCACCATCTTTTCACTCCTGTAGGGCAACACGTCCAGTTGCCATAGTTTCTCCACATGATGAAGGAGCTAATCATGATGGATTCAAGGTAAACATATTCGACTACGACAAATCCCCGACTCCTTTAACAGAGTCAAGGAAACACAAAATGCACTGCATTATTAACTAAGCAACAGCACCACATTGTGGCGTATTGAGGCAAAACAGATTACACGCTAAGTATGGTTGGCCTACTGCAATGCAGTGCAGTACATTACGAAGGGAATTTGTAGTAGTTGAATATATTTACCTTTAAAAAATATGTTAGTAATGTAGAAGTAATCATTCTATTGTTTCTCTCTTTGTAGAACCACACACACACACACACACACACACACACACACACACACACACAACCACCAGTTGTTACCATTAAACATCTTGACGATAACATCCTTGCATTCTTACTGATGCACCACAGCGGTCACATACTCCCGACCAGATACAAAGTTACAGTTCGAGCTATCAACCCTTCATTACACCACTACATACGTCCCCCCAGAATCCCCGATAATAAAAAAAAAAAATCAACATGGAGGGGGGCGGATGGCCCGGCCACAATGGCTTCGCCAAACAGGTGCAGAGGCCGGGGTGCCAACAGGAGGAGCCTTAAGGACCCTGCGGTGGTGTGGGGGGTAGGGCGGGGGGTGGAGGAACCTTAACAGCCTTGTTAGGGGGTGGGGGAAGGGTAGGAGGGCGCCCCCGCGATTGGGGCTGGGCAAGTCCAATAGGTCGGTCCAAGACAAGGTGAACCGGTTTGAGGCGAGCCACGGAAATGTGCTCTGGCTTGTTGCTGACTTCCATGACAAACTGCTTGTTTCCGGTCTCCAGGACATGGAACGGCCTGTTGTAGGGAGGCTGCAGGGGTCCACTGTGGGTGTCGTGGCAGATGAAAACGTATTCTGCCGACTGCAAACTTGCGGGGATGCGAGATTGTGGGAGGCCGTGTTGCGAAGTCGGGACCCGTGCGAAAGCTCTGGCGTTATCCAGGAGGATGGTCCATTGATGGGCTGCAGACAAGGGAGCTGTGGTGTTGGAGACAAAATCGCCTGGGACCTGCAGCGGCTGTCCGTAAACCAGTTCAGCGGATGAGGACTGGAGGTCCTCCTTAGGGGCAGTCCTGAGGCCCAGCATGACCCACGGGAGCCTGTCGACCCAGCTACTATCCTTGAGGCTGGCCCGAAGAGCGGCCTTCATAGAGTGATGAAACAGCTCGCACAAATCATTGGGCTACAGGTGGTACGCGGTGGTGCGGTGGAGCTTCACCCCTATGCTCTCTGCAACTGCGTTCTAGGGCTCAGATGCAAACTGTGAGCCCTGGCTCGAGGAGAGGGCAGATGGGTACCGAACTGGGCGACCCAGGTCCCGATGACAGTGAAACGGCTTCTGGCCATCAAGTGGCCCTGTCCACCATGGTGAGGAGGTAAGTAAAACCGTGGGAGAGGGGCAGGGGACCCACTAGGGCCACATTTACATAGTCGAACCTCCTTTCAGGTACCAGAAACTGTGCCGGGGGGGCTCTGGTGTGGCGGTGCACTTTAGAGCGCTGACACTCCATGCAGGTATCAGCCCAGTCTCTCACTTCTTTTTTGAGCCCATGCCAGATGAACATGGCTGCCGCTAGTGTTTGAGACAGCTTTCTGCCAGGGTGGGAGAGGCCATAGACAGCATCAAAAACACGCCACCTCCAGCCAGTGGGAATGATGGGCCAGGGCCGACCCATGGAGATTTCACACAGAAGCATGGTGCCAGCATCGTCGAAAGCCACGTCCTCTAACTGCAGCCCTGTGACAGCTGTCCTTCAAAGTCTGCTCATCCAGGTCGGCGGCCTGGTAAGCTGCCATACAGGCATAGTCAAGACCCAAGTAGACAGCCCCCGCAATGGCCCAGGAGAGGCAGTCAGCAACGAGGTTGTTTTGCCAGCATTATGCTGTATGTCTGTGGTGAACTCCGAGATGTAGGAGAGCTGTCGTTGCTGGTGGATGGAACATTGCTCAGCCACCTTGACCATGGCAAACATCAGTGGTTTGTGGCCCACAAACGTCGTGAACTGGCGGGCCTCCAGCAGGGAACGGAAGTGTCGAAAGGTGAGGTAGAGAGCAAAGAGCTCCCGATCAAAGGTGCTATACTTCTGTTCGCTGGGGTGTAACTGTCGGCTGAAGAAAACGAGTGGCTGCCAAGCACCAGTCACCCACCGCTCGTGCACCGCCCTGACTGCATAGTCCAAAGCTTCTGTAGCAATGGCGAACAGAGCCTTGGGTGATGGGTGCGCCAGTGTTGTTGCATCAGCCAGAGCAGTCTTAGTGTCCACAAACACCTTGTCCCTCTCCGCAGATCAGTCCACAGTGTATTTGGTGGCCTTGCCTTTCAGGGCCTCATAGAGGGGTCGCATGAGTTGAGCAGCTTGGGGATAAAGTGGTGGTAAAAGCTCACCATGCCAAGGGACTCCTGTAGGGACTTGAATGTGAGCGGTTGCGGTAAGTTCATGATGGCGTCCACCATTGACGGGAGTGGTACCAACTCGGTGTCTGACGAAGTCGATGGTTGTCAGCCCACTTCGCTGGATTGACGATCAGCCCATGCTGGCTGAGCCACTCGACAAGAGTCCGGAGGTGGAACAGGGTGGGATGAGGACAAGTGGGACAAGGATGTCGTCCAGATAGATGAAAACAAAACGCAAGTCCCGTAGCACCGAATCCATGAGGCGGTGGAATGTCTGAGCAGTGTTCTTGAGGCCGAACGGCATATGCAGGAACTCAAACAGTCCAAATGGGGTGATCACCGCCATTTAGGGGACATCCAGCGGGTGGACGGATGCCTGATGGTATCCATAGATGAGGTCCACTTTTGAAAAGATGAGTTTTCCAGCCAGGTGGGCGGAAAAATTCTGGATGTGTGGGATTGGGTAGCGGCCCATTGTCATCGTACTGCTGAGTCGGTGGTAATCACCGCACGGGCGCCACCCGCCGCCAGGCTTCGCAACATTGTGGAGGGGTGAAGCCCATGGGCTGTTGGAGCGGCGAATGATGCGGAGACGCTCCATATTCTCGAACTCCTCTAGGGCGGCGGTGAGCTTGGCAGGGTTGAGGTGCCGAGCCCAAGCATAGACTGGTGGGCCAGTGGTGGCAATGTGTTGCTCCACTCTGTGCTTCGCGGTGGAAGACGAGAAGGTAGCTGCATGAGGACCGGGAACTCAGCGAGAAGCTGGAGAAAATCGCCTGCGGCAGAGAGCATGCTAGAAGAGCCCATTCTCACTCCCAACTCGTCGCATATGGACGCTTGTTGAGGACGACCTCTTCGTCACTGTTCAACGCTCTAGGTACCCCTTTAACATCAACTTTCAACGTAGAGGGACTGACATCACTCATAGGCACAAACAAAAAAACAAACAAAAAAAATACAACAAAACAAAAAAACAAAACAACCCTCCTAACCCTAACCCTAACAATAACTCTAACCTCATTACATCAAAATGAGTTATATCACACACAAATCAGTGTTTTTAGAGAACAACAAAATCGTCCCTGGTGCCGGCATGTAATTTTAACGAAACAAATTACGTGCCACAACCACATAATGAGAGTGTTAAGAGGTCGTGGTCACTTCATGTATTTCTGTGAGATCGTGTTGATGAATGCACACAGATAAAAGATAGCTTTAGACTCTGTACTTCTGTTAAAAAAACAGTCGGGATAAATGTCGAATATTTTTATGTGTTTTTTTTGTGTGCCTACAACTACCCTCCATGTTGAAAGTTGATGTTAAAGGGGTACCTAGAGCGTTAAACCGTGACGAAGAGGTCGTCCTCAACAAGCGTCCATATGTGATGAGTTGGGAGTGAGAATGTGTAGTGCACACATGAGAGCAGGATTTCCAATCCAGTCTGTGTTGAGAGAGAAAAAAATGTCAATAATGTTAAAAACGTCCTGTCCGGTAGTTCTCCCCGTGAGTTTCTCGCAAAACAGAATGTGCTCGTTCATCTTCAGTGTCTTTGTAACGCACAAACGCAATCAGCTGCGCTTCCCCCCTGACATCCGCTGTTTCACCCAACTGCAAAGCGAACGTACCCGACTCTCAATTTCTCCACCACTTGGTCAACAATGTCAATTTCTATGTCGTCGATCCGATGGCACACAGTATTATTTGACAACGGCGCTTTCTTCAGGACATCAGCTGCTTTCTTGTTGATCATTGTTTTGCGAGAATGACAGTAGCAGGCAAGATTAGCTCTTCGGCTATGGTAAATGGGTTTTTTCTTTTTGATTTAGCCACGAGTAGCAACACAGCATATGATGCCTCCAAAACCTTGGTGGAGACTGATGTCGCTTTCTTTAGTTTTTCTTGGCTTCTCTTAAATTCAGCCAGCTTTTGATGGGAAAACTCGGCGGGTTTACCCACACAGGAGAGATGCTTAGTACTGAGGTGGCGATGTAAATGGGACGGTTTCATGCTATTATTCGAAAGCATGTCGCCACAGAGGAAACACATTGGCTGCAGCAACTCTGTAGTTGTGGAAGTAAATCCAGAGAGCACATATTGTTCACCAAACTGACGATGTTTTACCTTCTCCGTTTTCTTTTTCTTCTGAACGGGTTCTCCCGATTCAGCAGTATCAGCTATGCTGTTGTTGCTGGATGAACCCGCTCGACGCAGCCATTTATTCATAACGTTAACTGAAACTTTGAAAGAGGCTTGATATTTTACTAGCTAGCAAGAAAAACAGCGCACCAGTATGCGCTCGTGAGCGGAGTGACAACTGGCAAAGTCCGGTGGGAAACTGTTGCACATTACAAAAAAGTATAGTCAATAATATAATAATAATAATAATAATAATAAATCATTACATTTTTGTAGTTTTTCTAGACACCCAAAGCGCTTCACATTGTAGGGGGGAAACTCACTTCAACTAACACCAATGCGGCAGCCATTTTGCGCCAGAACGCTCACCACACATCAGCTTGCGGTGGAGAGGGAGGAATCATTGAGCCAATTACATGGGGGGATGATTAAGTGGCCAGATGGAGACAGCCCGATTGGGAATTTTTGCCAGGACACCAGGGAACCCCCTATTCTTTGTGATAAGTGCCATGGGATCTTTAATGACCACAGTGCGTCAGGACCTCGGTTTAACGTCTCATCCGAAGGATGGCGTCTCCTACAGCACAATGTCCCCATCACTGCACTGGGGCATTGGGATTTAATATTTATAGCCCGCTGATACACTGCAGGATGCTCAGCTTCCTAAATATACAGAGATCCCTCACAAGAGCTGGACTTACTAAGTTAGCATGTCTCAGATCAGGGGGACAGTGGAAAGTGGCTGACATTTTGAGCCCAAAAAACTGGTTTTAAATCTCTTTAATGGACAGGTTGCTGGAGGAAGTGATCAGTGAACTTCCTGGCTTCTTCAGAGAGGCACTAGGAGCAGAGTGCGGAGAAGATCAGCCAGTTATGCGGCCTGTTTTTCCATCTTTGTCCATCCGTGCAGTAGTGGAGAAGCCGGAGGAAGTGAAGGCGGCCACTCTGTCTTTCAAAACACCAGAACTACAGGACTTCTCAAGTACATCAAAGAAGGCCTTGTATGCCGTCACTGTAAAGGTTCTCAACAGAACATCAACTAGCCGGTGTACAGGAGTCGAGGTGGTTGAGTGTGTTACCAGGTTCATCTACCAAAGGCAGCTGGAGGTCCCTGTACAACCCCCCCTATAGAGAAATGCACTGATGATCTACAGTGGAGGGTGGTACATAGGGCTGTGGCTATGGACAGACATGTGGCACATGTAGATCCTAGAATAGGGAGTCACTGCTCTTTCAGTAATGATGAAGAAACTCTACAGCACATATGGCTCAGATGTCCCCGATTGAGCCCTCTTTTCTCTGTACTGCAGCAGTGGCCCAGAGGTTTAGCAGAGGCCTTCGAAGACAGCCTGTTCATCTTTGGTCCTAGGTACACGGCAGCAAAGTGCAGACGCGTCACCTTGGTTAATTTTCTGATAGGTCAGGCAAAATTAGCATTTGGCTTAGCAGAAGAAACAAACTGCAAGGCACAGGGTCCACAGATGCTACACCCGTGTTCAGGGGTCTAGTGGCTGCTCAACTGAAAACTGAGTTCACATTTTTCAAAATGATTTCAAACTTAATAGAACTTGTTCCTGTTTGGGGACATGGAACTGTTCTACGCACTGTAGAAAACCAATTACTTCTTAATTTCTGAAAACGGGAAGGTCTGTATTTTTGTTTTTACTGTGTATGGGGATTGTTGCGTTTCACCATGTATATGAGTATCTGTGTTAATATTGTCATTTTAGTGTAAATGGAAAATTGGACCATTAAAGACTTGGTTAAAGGTCAAAAGGTCTCTCTGTCTCTTGCGCCCCCCCTCTCTCGCCCCCCCTCCTCAATATATGTGATCAACAACTACGAGGACTTATAACTTTTCCTTCATTTATTTACCATATGGCAGGTGAGTTACCTTGAAGTGCAGGAATGTGTCATTCCAATTCACCTTTTTGCACCTGTGATGCTCAATTAAGTGCCATCAGGATTCCTGCGTATGCTGGTTTAAATTTCATCCAAGAACAGCACCAGACGATTTCACATTACAGTACTTTTAACAGGAGAGGGGGTAACTAATAAATGGAATCAGCTGTTATGTTTTGGCTATAACTGCAAAGTCTTGGCCTTTGATAGCACATGGATAACACCCTGATTTATATGTGCATCAGTGTGTGTTACACCCCCTTTTTTTTTGGTAATTCCAGCAATATTTGCAATGTGAAATTCAGTTTTTATTGCATGACTTGATGGAAATCCACCACTCTCTTTCTCAACAAAAAACAGAGGTACTTTTTTTTTCTCCCGTTTACAACTTCCCCTCTATTTGTGGCCTGAGAAAAGGGTGTTGAAATGAGAGTTACACATGAGGAGCTATATGGTTCACACTCTAAACTGTCACATATCACATACTGCAGCTATTTGCACAAGTTACCCAGCCAATAAAAGCTGATTTCTTTAATTGTTTCAAAAAGGATGTCTGGCAAGAATATCTTCTTCCTCTCTGCTACATGTTTTACATCTTCTACACACTGGAGAGATGGCCCCTGCAATGACACAAGACTCACCATCTTACTGTATAATATCTTGCAAAGCCTAATTTCCAAAGCAAAATATCAGACAAACAAGTATTTGTCTGATGACTTAGATTTTGTTATTCAAGAGCTGAGTATTTGTATTTCTCTGGAGTTAAAAAAACCCCAAAACAAAACAAAACATTGTGCTGTCAGAAAACCGTTGCTAACAAATATTATCCAAAATTGTGTGTGCATTAGACCATACAAACCCAGCAGTTATCAAAGCAAACATTAACAATTATCATCATTAACAGCTGCATATTTGTTGCCAAAGTGTACCATAAACTGCAGTTATCATCACCCTATACATGTTTACATGATGGATGGATGGAAACAAATTTCCAAAAGGAGGATGATAATGAATCTATCTTAAATTTGACACGGACCACCCGCAGCACCTTTTGAATTGCCCCATGTTCATGTTATCTAATTACAGCTTTAGCATACTGCTTTCAAACCTCTGAAAGAGATCTCAAACCCTCCAACGTGATTGAGATATTCTCTGAAGGTGTACATTGAAAATGGATCAATGGAAATATATACTGATAATCATTTGAACAACAGTGCACTATGGATGTTCAGGACACGTTCCACCATCTGATGTCTTGAAGCATCTCCATGGGGGGCTGCCTGTGTGACTCATCCGAGCCCTTTCCCCTTTCCCCTTATTGATAAAAGTAAGATTTAAATATTATTCTTTTTTTAGCCATTTGTAAAACTGTGGTTTGTGAGAAAAATAAAACAGTCCTGACCCACATACATTGAGAGGACATCTTTAGTGCAACCGAGTAAAATGTAATGGATTCACAGGAATTTGTGTCAACGGCTTTTTTTGTACACAGACATCCTGATAACAAGAGAAGACCCGTGCAATACATGTGTGCATTCAGGTAATGAGACAAACAGCAGTAGGGGCAAGTTGATGAGTGATCTATGACACAATGTTTCACCAGTTATTGTAACATGAGCTAGTATATTGTCAAGACCTGAGAATTAACTTTGAACGTAATGGGTCTTGAACTGAAGCCGTCTTCCAAAGACAGAGCTGCTTTGGAGCTGCTGCCTGCCTGGAGGGTCATGGTAACCTTCCCTGTCCTCCCTCTTTGTCTTTTTTTTTTTTTTTTGGTCTTACAGTGCTGTCATGCAGCTTTTTGAAGGAGAGGAAGTGACAGTTGTTAGCCCACTCATCTATGGCAATGAAAAAAAAAAGACTGATTCTTATTCTGACAGCGGGAAGAGGCAGGCACAGCTAAGGACAACCGACTGCAGAAAAAGAAAAAAAGACGACATTCCAAAAAACAAATGTTACTGACTTCAACATTATTGATCACAATAGATAGGATAACACTGACAGGGAACCTAACCCTTACTTCTGCATCACAAACTGTCAGACGAAATTCACTTGAATTCCCTGAAGCAGTGAAACATATTAACTTCTCTCAGACAATTATCATCACACAACTGTGAGCCACCAAAGCATTCCACAGCATTTCACAACTCTGACATGTTGACACTTCATTTCCACACATTTCCTGTAAGCTAGCTTTGCAGTTATCTTCCTTATTTTGACTTCCTCTTTGCCATGTTGAAGCTCAATTGTCAAGCATTTCGTGAGATACAACGGATCATCATTATGACCTCTTACTGGACAGATAAAGAGAGAACACCATTGTACTGGGACACGTCTGCTGTATCGTCAATGGATTCAGCTACGTAGGTAAAAGAAATCTGTGTCTTCTGCAATTTTGAGATCAAAATACAGTAATGATATAAAGGCATATAGAAATCATGTACTGCACATAGTATACCTAAAATTTTTCTGTTCATTTATTCTACAGATTGGGATTTTGAGAGAACAGGTTCCCCACTTGGTGTATTTGACAAGCTGAGCTAGGCACTATTGGAATAAGTGTCAGTTTGTCAAATACCCCAAGTGAGGAGTCACTTGTCTTCAGTTTTACTGTAAGCCATCCTGGCCTCCTCGGGGGGATCATTGAGCAAACTTGCCAGCCGACTCCATGTGACTCCCCACCACGCTATGTGTTCTGCTGGTCACTGAAACACATGGAAAAGTGGCTCCAAGTGCTTTTATTTAACCTGGAGAATTTCAAGAAAATGGGAAGAAGAAAAACGACATTTACAGTAGTACAGAAGGGACCTTGCAGGGGCGGTAGCTCTGATACATGTTGCTGTTCATGTGTTCATGCACATTTTACAAATCACCAGCAAATAAGAGTAAAAAGTAAACCTTTGGATTGCAGATTGTTGTTTTAATAAACAGTGAGGTCCTCTATCCTGTTGTAAACTGGTTTTAAGCTATTTATGACACATCACTGGCTTTACAGAACATTTTGAAATTCATGCGACAGTTTAGGGGTGAGGAATTGTTTGGGACGTCATAGTACAGACAGAAATATCTCCATGCATTGAGGTTTTGCACTTTTTCATATTCTGTGAACCATTGTTATGTAAAATGTAAATATTTGGGAGGTTTTTTTTCCTGTAGAAAATTTGAGAAAATTACTGTGCATAGGGGTGAAATTTAGAAAGAAAAGAAAAATGTGGACTGTAAAAGCATACATCAGTCTTGTTATATCTATGCTAAATGGTATCATCTTCTTCGTTTGTATGACATGTTGTATAACAAGAGTTGCATTCTTGTCACTGTGTGTTACTGATTTGTGCACTAATTACACAAAGGGGAGCAGTTTAGGTGGCAGGATGACAAGATTAATTCTGCATGACATTGAAAAGGCAAGAACTGGATTTCAATACACTCTTCCAACATTTTCTGATTTAGAAGTCTAACGTACAGTGAAAAAAAATCACAAAAATATAAAAAGCAACCCAATATTATGATGTTTGATGAAAAAGACTGGCTTGAATGAAAAAGTATTGTGATAGGCTTGACTGGTCGTTACGGTTATCCCAGCCCTTCCATGTCTCAAGTTTCCATTTTGCCTGTGTTTGTGTGGATTTCCTCTTAGGTTCTCCAGTTTTCTCCCACAGTCCATAGACATGCATGTTAGATGAACTGATGAGTAAACAGCTCAAAGTTATGATTGTTGTGTGAGTGATTGTGAGTCTGGGCCTTGTGATAGACTGTGATGGACTCGCTGTCTTTTTCCCAATGACTGACTGATGGGATAACCTCACACCCCCCATGAACCTACATTGAATTAAAAAGGTACAGACAATGAATACATGAATGAAACGCTGTTGAAAAACCCATAACTATAATGTGGTCTGCTACCCATATACAAACACATAGAGGCAAATGTCTACAGCAGTAATCCCACGCCACAATCTGCACGTGAAAAACAAAGTTTTGAAAGGTTGAAAACTTAGTTTTGAATCTCTGCAGACATGCGTTTGTACTTGTATTTTTGATTCCGCATTCACAGAAAAGTTTTGCACGAGCCACAAGGTTATTCTCCTGGTTTGCACTCCTGTAAATGATGGTCTGCAAAAGTGTGGAAAAAAGCTGAGAATAAAGCTTAGAAATACCAAAACTTTGGTTTTCAAAGGTGAATCTTGATGGTGAATGCTTGCAAATATGCATTCTTCTTATCACCCTCGAGTTCCACAGGTTTTTGAGAGACATTAAAACTGTAAAATCATCATCAGATTATCTCTCTAAAGAACAGTGAATGAAATTAAATCTGTGATTATGATCTAATCAAATCAATTTTATTTGTATAGCCCAAAATCACAGATTACAAATTTGCCTCAGTGGGCTTAACAGCAATACAACATCCTGTCCTTAGACCCTCTCATCGGTGATGAAATGTTTTAACGGCTGATTCAGTTTTGATTGGACGATATATAATTTCAATGCTGCAACTTTCTGACTTGCAAGTTAAGTATTGCAGACTGCGGCTTATCATTCAACTGACTTCTTCAAGAAACTTATCTGTGTTTTTCACATTTCCTGTTGTTGCCCAGGCATAGTAAAGTTTTAAGAATAGTTAGACCAAACACTTCTGTTATGTGATAACTTGCAAAGCGGCTATAAACTGGAGTCCAGCAAGTAGAGATAGGCAAATATACTTAATAATCTAACATGTTACAAAGTACAATTACATCTTTGTCAAATGTATCAAAATACTGGCATTAAAAAAAAAAAAATATATATATATATATATATATACACACACACACACACACACATATATATATATATACACACATATATATATATATATACACACACACACACACACACACACACACACACACACACACACACACACACATATATATATATACATACAGTTAAGATACTTGTATTCTGTATTTTAAACACCAAACAATTACATAGCATCTGGAGTGTTTGCATTTCTCCAAAGACAACTTCTGCAGAGGATGGGGACTTAAAATCACTTTGTCTTATGACGAAGACCATAACCGACAGTGTGAAAGGGTTTCCTAAAAAATGTTGGCCTTCATTCTTTCAGCCAAAAATCTTCAGGGCTGTTATGTTGGGCGTACACAGTGGACCAGTGGTTAGTGCTGTTGCCTCACAGCAAGAAGGTCCTAGGTTAAAACCCCGAGGTTGTCCAACCTAGGGGATCATCCCAGGTCGTCCTCTGTGTGGAGTTTGCATGTTTTCCCTGTGTCTGCGGTGGGTTTTCTCCGGGTGCTCCGGTTTCCCCAGCATCAAAAAAGAAACATGCATGTTAGGGTTAATGCTCCTGTCTGTGCCCCTGACCGAGGCAATGGAAAAAGAACTGGAGTTGGTCCCCAGATGCAGCATGAAGGCGGTAGCTCCTAGCTACACAGATCACAGCTAGGATGGGTTAATTTGCAGTAAGTGAATTTCCCCAAGGGGATTAATAAAGGAAACCTAAATTAATTATCCCGTTAGGTGAACGTGGTAGGGTTCGACAATGAGGCAGTAAACGACGTAGTGAAAAGACGGCATTGAAGAATGCATGTACACTTCGTCGTTCACTTAGCCATTCAATATAAACCCTTTTGTTGAAGCAAACATACCTGCAAAAGAGACACTGAATGCAGCCCACACCAGCATCCACACCACATACATGGCATCGATGCCATGTCATTATGTGTGATTTGGTGGCTAACATTCTGCTTATCATCCTCATCCTCACCGTGACATGGGTGAAGAGGCTACAGCTAGGGAAAAAAAGACCACCCCTTTTTGATCCCAAGTCTGATCTCTGCAGATCTCTGCAAGTTTGATCTCTGTAGAAAAGTATTTTGAGTGTTTTCAAATACAAAATGCTGCTCTCACAGGTAACATATCACAAACTGCATTCCATTTTTTACAGACCGATCAAACACAACTTACAAAATACTAAAAGGAATTAGAAAACATATTTCAATTACTTGTTTTCAATTACTTTTTAATTTAAGTACTGCCCATCTCGCCAATGAGGCTTCTCAACTTGGTCTTGCACCTTTTCTTTCCCACGTCAACCAATGTCTTACCATAGGAAAATAATATCTCACTATCTTCATATACAACTGTATGCACATGTAGTTTTTTTGTTATATTGAAATGTATTGAAAATATTATGCATTTGTTCTCCATATCCCTACTTGAGTCAAGAAAGCTATATAACATAAAACCAGTCACGAGGCAGACGCAGTGAGCAAGTGTGCAAGCGTTTGTTGGTTCTTATTATTGAAAATACTTTGCGTTGTAAGATTTATGGCTTTTTCACCGACACCATTGTTGTTTACAATGTAAACAACATTGCGTCAAAGCCAGGCGTGCCTGCAGAATTTCATCTCATAGCACACACAAAAAAGGAAGAAGGAAACACCTTTCATTGTATTCAGTCTCACATTGGCATGTGCACACGCACACACATGCATGCACACGCGCGCGTGCATGCACACACACACACACACACACACACACACACACACACACACACACACACACACACACAGGGCCACTTACATGAACTGTAGTTCCACTCAAATGTAGAAGTATTTGAAAAGTCCCAAAAATTACACAAGTATCTGTGTGTTTTGTCAACAGCATGTTTCCCTCTGCCGCCATGCCACAAGATTACGTTATCTCAAGTAGGCTATAAAATGATCATATGGCTTTAATACTACACTTTGTGACAAAGCCCAAATCTATAAATCAAGCATTAAAATTTTTTTATTTTCCAACAATATCCAAAATACCATCAAAATTTAAGGAAGGAACAGTCAGAGATGAAAATTCAAAATAACAAATGAGCAGTGACAGCTGGTGGTGATATTGGGTGGGTGGGTTAACAACTATAGTATATGCATCTATAATTCACACTGCAGCAACAACAACATAACATCTGAGATACCAAGTTAGAGCAACGACACTATATACCTATAAAAAACTCTCTCACACATGCGCGCACACACACACACCATTAGAATATTTTTCCCTGTAGCACATGCCATTTTTAACAAAAACAATATATGCAGGAATGATGGAATGATAAAACAGAATGCAATAGCATGTAGACTACTATGTCAGAAAAGGGCTCAACTGAGGATGCGCACAAAATGTGTCCCAACCGAAACGACTGCCAATAAATACTGCAGCTGTTTTTATCACAACTGTTTTGCAACACATTGTGTCGAACGTGTCCCGAATAAAACAATTTGGTAAGCACAGCAAAAATAACGGTCATTATAAAAGAGAGACTAGCAATATGTAGACAGGAAAGCTAAACGTGTCTGATGATCGTTTAAGAGGTCTATAGCCTTGGGCCTACCTTATTTGAAGAGAAACTCACATCGACGACCTTTCTGGGACGCAAACAGGTTTATCACCATGTCATTGAAGTCCTGTGATTTTTGGATGAAGTCCCGCTGAATAGACAGTGCAGCCAGGGCGTTCAGCCTATCCTGTGCCATAGTACTTCGGAGGAATGATTTGATCCACTTAAGTGTACTGAAACACCTCACCGACACTGCAGATGTAATGGGGGTTGTGACGGCTATTTGTGTTAATTTCAATGTTTCAGAAAAAGTGCCCTGAATATTGTACCCTGAGCACAATCACGCACTGGCTTACACATGTCACATCGGTTGTCTCATCAGCTCGCACAGCCACAAATGGTGCCAAATGGCAGCCAATTTTGGTCCATAAACAGCTAACATACAATCCAGCAACTCATTTTGACTCGTCTTAGATGTGTGCTTGGCAACCTGTGTGTTTGACTGGTGATCGGCTAACTGGCTATCCAAAAAAGAGAACTGGTCAACGAGGTCCAGACTGAAGTCGGAAATTCGTCGGGACCCCCGCAGAGCTAGCTCATGTGCCCCACAAAATTGAATACAGTCCACAATCCGTGATGATGAATGCCTGTTTTTCTTTACCTGCTCGTTGTGTCTCTGTATAGAAATGCGGTGGCCCTCATCAGGTTGACAGGCGAGCTTAACTTTGCCCAGCATTGATAGCTTTACGCCATTTCCAACGTGACTTGTGCTGCATTCATGTTTCCTAATTTTGTCGGATAAAAATGTTTCAAATTCACAATTCCTTGTTGGGTCCAAGCCGTGTCTCCCCCAAAAAGCAAGCACGGGAAACAGAAAAGTGAATGTTTAGCTACACCTGCCGTTAGCCAGTCCTTTAGTTGAAACCAAGTAACACAACATTTACGATTTTGTCGTTTGTCCTTTTGTGTTATTTGAACATCGTTTGGACGATGTGTCCCCAGTCTCTTCACTTCCAATCTTTCCTCCAAAGACATTGAAGAAAATGGATGAGAAAGTAAATAATCCACCTCGTTCACGCTAACGCCCGCGGCCGCCATTGCCACAGTCGCTCACCCCCCCCCCCCCACTCTCACACAAGTAGCGATTCACTGTATGTGCTGTCTGTGCTGTCATTGGTCAAAAGTCAGTGGCTTGAATTTAGCCCAAAAGAGCAACAAATCAGGGGGGCGTGCCAAAACACATGTCAATCACGTAACACGAAGACGAATGGAAACTGATGCAATTGTGTTCGGGCTGTAAAAAATTAGCCAATAGATGTATTTTGTGTTTTTCTTGCGACCATTAAGTGATGTTGGTGCTCTTAGATTCCACCAAAATTTAAAATAATCTGTTCTAAGATTTTTAACAATGATTTTCTCATCTTTATTGTAAAAAATAGGAAGGGCTTAGCCCTGTTTGCCTATTTATACCAGCCGTCCCTGCAAATGAGTACACAAAGTGTGTACAGGCACGTGGCTGCAGGTGCCCACAATCAAGGCAGGGACTTGACCAGCCATGTTTTAGCTTTTTTTGGAATCAGCCTCACTGAGAAGATGGCCAGACCCTCCCTCCCTCCCTCCCTCCCTCTCTCTCTCCCTCTCTCTCTCTCTCTCTCTCTCTCTCTCTCTCTCTCTCTCTCTCTCTCTCTCTCTCTCTCTCTCTCTCTCTCTCTCTCTCTCTCTCTCTCTCTCTCTCTCTCTCTCCCTCTCACTCAATATATGTGATCAACAGCTATGAAGACATAACTTTTCTAACATTCATGCACCATGTGGAAGGTGAGTTACCTTGAGGTGAAGGAATGTGTCTTTCCAATTCACCTGTGTTAAAGAAAAAAAGTAACGTGCCATCGAGATTCATGTGTATGCAGGTTTAAATCTCAACCAAGAGCAGCGCCAGATGATTTCACATTACAGCACTTTTAATGAGAAAGGGGGTAAATAATCAATGGAATCAGCTTTTATTATGTTTTGGCTATAACTGCAAAGTCTTGGCCTCTGATAGCACACAGATAACACCCCTGATTTATGACATGATGCATGACAAGGTGTCCTGTTATCAGGCCTACTAAGTCTAAGTTAATGTGCTTCAAAGCTGGTTGGAAGGTAAGGAGCTCCAGGCAACTGATATGCTTCACAAAACACCTTGCACAAACTGGACTGACAAAACTGAAATACTCGCGTCTGGGTAGCGTACTGTTCTATTCCGTTGACTGTCAACAAGGCTTGGCCTCCGGCTTGTTCGGGCGTCCCTACAGACAGAATTGACAGTGTCTGCAGGTGGGAAGCCGGATGTGGGTATGTGTCCTGGTCGCTGCACTAGCGCCTCCTCTGGTAGGTCGGGGCGCCTGTTTTGGGGCGGGGGGGGGGGCGACTGGGGTAATTGTGTGATCCTCCCACGCGCTACGTCCCTGGCGAAACTCCTCATGAAAATGTAATAATAATAATAATAATAGTCTTCCCGCCTGCCGCCCATTGACTGCTTGGATAGGCTCCAGCATCCCCGCTTTAAGCGGTTTGGATAATGGATGGACGGATTGATACTAATAAAATAATAATAGTAAAATGTAAAGATGAAAAGATGAAAATGGCAAATATAATAATAATAATAACAATAATAATAATAATAATGTAAAAATGTAAAATGAAAACATGAAAATGTAAATGTGAAAAGAAGTGGCTGGCGACTCCACATGTATCGGAGGAAGCATGTGGTAGTCTGCAGCCCTCCCCATATCGGCAGAGGGGGCGGAGCAGTGACCGGAAAGGCTTGGAAGAGCGGGGTAATTGGCCGGATACAACTGGAGAGGAAAAAGCGGGGTAATTGGCCAGATACAACTGGAGAGGAAAAGGGGGGGACAGCCCCCCCCCAATTTTTTTTGAAATACTCTTCGTGCCTATGCAGAAAATGAAAACCAAATCCAACATGGTCTCTACTTTCAAGGGAAATCTGTTGGCTGTCTAAACTTTACAAAGAAAGTAAAACACAGACCTAATAGAAATAGCAGGGCAAGACTGGATGTGGTAAGAGGTTTAGAGCCCAAGGTTAATGTTACTGTACGAGGCAAACCTGCTGGGCTTTTGCCCTGGTTGATGTGACTGAGTGTGAACACTGAATGTGATGGCCACAACAAAAGGTATAGCGGTTATTGACAATGACTAACTTATACATCAGGAAAGCCAGAGGTCTCTGGATATCTGAGTTACTTCTAGTTAGTTAGCCTAACAAGAGATCAGAGTTAGCTGGGGGGACCAGACGTTCCAGTTTTCGGGGGACTGTCTCACCTTGTCCCCAGCTCACATTGTCCCCGGGAATGTCCCTGAATTGCCCATTTTGACTTTTTCTTTGATGATAAATGTAAATTAACCATCCAATTCATCTTTTTTCTCATTCAAAAGGATTTTTTTTAATTATGTGAAAGCTATTCTAAGCAAGCAAGACTTACATTTCTGTCTCTACTGCCGAGCACACTCACTAACATTAAAATCTCACAAGGTTGGTTCAGCGTGGATTAGTGATGGCTTTATCAAAAACATGAACATTTCAATGCAATTTCAATTTCAGTGACAAACTGCGGGGCAGAATTCCCATTCATCCAACCTGTAATCAAAGATGACACTCTGAGAAGTGGTCAGTGATGATATATTTGGGGGTTACAAATGTTGGAAGGTTTTGCACCCCAAAATTTGGTCACCTTAAAGCTGGCACTAACAGTGCATAAACAGAACAGTAAATAGACACTTAAAGAGGCAGATAACCGACCACGATCAGCACCCTGACAAAGAGATGTAATAGGCCAAGGGAAGGAGGGCTGTCAAGGTCTTAGTCCCGGCACTGGAAACCCTGAATGAAGTAAAATAACAGCAATCCAAAAGAGGAGACTAGCAGTGGAGCGAACACATCTTTGAGAGCAGCAACGTGTGCAAAAGTGTTTTTGTTTTTTTCTAATTTAAAAGTACAATCCGAAATTAATGTACACAGCGGCTGTCTGCTCCACCTCTGCCGTTGTTTTTGACCAGACTTTGTAAATGTTGTTCACTTCATTAGTTGCAAACGAGAAAACCAGACAATGCCACATTACTTTCAATTCCCTTTTAGGTGTTCAATTGTCTCCATTTCTCAAAAAAAATCAAAGTGTTGAGTCTATAGCGAGATACGTCATGTTTCTTGTTTCTTGTCATGTTTCTACTGCTCCACATAGCTATCGGTGGCCCATTCCATTACAGATCGCACCTTTAACTAGGAACACTGGATAAACCGGGACGATGTGGAGGACCAGGTTTTTTTTTTTATTAACTGTGGCATCAGTGATTAAAAAAGATATCATGTTTCATGTTGCCAAACTAAGTGTCAAGACGCTGTCACTTTAGGTAGATTTTTTTTTCAAAAGTGCTAAACGGACCATTTCAAGCCAGATGAGTCCATCCATTACCCAAGCCGCTTATTCACGGGATGCTGGAGCCTATACAATCTTTGGGCGGCAGGAGGGGAGACACCCTGGACAGGCTGCAAGTCCATCACAGGGCGCGCACACACACACACACACACACACACACACACACACACACACACACACACACACACACACACACACACACACACACACACACACACACACACACACCCAGAGACAGTTTAGTATGGCTGATTCACCTGACTTACATGTCTTTGGACTGTGGGAGGAAACCAGAGCACCCAGAGGACACACACACAAACATGAGGAGAACATGCAAACTCCACACAGAGGATGACCTGGGATGACCCCCAAGGTTGTACTACCCTGGGGTTCGAACCCAGGACCTTCTCGCTGTGAGGCGACCATGCTAACCACTGTGCCACCGTGCCACCTGCCAGAAGAGTCATCCATTCCATTAGTCTGTTGTTGCTGAGACCAATAGGGAGGTAAGTAATGATATGAACTAATTGAGCTTAAGTGTAGATACACTGATTCCCGTCGCTTTTGAGAGTGAGGTGGAAGGAAATGGTTCACAGATCTGTGACTGAGCCATCTAATAGTGCTGTGATAAATCACTTAGCTACAATCTGCCTCAATTTCCTCCAGAGATGGACTCAAACTGTATGTGGCTGAGTGCCCTAGTGCATGAAATATTCACAATATTTGCTGAAAAGTGGCATGTCATTTTTTGAGTTTTCCATTTTTTTTTTGCACTTAGGATCAACAACACAGAGTTTAATTACAGTTTTCATGTCATTCGGGAAATTAGGCAGTTTCAATTGAATCCATACTCATTATTATGTCCCACAGAACGCAAAGGTCAAGAATCTCCTCCATGAGGCTGTTTACACCTAGCATTAACATGCGTCTTGGGTTATCCGATCACAGGTAAGTGCAGGTGTGAATACACCCAATGCGTCCTCAATGCATCTTGAGATCCAATCGCTCAGGCGACATTCTTTTCCACATGCTTGGCAAGTAGCAGATCACAGGTCATATCAAATGGCAACGACAAAACGATTTCGCAACAATCTCATAACCCATTATCAAGACTCTGAAGGGACTAAGCCCTACATGACCCTCTGAGGTCAATTGGCTAAAGATACTCCATCATCTAGGTCCAAATGAAGACCACTAAGAAAGGGCAAAGACATGTTCATCACAAATGGCTGTTGTTAAAAAGTAAAACCAGGATATCCACCATATACACGAATCACTGATGGTGGGTAGCCTGATCATTTGGAGACACACAGACTTGTGTATATACAAACTCAAGCATTCCCTAATGACATTTTAGTGATGGCGTGAATAAATTTGATAGTAGACCTCTCTCTCAATAAATCTGTCATTGCCAATGATCAATTATGTTACAAGGAAAAAGTCAAGGCCGATACTTTCGAAATGTCTGTGTCTTTCTGATAACTGAAAAAAAGTTATACAAAACATAAGTATTCTAAAATTAGCCTTTTTTAAATCTAACCCCAAAGTTATCTGACACCCACTTTTAACTCTGACTTGGCTTCAGGTAAGATACTGTTTACTCCAATCATGAACGATCACCACAAGCCAACAAGAGAACCTTTTCCAGGTCTGTTAATGGATGCATGCCGACTATTTAAAAGATAAAAGAACTGGGCGTCCGCCATCCAGGTAGCGTAGCAGTCTATTTCGTTGCTTACCAACACGGGGATCCCGGTTCGAATCCTTGTGTTGCTGCACTAGCGCCTCCTCTGGTCGGTCGGGGCGCCTGTTCGGGGGGGGGGCCGGCCTGGGGGGAATAGCGTGATCTTCCCACGCGCTACGTCCCCCTGACGAAACTCCACACTGTCAGGTGAAAAGAAGCGGCTGGCGACGCCACATGTATCGGAGGAGGCATGTAGTAGTCTGCAGCCCTCCGCGGATCGCCAGAGGGGGTGGAGTAGCGACCGGGACGGCTCTGAAGAGTGGGATAGTTGGCCAAGTGCAATTGGGGAGAAAGGGGGGGGGGGTCCAAAAGCTAAATAAACTTTTTTTCATATCTTTTAGAGCTGACACATTGTTTACTGTACATACTGAGTGGGGCTCTGTTGCCAATAGCCACACAACTGAGGAAATGATTGCATCATTGTGAAGTTCATTTCCAGGAACCAGGAACACAGACATGCACGTCTTCACTGATATGCAGTCTTTACCTCTATTAGACTGGCGTTTTCCACTTTTATCATTTTCTCGTTTCTTTACTTGAAAAGACATTGCTTACGGTTCATTCAAAGTTCATATTTCTTTATTCAATAACTTTCTATTTGTGCTCAAAAGGTTATTCAAGCAATGACTGTGCAACACAACAATGGAGGAGCAATGTTACATGGGTATCAGTGTTCAAATACAGGAAGGCTAAAAAAACAGTACAAATCAATGCTAAATAAACATATTCCCTGGTGCTCTAATGGGATACTCATCTACATAATCTGAAAGCCAGGTCAGACTATGCTAAAAGAAGACCTGCAGAACTTAAACTATGCACAGACCATAGAGTATGTCTTTGTAGACCTTACTGAGTCAACATATTATTGTTGTTGTTTTATATTGTAGCGAATTCGGGGGACAACGCAACCACAGGAACTGCCGCGGCCGGGAAGCGAACCTGTAGCGCCCGCACCGCAGGAGACATCGCTAACCGCTCGACTAAAGGGTCAAACCCGCCAGCCAGCGGCCAGCGTGTCTACCTATCCATGCACGTTACACTACACTCCTCCTTCAGGAAGCACGTCCCCGCGCTTAAGCATATCAGCTCCTTCGCGCCTCAGGGCGCATACGCTTCCGATGGCCTTACGGTCGCTCCATCCCACTTCTGACACGAATGTAGCGATTTCGGGGGACAACGCAACCACAGGAACTGCCGCGGCCGGGAAGCGAACCTGTATCACCCGCACCGCAGGAGACATCGCTAACCGCTCGACTAAAGGGTCAGACCCGCCAGCCAGCGGCCAGCGTGTCCACTTATCCATGCACGTTACAATATCATCTTAATACGAAAAATTACATTGGCGTAAACAGGGCAATAGTTTGCACCAGTTTTCCCAATTGGGGTCACGGGATGCTGGAGCTTGTCCCAGCAGTCATTGGGCGGCAGGCGGGGAGACATCCTGGACAGGCCGCCAGGCCATCACACAGGGCCCACACACACACACACACACTGTTGTGTAGTCGGTTCATTCATTGTTAATGCATTGCAATACCACCACGCCACCAGAGGGCGCAGTAGCCTAATGATTGTTGCTGAGTGTAGTACGGTGCTGAGGGTGATGAAGAAGTAAGATAAAAAAGAAAGGAGTTGAAAACGTACGGTGCTCGTCTCTTGCCTCGTTATTATTTTACAGCTATACTAATGTGATAAAGTCTAGTATAGGACACACACACACACACACACACACACACACACACACACACACACAATTTAGTGCGGCCGATTCACCTGACCTACATGTCTTTGGACTGTGGGAGGAAACCGGAGCACCTGGAGGAAACCCACGCAAACACGGGGAGAACATGCAAACTCCACACAGAGGACGACCCGGGAGGACCCCCAAAGTTGGACTACCCTGGGGTTCAAACCCAGGACATTTTTGCTGTAAGGCGACCATTTAACCACTGCGCCACCGTACTGCCACCAGTTAATTATTATCTTTAAATGTAATCTCACATCAGCTTTGGATGGCAGCAGAGGCCGACCTAACAACTTATTCCATCTGCCTCTGGTTTAAGGACTTCCTGTCTGAGCACCCACAGAGGGTCAGAGTAGGCCCCCACATCTCCTCACTCCTCAGCCTCAGTACCGGCTCCCCACAGGGCTGTGTGCTGAGCCCCCTACTCTACACCCTGTACACACACAACTGCGCCCCTACTCACTCCAGCAGCACCACGGTCAAGTTTGCAGCCCCTACGGTGGTGGGGCTCCTCTCTGGGGGGGGGGGGGGGTGAGTCTGCATACCGGGACGAGGTGGAACGGCTGTCTGTGTGGTGCAGGGAAAATAACCTGATCCTCAACACTTCCAAGACAAAGGAGCCGATTGTAGACTACAGGAGGAACAAAACGGACAATCATCCCCTTTTCATCGGCAGGGACTGTGTGGCGAGTGTCTCAGACTTCCGGTTTCTGGGCATACACATAGAGGAGGGCCTGACCTGGAGCGTTAACGTCACAGCGCTGGTTAAGAAGGCACAGCAGAGACTCTACTCCCTAAGGATCCTCAGGAAGAACCACCTTACCACCTCACTGCTTGTGTCCTTCTACCGCTGCTCCATAGAGAGCATACTGACCTATTGCATCTGTGTCTGGTTTGCCAGCTGCAAAGTAGCAGAGAGGAAAGCGCTGCAGAGGGTCATCACCACAGCCCAGAAGATCATCGGATGCCCACTCCCCCCCGGAAGACCTATGGTTCCCGCTGTCTCAAAAAAGCCCATGGCATCCTCAAGGACCCATCCCACCCAGGACACCATGTGTTTGAATGTCTGCCCTCGGGCAGACATTACAGGACAATAAGAGCTTGGACAAACAGACTGAAGAACAGCTTCTATCCCCGAGCCATAACCGCACTAAATACTGCTAAATCTTGATTCATGACTTTTTCTGCAATATGTTGGTGTCCAGTAGAATGTAGAAATGAATGTGTGTGTGTTTAATGTTTTAATTCTTTTTCTACTGAACTTTGCACTGATAAGAATTGCGCTTTCAAATTTCGTTGTACTTGTACAATAACAAATAAAGTTCTGTTCTATTCAGTTGAAACTGAGTACATTAGTGAGCAGGATATAGTTCTATGGCTTCCTCAATTTTGGATGCGTGTAGATACATGCTCTCAGCGATTGCTTTGCAGGAAATGTGAAACACGGTCTCTTAAGCAAGGACGTGGACCTTTCTGCTCTCCTCTCCGCAGGCTTGTATACCATCTTCTTGGTATCCACTTGCCCCCTGACCGTATGTTGAGAGGATACAACCCCCTTGCTGTCAGCAATGGAAATGTCTCACAAACAAAACAAAGCTGAAAATTAGACTGAAGCTATTTGTTATCTGGTATGTCTTTAGAGACTGGTATGGTTAGTGTTTTCAGCATAATTAATCCTATTTATGTTAAAAGATCACACAATTTCTAGAAAACTGCAGTATATTTTTTCAAGATTCATTCAATATGTCTCCATCACACGTATTAGCAAAGTTTATTATGCAGGGAGATTGAAGATGTGTGGAGGTCCACTGACCTTATCTTGACAGTTTAAAAAAAATTGTTGAGCCTAATTGCATTTTTTTTCAACTACATTTGAGCTAGAGTAATTTGTGTGTTTGGGTCCTGTCTCTTGTGCTGCCAGTCTTGTGGTATAAAGAGGGAAACTATTGATAGCCTTGTCATCTGGCAGGATCATATAGGACAACAGAAATACGAGGCAAATTTGTCCCATCTACTAATACATTCATTTAATGCATCATGTGGTAACTGCAAACAACAAATTCTGGATGAAATGTACAGTTGAGGAGCTTTGACTAAAAGCTTGGTATACGTTCCATACATATACAGATATATGTTATATCTTTGAAGCAGAATGACTCCATGTTCCTTTAGCTGAAATTCAGCTGTAAATTGTGCCATGTTTTCAGGGGTGTTGAACTGGCCCAAACATGTTTTTCATTTCCAATCATCAGACTTGCAGATATCACCTTGATATATTCTGTTGCGTTAATTTCATTTGTCCAACAGGAGATGCTAGAGCACTATTCTGTGCTGTTTCTGTTTCATGAGTTTCTGTCTAGATACAGAAGATAGTTGTTTCTTAAAATTCACAGGACTTTTAAAAATCAAAATAAGATTGATTGTATTTTCATAGTTCCAGTTTTCTTTATTTCAAAGAAAGCTATATATCTACTACAGTGCATATTGACTGGACGAACACCCAATAATGGCAAACACATAAAAAGTATTCTGTGTGAGCTCTGTGTACTCATTATTACAGTTTCATAGCAAACAAGCTATAAGGCTCATAAATAATTCATTAATTGGAAGTGTGCTGATGACTTTGAGTAATGTAATTGTAAGTCATATGTGTGTATGTTCTCCGCAATTTTATGAACTATTTTCTCTATTCAACACTGATCTGCTTTCTGCTTACCCTCCCAGTGCTCTTCTGCACAAGCTCATGGACTACACTGAATGCACACCCATCCACTACACTAAGACTTCACTTTTGTAAAGGCAACACAAGACCATCAGTATTTTGAATTAAAGTCAATTTTTTTCCCCAGAGTATCATTTTGGTTCCCTTTCAGTAATACTTTTTTATCAGTGATTTTTTTCTTGCTTAGTTTGGATTTATGTGTTTAGGTTGGTTAAATGTGTTCTTAGTTTGGATATATGTGTTTTTGTAGTTTTTGGATATGTGTTTTTGTCTTTGTGTTGCATTGCTGTGGGCTGGGGGAAATGATATTTCGTTAAATATCGTTTCCCTCTATAACATCAGGAGGATTCGTAGATTCCTCACCGACGAGATGGCACAGGTGCTCATTCAGGCTCTGGTCATCTCCCAGCTGGACTAAGGCAACTCCCTCCTTGCTGGCGCCCCGGCATCGGCCATCAGACCTCTGCAGCTTGTTCAGAAAGCTGCAGCTCGTCTGGTGTTCAACCACCCTACGTTCTCCCACACAACTCCCCTTCTCATGTCCCTACACTGGCCCCCAGTAGCTGCTCGCATCCAGTTTAAGACTCTGGTGCTAGCCTACAGGGCAGTGAAAGGAACAGCTCCTTCCTATCTCCAGCCCATAGTCAAGCCCTACACCCCTGCCCGACCACTTTGCTCTGCTGCCTCGGGACGCCTGGTTGCCCTGTGGCTCAGAGGCCCCTGCTGTTGATCGACCCAGTCAAAATCTCTTTCTTGTGCTTTTCTTGTTGATAATGCAACCATAACAAAACACTGTATAGTAGTGACATATCTTTTGTCCATACATGTTGCCTCCTACATCCTGTTGTTGTTCCATTTATTTCTTCTTTTTTGTTTTTGTTGTTTTTTTCTTTCTTTCATGTGTGTAGGTAAAGTTTGCAAGTACTAGAAGCTGCTGTGAAATGCAGTCAAATTCCTGGTGTGCATAAGCACACTTGGCCAATAAAGTTTCTGATTCTGATTCCAATTATCTTTTGTTGATAGGCCTCTTTAATATAGAAAGTGTGTGTGATGTAATCAAGTATACAATTTGTAAAACATGTGTTTACACACGGCGGCACGGTGACGCAGTGGTTAGCACAGTCGCCTCACAGCAAGAAGGTCCTGGGTTCGAGCCCCAGGGTAGTCCAACTTTGGGGGTCGTCCCAGGTCATCCTCTGTGTGGAGTTTGTATGTTCTCCCCGTGTCTGCGTGGGTTTCCTCTGGGTGCTCCGGTTTCCTCCCACAGTCCAAAGACATGTAGGTCAGGTGAATCGGCCATACTAAAATTGTCCCTAGGTATAAATGTGTGTGTGTGGGCCCTGTGTGATGGCCTGGTGGCCTGTCAATGGTGTCTCCCTGCCTGCCGCCCAATGACTGCTGGGATAGGCTTCAGCATCCCCGCGACCCTGGGAGCAGTATAAGCGGTTTGGATAATGGATGGATTGTTTACACAAACAAATGAACAGATATGTAGAGTTAATACATTTTGAGAAGTTTTTGTCATAAATTATAAGCGTACATGTCATAAATGCCAACCTTGCACATAAACAATTTCCTTGTCATTTCTTGATTTATAGGATACTGTTAACCAATAGTTTATGGATAGCTTCAGGATTTCTTGTAATATACACAGTTAAATCATTTGTGACCTAAAAAAAAAAAGCATATAAATCAAATGTATTTTCTTCAGATGACACTGTTCTTGACCTGGTACTATTTGTTATCTTATGGCAATGCTTTAGATATTCATGGAAGTCCACGAAAGATGTCTGGCAATTTTTTGTGATTCCACAAAGATGGTGCCATTTAGTCTTTGGTATTGAATAGATCGTAATAATCCATTAAAAAAACCTGTTAAACTCCCAAGAAAGTCACTGCTTTGTAATAACTGATCAAAGTTGTCATGTAAATTACATGATAACAACATAATAACAACAGTGGCAAACCTGTAAGTTACACAGGACCATACCTAGAACTGTGTGTGCTTTTAACCTTGGGGGCAGCATGGCTCAGGAGGTAGAGCGGGTCATCTAGTAAATGGAAGGTCGCTGGTTCGATCTCCGGCTCCTCCAGAGAGCGTGTCAAAGTGTCTCTGAGCAAGACACTCAACCCCTAACTGCTCCTGATGAGCAGGTTGGCGCTTTGCATGGCAGCCTCCACCATCAGTATATGAATGTGTGTGTGAATGGGTGAATGTGAGGCATACACTGTAAAGCACTTTGAGTAGTTGGTAGACTAGAAAAGCACTATATAAATATAGTCCATTTACCATTTGACTTTTCTCTAAAAATGCACTTGGCTCAGAAATGTTTATGTAACATCTCAGCATTGCAGATCATAGTGCTTTGTGTATGTTTTGTAGCTGATCTCTGCACATCATCTGATTGTTTTATTTGCCATAAGGCTCAGCAATTCTAGGTTTGAGTCTAGAGTTACGATTTTATCCATCCATCCATCCATCCGTCCATTCATCCATCCATTAGCCAAACTGCTTATCCTGCGCTCAGGGTCGCGGGGATGCTGGAGCCTATCCCAGTAGTCATTGGGGCGGCAGGCGAGGAGACACCCTGGAAAGGCCGCTTGTCATGTTTTTGAAATACCAATTACATATAGGCATCTGATATTATTTGTGACAGTTACAAGTGGTGTTAGTATGGTAAAAAGTTGAAGTGAACAAAACCACAGCACCACACCTAACCTCAATGTTTGATTATTATGAAAGTTACCTTGGAAAGAATATGAGAAGCAGTCTCTTTCCAAAGATAACATATAAATCACATAATGAGGTAACTTACAAGATAACTTTCAAGTCAAGTTCAGAACGAGGCCACGAAATATATGGGCTTTGTGTTGATCTTTTTACTTCTTTGCTTCTCAATGTTATTACCTGTGTTGGGAGGGCTACTTTTAAAATGTATTCCGCTACAGATTACAGAATACATGTCATGAAATGTAATTTGTAACGTATTCTGTTAGATTACTCAGTGTAACTTATTCTAAATACTTTGGATTACTTTAATATTTTCTTACATTTTGTGTAACAGTATATGTAGCATTCACACAATACTACTTACTTGAGTAGACTATTCTGTTTCTTCTATTGTATCAACTGGATGCATTTGAGTCACCTTAAATATATATCAACAAAGGCTAGAAGAGTATGTAAACACAAAAGATCTATGATCTTTTTTATCTGGTAAAAAAAAAGAAGAGAACTTTTCCATGTCCTTTTCTTTATTTCCATAGCTGTTAGAATGAAAAACCTTAGACAAAGATGAAAATATAGCATACTGTTTTGCTGAATTTACTGTTGAACTAACATTTAGGTATCACTTTCACTGCATTTTGTGTCGCAATCCTCTTAAAAATAAGAATGGCACCAAAGGAAAAAAAAATTAAGTAATCCATTGATTTCAAGAATGTAACTGTATTCTGTATACCATAAATTTAAATTGTAACTGTATTTGAATACAGTTACTCATGTTTTGTATTCTAAATATGTAACGCCGTTACATGTATTCTGTTACTCCCCAACACTGGTTATTACATGGGTACACAGAAAGTGGAGAGTTAAATTGGAAATTTGTGTAGATGGTGAAGAGCAATACTAAACAGGAATACTATATATTTATTGTGAGAGCAGTAAACAGTTCTCGTAGAACTTATCCATCATGCTTTAATATCAATTATATCAAACTGGAGGACAGCTTTTAAAATACAAAGCTAAGAGCAGAAAGATAAAATAATTATCTGACTAAAGCTAAATGTGAAACGCAACAATAGACTGCAGGGTTAAATGCATCGTGTCTTACAGCTGGATGCCTTTTTTTCCTTTAGAGTAATTTTCTGGGAATTGGAAATGCAAATGATAGAAGTCAGTGTAGCTTATTAGTCATGAATAGAGTAAAATGGGATGTTACAATAGACACATGCATTGTAGCTCCACTCAGTAATCACAACGAAGCAAGTCTTGGATAGGAACGGGGTTTATTCCTCGGGAACAGGCCAACCCGTGAGACTGGGTTGAGAGCAAATAAACATATAAATACATAAATGAAATGCATACATGTACGTCAATTCTCAATAACTGCACAGATATTTAGCACATTAGCAAATTAGCTAGCAAAACAGACAATTAGCAACACATAGCGTTACCTCATCAGCTGCTTAGTACTGAGAGGGGCTAAATTCTTCACTTCGTCTGGTCTCCGTCTAGAGTATCTTCTTTCCTCAGGTCTTACAGGTAAGTATACAATTAAATCTTCTTGTTATCTTAACTTGTCTTTCTCTTAATTAGCTTTGTCTTGTGTGCTGCTATTTTCTTGTTGTCGCTGTTAGTGCTATTATTTTTGGCGCTTGATATCGGGGTGCTACATTATTAAATTGCCGGTAATAATAGAGCCACGGAGATTAGTTCCGCCCTCCGTACTACAATATATAGTTGAGAAGTAGGAACCAAAATTATAATGCAGAAAACAAAACTAAAAACTTAACTGACACTGTCTGCAGTTACACTCCCACCAAATCATTAGTGATTTCTTAGAACGACAGACTTTGAAAGACGTCATGTTGCATAGAAACATTAACTTAAAAAATATACTATGAACCACCTGAACTACTGGTGGAGGGATTGGAGATAAAGACAGCTTTAGAAATGATTATTATACTGTCAACTTAATTCACAATTCTTATCTTTAATTAAGCTATTAAATACTAGCTTCTACTGTATTTGTATTAGTCTTTAGATATACTAAAGCCTTCAGTCTTCAGCTTCCAACAGTGTAACTGTCTTCTGGATAGGCCAGGTGAACTGGCTTGGAGATGCGCTTTACTTTAGAATCCAGAGTTGAGTCACTGATGAGCAACTTGAGTCTCCTGACTCTTCCATCCTTTCCTGGGTACACTTCGATAACCTTTGCCAACTTCCACAGGTTTCGTGGTGTAGCATCCTCTTTCAGCAGAACGATGTCGTTGATCCTTGCGCTTCTGCGGTCTTAAGTCCACTTCTGCCTTTGCTGGAGGTTTAGGAGATACTCCTTTTTCCACCATGCCCAGAAACTGTTGGCTAAGAGTTGCACTCGGCGCCATCGCTTGCGGAGGTAAAGATCTTCCTTGACGTAGAATGGTCCAAAACAGTCGATTACACAGTAAGTGAATGGAGGCGTGGTCTCCATCCGCTCTTCCGGGAGGTCTGCCATCCTTTGTTGTTCTGTGCTTCTCCTGAGTTTCCTACACATTGTGCACTTGAAAATATGAGATACTGCATTGCTGCATCCTAGGATCCATATGCCATTGGATCGAAGCTCATTCATAGTCATTCCTCTGCCCTGATGGTGCACCTTCTCATGATAGTGCTTGACGAGTAAGGCTGACACCTGACTGTCTCTTGGCAGGACCGCTGGATGCTTTACATGTGGATGTAGGGCAGCATGAGTTAAGCCTCCGACTGAGGATTCCTTGGTCATCTAGGAATGGATTCAACTTATACAACTTGTTAGCCTTGTCTTTGGTTTGTATCTGCTTATGACACTAAAGGCGCTGTATTTCTTGAGAGAGGGTTGCTTGTTGAACCATTTTGATTATAGTCCGCTCTGCTTCCCTCCGTTCTTCTAAACTGGTGGCTTCACATGACTTTGACTTGAGGCCTTTGATCTCCCTTGCACGACGCTTTAGTCTGGCAATAGCTTTCACCAATCTTAGCCAGTCGGAGAACTTGTGTAGGTGATCTAACAATGACCTTACTTCCTCTGCCTGGGTGTCATAAACCTGAGCTTTCTTGAGCTCTGGGTCGCCACTTTTAATTCCTCCCACCTTGACTTCTCCACTTGGTAGCTCTTTGTGCCAGAGAAAATTTGGGCCTGTGAACCAGTTACAGGCTACAAGCTGCTCTGCTGTGAGATCTCTTGAGGCATGGTCTGCAGAGCACTGAAGGCATGGCATCACTTGCTTCATGATGACCTGGTGACTTACTCCAATTACATCTCCATAATCGAGACATGGATTGCCATAGCCGACTACACTCCAGCCCAAGTCTGTTCTCTGAGCGAAGGGCAGATTGTCCTCCTTACTTGACACCACTTGTCTTGTGAGGAGAGCTTGAGGACAGTTGTAGCCAATTAGCAAGCCAACTTCACATTTTTGCAGAGGAGCGATTTCGTGCGCAATGTGTTCAAGATGAGGCCAAGCCATTGCAGTATTTGGTGTAGGAATATGATCTCTTTTTGCAGGGATGAACTCTCTAGTGTAGGTCCCTGGCAGAGGGATTATCTTGTCTGAGAAGTATCCTCTCACTTGTAAACCAGTCAGTTTCCTGCATGACACAAGCGTGGTTTTTGCAGCCATTGTGGAGAGCTTTACCTGAACTGGTGCATTCTCTGTGTGGAGAGCCTTTGCTGTGTCTTCGAGGATAAACATTGTGTCACTTTGTGTATCGAGAAGTGCATACACAAGAACTTCGTTGGTGGGCTCACTTGCTGCTGACACCCACACTGGAACAATTGAGGATGTATGAGTGTCCTTGACATTCTGAACAACTCTCAATGACCTTGCTTCACTTGATGTGCTTGGTTCACTTGAGGTTGTTGCTTTACTTGATGTTCTCACATCACTTGATGCTCTTGCCTCACTTGATGTTCTTGCCGGTGTATCATGTGAGCATTCCACTCTCCTTGCCTGTGACTTGTCAATGTTCCTTGCTCCATCAGGCCTTGTTGCCATCTTTTCTTCTTTAGTGCGATTATCGTGGAAGCAAGTTGGATGTCTTTTCTCAAACGTATCATAATAATGTTTGTTCTTACATTCATTTGAGCGATGGCTGGACTTCAGACAGCCAAAGCACAATTTCTTCTCCTGAACAAACTTGACTCGCTCAGCGATTGTCTTACCCATAAATCTACGACATTTGTGTAGACTGTGACCTGCCTCCTCACAGAAATCACAGGATAAATAGACAACCCTTTCATCTGAATTGGTTGCCAGCACCTTTGCTGGGGGACTTCTGCTTTTTAAAACCTTGAACCTTTCGCTCTCACTTGTTTTTAGAGCGTGGAGGGATGATACTGGATGACAAGCAATTTTGGCTTCTCATGTGAGGAACTTAACGAACTGGCTGAAGCTTGGGTAGGTGTGACTTTGCTCTCCCTCTTTTATGACATTCCTATTCCATCTTGAGGTCAGCCAGTCTGGAAGTTTAATGAGTAATTTCTGGTTCTCATTACAGTCATTGAGTACTTCAAGCCCTTTCATCTGCAACATGGCAGCCTCACAGCTGGCAAGGAAATCTGCGAATTCTTGAAGTTCTGTGCTGCCCTTGGTGCTTATCTTGGGCCATGCATCGAGTTTGTCTCTGAATGCTTTAGCAATGAGGAATGGGTTGCCATATCGTTCTTGCAAAACGGCCCATGCTGCATTATAGGCTGACTCTGTGCCTAGAAGGAGGTAGTTCTCTATGGCCGCCTTGGCAGGTCCACCCACATACTTTCGCAGATAATATAACTTTTCTTCAGCTGGTATGCTTTTTCTATCAATGAGTGTCTGATAGGAAGCTTTCCAGTCGTTGAATCTAAGTGGGTCACCATTGAATGTTGTTGGTTCAGGCACAGGAAGTCGATTAGCACTCATAGACTCTGCGAATGCTCTAACAAGAGCTGCTGTGCTGTCTTCTTGCTTTGGCTGTATCACAGCCATTGGTTGTGTCACAACTTGTGGCGAAGGATGGTACTGCGATAGGCTTTTATGTTTGACTTCCTTCGTCAGAGAGACACGATCATGGAGCATGTTATATATTTCTTCGTCGGAGCATTCACTCTGCTCATATATTTTGAGTCTAGCCTTGGCAGCATTTAGCTTCTTAATTGTCTCCACACGCTCTACTTGTCTGCGCTTGGATTCTAGCTCTTGTTATCTTTGTGCATTGTCAGCTTCTTGTTTAGCTCGTACTTGAGCAGCTTCAGCTTGGAGCCCTCCAAGTTCTTCCATATAACGTTCTTGCTCTCGCAGTACCTCTAAAGTGGCTTCATTGGCAGCAATGTCAGCAGCAGCATCTTGTCTCTTGGCAGCAGACAGGCTTGAACGTGAAGATGATGTTTTTGAGGTCTTGCTGCGGTGAGTGTTGATACTTAATTTTTTTAAGTCTTCAGAAGTAAGTGCAGGCGCTATCTCCTTCCTGCCTTGATCATTATCCCCATGACCATCATCCTGTCTTGTGTCCAGATGATCCTTTGAAGTCTCAATTATCTTCCTTGTTATTGCTTCACAGGTGTCTACCCTGCGACGTGTGTCATGGTCAGGACTGTCAATATCCCGTAATTCATCATAGATGAGGAACACATTATTTGATGTGTCGCTTAGCCTTCTGATGTGCTTTTGCAGCAGTTCGTTTGAGCATTGTTCACTCAGCGCTTGACTGGCATCTTTGGAGATAGCCTTCCACTTCTTATAGCTCACACTGAAATGGTGTTCATGTCTTCTTACTTGCTCATCGTGCAGTTCTTGGCCCTTTTCCGTTAACTTGCGGATTCTTTTGCCTCTTTGTGGCTCTTGTGAGGAATCAAGCTCATCAGCTCCTTTGCCTTCAGCCGCTGATGGTTGCGTGTCTGTGAAGTGCTGCAAGTTGTCATCTAAAGGCTTTTTGCTACCCTCACAATAATAACATTCTCTGACATTTTACTTGACTTATCCTCTTATCTTAGTTTGGTTTAAATTGAGTCTTGTCTTTAACTGTAATTTAACCACATTTACAGTTACATGTTATGTTCTAGTTTAGTTGAATAGCTATCCCCCTTTGATATAACTACTATAACTTACAGCAAATAGCACTATTTTTGACTTATTTGTTATAGCCTTGTAGTCAAACCTTAGTTGAGCAGTTATTTTATTTTGGTAATTAACTACCTTATCTCGAGGCTACTGACACTCAATTGAGTTAATTTTATACCTAATAGACTTATTTCACCTTAAATGACCAACGTAACAACTTAAATTAACCAAAATGTTCACTGAAGTTAACTTGTGCAATTACTAAATAGCTGCAATTCACCTTTAAATGTACTATTTTTATATGAACACTCACATAACAACCACACACAAATACAATATCAATTATTAAATGATTTAAATGAACTTCAGTTGAAAAGGTAAGCAAATAAACTTAATTAACTTGGTATAAGAAATGCAAATAAATGTGTTTCAGTCTCTTGGCAGGACTTTAACTTAAGATAAGAGGAGCACCGATGACAGTCTATGACGGTGAGTGATGGACCCTTCCATCTTGGGTTGATAGCTTGGGCTGTCTGTCATCTACAGGTACTTTGCTGTCCTTTGGCGCCGTCTATTGGTCGAATTCGGACAGTAGAGTACAGTCTCACTGTAGCGCCACTCAGTAATCACAACGAAGCAAGTCTTGGATAGGAACGGGGTTTATTCTTCGGGAACAGGCCAACCCGTGAAACTGGGTTGAGAGCAAATAAAAATAAAAATAAATAAATGAAATGCATACATGTACGTCAATTCTCAATAACTGCACAGATAGTTAGCACATTAGCAAATTAGCTAGCACAACAGACAATTAGCAACACATAACGTTACCTCGTCAGCTGCTTAGTACTGAGAGGGGCTAAATTCTTCACTTCGTCTGGTCTCCGTCTGGTCTCCGTCTAGATTATCTTCTTTCCTCAGGTCTTACAGGTAAGTATACAATTAAATCTTCTTGTTATCTTAACTTGTCTTTCTCTTAATTAGCTTTGTCTTGTGTGCTGCTATTTTCTTGTTGTCGCTGTTAGTGCTATTATTTTGGCGCCTGATATCGAGGTGCTACATTCTTAAATTGCCGGTAACAATAGAGCCGCGGAGATTAGTTCCGCCCTCCGTACTACAATATTGTAACGTGCATGGATAAGCAGACACGTTGGCCGCTGGCTGGCTGGCGAGTCTGACCTTTTAGTCGAGCGGTTAGCGATGCCTACTGCGGTGCGGGCGATACGGGTTCGCTTCCCGGCCGCGGCAGTTCCTGTGGTTGCGTTGTCCCCCGAAATCGCTACAATATATAGGTGAGAAGTAGGAACCAAAATTATAATGCAGAAAACAAAACTAAAAACTTAACTGACACTGTCTGCAGTTACATGCATATTTGACATACCCTCAGGTATGACGGTGGCATTGATGAAAAGACAGGAGGCGGAGCTGGAGGTGGCAGAGTTGAAGATGCTAAGATTTTCACTGAGAGTGATGAAGAAGGACAGGATTAGGAATGAGTATATCAGAGGGACTGCTCAGGTTTGACAGTTCGGAGACAAAGCAAGAGAGGCACGATTGAGATGGTTTGGACATGTGTGGAGGAGAGATGCTGGATATATTGGGGGAATGATGCTGAATATGGAGCTACCAGGGAAGAGGAGAAGAGGAAGGCCCAAGAGGAGGTTTATGGATGTGGTAAGAGAGGACATGCAGGTGGCTGGTGTGACAGAGGAAGATGCAGAGGACAAGAAGAGATGGAAACGGATGATCCGATGTGGAGAGCAGCAGCAGCTGCAAGTAGTAGTAGTATTAGTGGAGATATTTGACATACCCTCAAGCAGAAAAGTCAGAAGTGACTGGAGACAATGTCTGCAGCCCATAAATGAACATGTAAACAGCATCTATAATAATTATGTTTTATTAATTGTACAAAGGAAATTGCTTTTTATTTGTTGTCAAGGGAAATGTTTTCATAAATTTCTGAAATTGCTGATTTTTTTTGTATTTTTTTTCTTTTTTCCCCTCTGGGTGAGGATTTCTAGCATAATTAGTATGTTTGTTCAATGAGGATGTACTTTCTTAAGACAGGTGATGTTCTCCATGTTTATCAAACATACCCACCTGTATTTCAACCGAGTTCAACAGAAGTGAATTGTTGATTCCTAATTACAAAGAAGCCATCACTGTCAACTTAAAAGGCTCTCACAAACCAAGAAAATGATCTAGATCCTTTGTATTGAATCTGCTGGTGTGGATAAATGTCAGTGGTTTTGACTGGTGGGAATGAATTTAGACAGCTGGCTGCAGCACATGCACATTAGCATGGATTACGGCAACAATTTTGTTGTTGCAAGTTTCAAGGGCACAGTTTTTACCTTTTAGTATGCACGTTTCATATACTAGTTGACATCTAGGAGTTTAGTAGTTGTCAACTTCTAACATTCAGCCATCAGGAGTATCAGTGTCACCGACAACATTTCTTCCAGCTTCCTCTAACAGCTCTTAATTTCAATTTCAGGCCAGTGTTGGTTTGAGGTCTCAGTCTAAAATGCTGTAGTGAGTCCACTGTGTATTCAAATGGGACATGCTGTTAATAATCCAGTTTCTCAGAAGCACTGCATTACTCACAGGTTGCTCTGAAGAGGTGGGAGATTATTTCTACTGACCCCTCATCATTGCTTAGTGCAGATCTAATTTCTCTGTTATTTGAGAATTAACCCATAAGTGATACATACACAGACAGGCCAAAGCAATGCTCCATAATCTTTAAGGAGAAAAACAGGGATAATAAGAATGAGAATTTGCTCCTAAATTCTCCTCTAAAGTTAAAATTTATGGCACCCTCGGTGAATGTGATAGTGTCTCTTTTTAAAAAAAATCATATTTCTGAATTATATTTCCAATGGTGCATGAGCAATGCCTGCGATAGGACACTCGAAATAACAATTCATTCCATCCATTTTACCATGAATTGCATGAACTATAAATAACATGCTGTTTAAGTTATGGCGCTGCAGAAATAATAACCTGAGCCTTGCCCTTCCTGCTCCTGGTTCAGCGTGACCCAGTTCGTTGTGGGTGTTGTGCTCCCTGTGTCATTCTGACTTGTGCTGCTGCGGAGCCAAGCATCCTTTCAGAAGAAATGTTTAATTGAGCTAGAGTCACGGTTAATGAAGGATTACTTGTACCTTGCCTGCTACTATAAAGGGGATTCAAATAAACACGACCGAGTCCACATAATTACTTATTGAGTGACTGAAATTCTTCATGTGTTCAGTGATATGTGTTGCAATGACACTTAATTTAGAACGGTTCAAATTTTAAAAGATTCAAAAATATTTTTGAGCACAGTGTGTCTGAAGATTGTAAATGACACTGCAGAGAGGCAGGTTGCCATGGAAAGAAAAGTCACACAGAATGCTATTGGCTGACTGCCGTTAGCCCCAGACTTTTTTTTCCTTTTCTTTTTTTTGTGGATTTCCCCCCTTTTTCTCCCCAATTGTACTTGGCCAATTGCCCCACTCTTCTGTGCTGTCCCGGTCGCTGCCCCACCCCCTCTTTTGATCCGGGGAGGGCTGCAGACTACCACATGCTCCCTCCAATACATGTGGGGTCGCCAGCCGCTTCTTTTCACCTGACAGTGAGGAGTTTCGCCAGGGGGATGTAGTGTGTGGGAGGATCACGCTATTCCCCTCAGTCCCCCGCCCCCCGAACAGGCACCCTGACCAACCAGAGGAGGCACTAGTGCAGCGACCAGGACACATACCCACATCCGGCTTCCCACCTGCAGACATGGCCAACTGTGTCTGTAGGGATGCCTGACCAAGCTGGAGGTAACATGGGGTTTCAAACTGGCAATCCCCATTTTGGTAGGCAATGGAATAGACCACCACACAACCTGGACATCCCCAGCCCATACTTTTTAACATGTTTTGTAGCGTGCAGATTTTGTGTCATGAGGAGGAATTGAGATTTGGTGAAGACAAAATATGAACCTCTGGTCAGATCTATGGACGGTTGATACGACTCACAGAGAGGGTTTGCTGCCAGTGCTGAAATTAACATGTACAAAACCACTGAGCTACAACTTCAACTCTTCCTCTATCTGCAAAACTCAATACTTGAAGTCAGTACTACAGACTTGAACACATGAACAAATAAGCATATACTAAGTTTGCATTTGTAATATGAACAATCTGCTAGAAATGACATATCAGTAAGTGAATTGCATGATTGAGTCTAAAAGCAATTATGGTTGCATATTTGCAGCAGAAGCTAGACACCACAATGGCTAAAAGCATGAATCCTGAATTACTAAATCAGGAAGCCATTAGTACTTATAAACACCATTTTCCAAGTCTTGCAATTGCAAATAGGGCCAGTGGAGAGGGAGTGACCATGTTGTATGCAATCCAAACTCTGGTAACCGTCACCCATACGCTAGTGTACAAACTCCAGTCATAAAAGCAACCCATTAAAAACTCATACAGATGAAAATGCAAAACAGCCTTTTCAGACAACTACAACAATGTCAGGCAAAACCACTTCTATTAGGAAGTAGATCAATGACAGCATTGTCTCCGGTCATGCAAGCTCCCTTTGTATGCCCATTTAAGTGTGCACATTAACCCAGAATTAGAAGAACTACATGTCTCTTTATGAGTTTTCACACAATGATGTGTTGGGCTAAAAGCTCAGCTCCACATCCGCAGCCAGACACAGAGACAGAATAAGCCCCATCCTTAGACAGCCACCCCTACCTGTCTCCAGCACCCCTAACCTATCCCTACTGTATACTCTAGTGTTCACATAAAATAAATATGAGCGGAAATTATGAGCAGATGTTTTGATTGGTTTTAAACTGCTCTATGTGCTTTAGCATTATACCTAAGGTCAGAAGCAGATATTTGGTTAAGTTCAGCAAATGTGAGGAGTCATTGTTTATCTGCCAAGGGAATTTATTAAAGCTTAGAACCAAGCTCTCTGTTAGATAGGTTTTTTGATTGACAGCGCTACTGTCAAAACAAAATCTTTGAGGCACAGCAGTAGTTTTAAACTCAGAAAATGCAAGAGCATATTTATATATTCAATAATGGGCAAAGCATACACTGCAATAACATCAGACATCTTACATTTTTAGACACGGTAACACTTTATAATAACTACACACTATGAAACATTACCATTAAGTCTTAGTTGCATTTCATGTTTAATAATACTGTGAGATTGTGATTCACTTGATTCAAACGTTCAACCATGATGAGACTGAGGAGTTTCCTGTGATGGTTAAAAGAGCCTTTATGATTCAGGAACATTCACAATAATGAATCTATACTTTTTTAGCCACAGGAATTTTAGAGAGCGAGAGAGAGAGAGAGATGTCCACCTGGCTCACCATCCAGCCATCAGCCTCCATGACCTCTACGATGGACTGCACCTTCACAAGGAGAGGGTGCGGATTTTTGCGAGGACCCTAAAATATGTTGCTTTGGGCCGCAACCCAACCACACCCGCCTATCCTCCGTCAGTAGGAGAATACAGAACAGAACCCCCCCACATCCCCAGATACCCCCGTAAGCCCGAAAGCCCAACACACCCCCACACCTATGTACTGCTTCCCCCAGGTCCAAGAAGCCTGTGCACCCACCCCCTCCAAAAAGCAAACAGGCAACAACACCTGACAGAGCCAATCCACCACAGCAAAGGCCACGAAGCTGTGCTGCTGCAGTAGCCCAGCCCTCTCCCATACCCACTACCCCAGCCAAGACTGAGCTGGGAGAGATAAAGGAGATGCTCCAGACCATGTGCTCCAGACTGCTGTGTGGGTAAAATACACAGGCATGCTCGCACACACACACACCCACACACACACAGAATAGCCTGTCAGCCCAAGCCACATAATTCCCACACTATTCTGTGCACTACAGACTAGGGCAGGGCAATTTATTGATATCATGTGGATATCATGATGTGGGTCTAGATGTCTCCTGGGATTCTGGATGGCTGCAATACACCAGAGTCATATAATTTTCTGAGCTTGAGCTGCCTGACTGTTCTCGCTGATCTGTTGTTTGCCTTTTACCCATTAAGACCTGAGGTCTCTTTTTAGCAGTATCTATGGCAACCCCTACGTCTCATCAGGTCTTGATGGGGTAACCACTTACACAGGGGAATCCTGAGTGTTGATTTGGCTCTGGGGGTGTATAATAATGGCGACAATATCGATAGTGATGTATTTGGTAAGAGTTATTATGATATTTTATATATGTCTTCTTCCGCTGTAACATAATAATTATCTGTCTCACAAAAGAGACTCATTGTATGTTTTCATTTCATGCGTTCTTTTTCTATCTCTTGTTGGAACATCCAGGGTCTCTTCTCATCTTCCTTTGGGATGAAGAGTACCCTGACTTCTTAAAAAACATCGATAATGTTGACATAGTTATATTAACTGAAACCTGGTGTCGTCAAGACATAATCACCCACTGTCCCTCAGGATACAATGAAATAATTATTCCATCAACTAAACTCAACTCAGTACATCGTGGACGAGACTCCGGAGGTATTTTGATTTGGTACAGAGGAAATTTAGCCAACCACATTTCAAAAATTAAAATTGGAACATCCCACTGCTGGCTAAAACTCAGCAATAAAATTGACATATCAAACAAAGATATCTATCTCTGTGCTCTATATTCTCCCCCAACTGAATCTCCATATGATGATGAGGATTTCCGGAGTAACCTCCATGAAGAGGTAAGCCTTTTCCAGGCCCAGGGAAATTTGCTGCTGTGTGGAGATTTTAATGCAAGAACAGGTTCAATAAATGATACCATTGACCCTCAGGGTAACAGACATGTGTGTGGTCAACATTCCCTGTACCTCTCACTAACCCTCATTAAAAGGAGCTCCCTCGACTGTACTGTGAACAAGGCTGGTAAGGAGCTAGTGCACCTCTGTCGCGCCTCGGGCCTGTACACGCTTAATGGTAGGATCAGAGGGGACTCTTTGGGAAGGTTCACATGTTGTCCAGGTCTTGGAGCTAGTGTAGTTGACTATGCAATAACTGACATGGACCCCACCTCCTTCAACGCATTCACTGTCAGACAACAAACTCCTCTTTCTGACCATAACCAAATTATGATTTTCCTCAAAACTATTAACCTGACTCAAATGCTTATAGAGGAGCCCAGCAAGCTGTTCAAAATGAATAAGACCTACAGATGGGCTCCAGACAGTGCAGAAAAATGTATCAATATCCCGAATTCATCCAAATTAATTAATATGATTATTAACTTCATTAACAAACCGTTTGAAACTAATAAGGACAATACCA
This sequence comes from Lampris incognitus, assembly GCF_029633865.1. Classification (NCBI taxonomy): domain Eukaryota; kingdom Metazoa; phylum Chordata; class Actinopteri; order Lampriformes; family Lampridae; genus Lampris; species Lampris incognitus. Next base: position 27,638,212 of record NC_079218.1, read on the forward strand.
AGCAAGCTGTCAATGAAATCAATTATATCTTTCAGACGGCAGCAAACATGGCCCTACCAAGGACCAATAACAAAAAAAAAGAAACAACCTAAAAATGAAAAATGGTTTGACAACGACTGTAAAAATATAAGAAAGGAACTGCATAAATTGTCAAACCTGAAACACTACCAACCTCAAGTTATAAGAAAGAAATATAGCGAAAACTTAAAACAATATAAACACACATTAAGAATGGAAAAACAAAGCCATGTAGATAGAACCCTACAGGAAATAGAAAATTCCCTGAATCAAAACCAATTCTGGGAAACGTGGAATAATTTGAGCTCTACAAAACCACAAGACCTGTCTATCCAAAATGGAGAAATTTGGAAAAATCATTTTGAACATATCTATTCAGAAATCCAACGAGAACACTCAAATTCCAATTACAATCTGATCAAACAGAAATTGCAGTTGCTCGAAGGCACTATAAAAGACAACCAAAACCCGCTGGATTTTCCAATAACACAAGAAGAACTGGCACAGAAGCTCAATTCCTTAAAACCCAATAAAGCTTGTGGCCTTGACACCATCAGAAGCAAGATGCTTAAAAACAGCACACCTGAGCTGCAAAGGGCAGTACTCAAATTATTCAACATCGTTCTAAGTTCGGGATATTTTCCTGACATCTGAAGCAAAGGGCTTATAACTCCTATTCATAAAAATGGAGGCAAATTGGATCCTAATAATTTCAGAGGCATTTGTGTGAGCAGTAGTCTGGGGAAGATGTTTAATAGCATTTTGAACAATCTAATTCTAACCCTCCTTAACGAACACAATGTCCTGAGCAAAGGTCAAATTGGCTTCTTCCCAAATCACCAGATTACAGACCATATTTACACCCTACACACTCTCATAAATGAAAATATGAATCAAACCAAAAATGGAAAAAATATTTGCTTGTTTTATTTACTTCAAAAAAGCTTTCGACTCTATTTGGCATGAAGGACTATACTATAAACTTTTACAAAGTGGTGTAAGAGGTAAAGTGTATGACATAATAAAGTCAATGTATTCGGACAACAAATGTGCAGTTAAGATTGGAGACAAACACACTGAGTTCTTCACTCAGAATAGAGGGGCGAGACAGAGCTGTAGACTTAGTCCGACACTGTTCAATATATGTATATATTAATGAACTGGCGGTGCAGCTGGAACAGTCTGCAGCCCCAGGTCTCCCCCTGTATGACATGGAAGTAAAATTTTTGCTCTATGCAGATGATGTAGTTTTGTTGTCACCAACCGCAGGTGGGCTACAACAACTACTAGACCTGCTTGAGAACTATTGCCAGCACTGGGCCCTGGCAATAAATCCAAAAAAGACAAAAGTAATAGTCTTCCAGAAGAAGCCCAGATGTCCGGAAAATAGATAGCAGTTGACTCTAGGTAGCATCACCTTAGACCATACGATGCAGTATACTTACCTTGGTCTAATCATTACAGCATCGGGGAGTTTCAGTAGGGCAGTGAATAACCTAAAACAAAAAGCTCGCAGAGCTCTATATGCAATTAAAAATAAATTCTTTAACATTGATATACCAATCTCCATCTGGTGCAAAGAGTTTGATAGTGTAATTCTGCCAGTTGCACTATATGGAAGTGAGGTATGGGGTCCACTAAGTCTTTCCAGCTACACTAGATGGGACAAGCATCCAGCAGAAACCCTACATGCTGAATTCTGTAGAATGATTTTGAAAATACAAAGGAAAACACCAAACAACGCATGTAGGGCAGAATTAGGCCAGTTTCCATTTTTGATAAACGTAGAAAAAAGATCTTTAAATTTCTGGATGCACTTAAATACAAGCCCAACAAATACATTGCACTTTAAAGCTCTGAAAATCCAAGAACTGAACCCTGAAAAGAGCCCCCTGAAGCAGCTGGTTCTGAGACTCACTAACCCTGTAACAAATACTAAGACCAACCAACCTCAGGCCAGCACTGCATCCCAAACAAAGATTACGATAAATCAGGCTATAAAACAAAGCAAGAACAATTATCTGAAACATTGGAACGCTGAAATCAAAACTCAAAACAAACTAGAAGTCTATCGGGCCCTAAAAACAAACTATGATTTGGAAGAATACCTCTTAACTGTCAGAGACAGGAAGCAGCGACAGATCCTCACTAAATACAGGCTCAGTGACCACAGTCTAGCCACTGAAAAGGGGAGTAATAAATAGACGAGGTTGCCAAATGAGCAACGAACATGTGGTCAACGCATGACAGGTGAGGTGGAGACAGAGGTGCACTTCCTCCTTAAATGTGAAAAATTTGAAAAACAGCGACAGGCTTTTGTCAACGAGCTGGAACATGTGATTCCAGAGTACTAGGAAATGGACAACGCAGGTAAGCTGCGGGTGGTCCTGGGAGGGGGGGCCAGTGGCGAGCATTGCAGCAAAATTTATATTTTCCTGCCACAATCTGAGAGACAGTGGGTGACGGCAGCTATTGCTATTGTTGTTGTTGGATATCATATTCATTGTTGTTGTTGCTGTTATTATAATCATTGTTATGTTGTGTTGTTGTTTTACATGCTTTGGCAATATGTACAAAATGTATGTCATGACAATAAAGCAAATATTGAATTGAATTGAATTAGAGAGAGAGAGAGAGAGAGAGAGAGAGAGAGAGAGAGAGAGAGAGAGAGAGAGAGAGAGAGAGAGAGAGAGAGAGAGAGAGAGAGAGAGAGAGATGCAGAATTCCTCATGGGATTACAAGACACCATCATAAACATAACAGAAAAAAACTGAGGGCCCAAGCTCAGTCAACAGGATCCTCAAATTCTTCCCAAAAACACTGTCATGAGAGTTTAACATAGAAATTGAGATTATATTGTCCTATACAATATTCTTTCCCTCATATCCAAAGTCTTCTCAAGATAATCAGAAAAAGAAAACACACTGTAAGCATAAAAATAAACCTTATACATTTTGGATTTCATTAACTTTGACCTGGTCACTTTATTACCACTAAGGTCAAATCGGATGTGTATTGATGAATATTATCAGTGCATATGCCCTGCAAATTGTCTGTGAGGTGGAAGAGAAAGAAGAATTCTGGAGTGAGTTGGATGAAGTGGTGGAGAGTGTACCCAAGGGAGAGAGAGTGGTGATTGGAGCATACTTCAATGGGCATGTTGGTGAAGGGAACAGAGGTGATGAGGAGGTGATGGGGCAGGTATAGTGTCAAGGAGAGAAATGTGGAAGGATGGATGGTGGGGGATTTTGCACAAAGGATGGAAATGGCTGTGGTGAATACATATTTCAAGAAGAAGGAGGAACACAGGGTGACATATAAGAGTGGAGGAAAGTGCACATATGTGGACTTTAACTTATATAGAAGGTGCGATCTGAAAGGGATTGGAGACTGCAAGGTGGTGACAGGGGAGCGCATAGATAGGCAGCATCAGATGGTGGTCTGTAGGATGACTTTGGAGACCAAGAAGAGGAAGAGAGTGAAGGCAGAGCCAAGGATCAAATGGTGGAAGTTGAAGAAGGAAGACTGTTGTGTGGAGTTCCGGGAGGAGTTAAAACAGGCATTGGGTGGTAGTGAAGAGTTGCCGGATGGCTGGGCAACCACTGCAAAAATAGTGAGGGAGACAGCTAGGAAGGCACTTGGTATGTCATCAGGACAGAGGAAGGCAGACAAGGAGAATTGGTGGTGAAATGAGGAAGTACAGCAAAGTATACAAAGGAATAGGCTGGTAAAGAAGAAGTGGGATAGTCAGACAGATGAAGAAAGTAGATAGGAGTACAAGGAGATCCAGCGTAAAGTGAAGACAGAGGTGTAAAAGACAAAGGAAAATGCATATGGTGTGTTGTATGACAGGTTAGACACTAAGGAAGGAGAAAAGGACTTTTACCAATTGGCTAGACAGAGGAACCGAGCTGGGTAGCATGTGCAGCAGGTTACGGCGATCAAGGATAGAGATGGAAATGTGCTGACAAAGTAGGAGAGTGTGTTGAGAAGGTGGAAGGAATACTTTGAGGGGCTGATGAGTGAAGAAAATGAGAGAGAGAGAAGGTTGGATGATGTGGGGATAGTGAATCAGGAAGTGCAGTGGATTAGCAAGGAGGAAGTGAGGGCAGCTATGAAGAGGATGAAGAGTGGAAAGGCAGTTGGTCCAGATGACTTACCTGTGGAGATATGGAGATGTTTAGGAGAAATGGCAGTGGGGTTTTTAACTAGATTGTTTAACACAATCTTGGAAAAGTGAGCGGATGCCTGACGAGGGGAGAAGTATACTGGTACCAATTTTCAAGAATAAGGGTGATATGCAGAACTGTAGCAACTACAGAGGTATAAAGTTGATCAGCCACCGCATGAAAACGATTAGCGAGTAGCAGTATGGTTTCATGCCACAAAGAGCACCACAGATGCGATGTTTGCTTTGAGAATGTTGATTGAGAAGTATAGAGAAGGTCAGAAGGAGTTGCATTGTGTCTTTGTAGATTTAGAGAAAGCATATAGTATAGAAAGCAACTCAGCCACTGAGGATGCACAAGCCAGTGCATTCTTAGTGCTGGTCCCAAGCCCGGACAAATGGGGAGGGTTGCGTCAGGAAGGGCATCCGGCGTAAAATCTTTGCTAAATCAAATATGCGGGTCATAAATAAGATTTCCATACCAGATCGGTCGAGGCCTGGGTTACCAACGATCGCCAGCGGTACTGTTAAACAGCAGGGTGCCGGTGGAAACTATGCTGCTGTTGGGCAAAGGAGAACGAGAGGGGGAAAGCATGTCCAGAGGCAGCTAGAGAGGAAGAAGGGTAGGCGTGTGGAGGTGAGAGTCGGAACTTGAAATTGAAGGTGTATTGATGAATGTTATCAGCGCATATGCCTCGCAAGTTGGGTGTGTGATGGACGAGAAAGAATAATTCTGGAGTGAGTTGGACAAAGTGGTGGAGAGGGCACCAAAGGAGGAGAGAGTGGTGATTGGAGCCGACTTCAATGGACATGTTGGTGAACGGAACAGGGGTGATGAGGAGGTGATAGGAAGGTATGGAGTCAAGGAGAGAAATGTGGAAGGACAGATGGTGGTGGATTTTGCGAAAAGGATGGAAATGGCTGTGGTGAATACATATTTCAAGAAGAGGGAGGAACACAGGGTGACGTACAAGAGCGGAGGAAAGTGCACACAGGTGGACTATATCTTATGTAGAAGGCGTGATCTAAAAGGGATTGGAGACTGCAAGGTGGTGACAGGGGAGAACGTAGCTAGGCAGCATCGGATGGTGGTCTGTAGGACGACTTTGGAGACCAAGAAGAGGAAGCGAGTGAAGACACAGCCAAAGATCAAATGGTGGAAGTTGAAAAAGGAAGACTGTTGTGTGGAGTTCAGGCAGGAGTTAAGACAGGCACTGGGTGGTAGTGAAGAGTTGCCAGATGGCTGGGCAACCATGGCAGAAATAGTGAGGGAGACAGCTAGGAAGATCCTTGGTGTGTCATCAGGACAGAGGAAGGAAGACAAGGAGACTTGGTGGTGGAATGAGGAAGTACAGCAAAGTATACAGAGGAAGAGGTTGGCAAAGAAGAAGTGGGATAGTCAGAGAGATGAAGAAAGTAGACAGGAGTACAAGGAGATGCAGCGTAAAGTGAAGAGAGAGGTGGCAAAGGAAAAGGAAAAGGAAAAGGCATATGGTGAGTTGTAGGACAGGTTAGACACTAAGGAAGGAGAAAAGGACTTGTACCGATTGGCTAGACAGAGGGACCGAGCTGCGAAGGATGTGCAACAAGTTAGGGTGATCAAGGATAGAGATGGAAATGTGCTGACAAGCGAGGAGTGTGCTGAGAAGGTGGAAGGAGTACTTTGAGGGGCTGATGAATGAAGAAAATGAGAGAGGGAAGCTTGGGTGATGTAGGGATAGTGAATCAGGAAGTGCAATGGATTAGCAAGGAGGAAGTGAGGGCAGCTATGAAGAGGATGAAGAGTGGAAAGGCAGTTGGTCCAGATGACATACCTGTTGAGGCATGGAGATGTTTAGGAGAGATGGCAGTGGGGTTTTTAACTAGATTGTTTAACACAATCTTGGAAAGTGAGAGAATGCCTGAGGAGTGGAGAAGAAGCATACTGGTACCGATTATCAAGAACAAGGGCGATGTGCAGAACAGTAGCAACTAAAGAGGTACAAAGTTGATCAGCAACAGCATGAAGATTTGGGAAAGAGTAATAGAAGCTAAGTTAAGAGGAGAGGTGACGATTAGCGAGTAGCAGTATGGTTTCATGCCACGAAAGAGCACCACAGATGTGATGTTTGCTTTGAGAATGTTGATTGAGAAATATAGAGAAAGGCAGAAAGAGTTGCATTGTGTCTTTGTAGATTTAGAGAAAGCATACGACAGGAGGTGTGGTATTGTATGAGGAAGTCGGGAGTTGCAGAGAAGTATGTAGGAGTGGTGCAGGATATGTATGAGGGAAATGTGACAATGGTGAGGTATGTGGTTGGAATGACAGATTGGTTCAAGGTGGAGGTGGGATTACATCAAGGATCAGCTCTGAGCCCTTTCTTGTTTGCAATGGTGATGGACAGGTTGACGGACAAGATCAGGCAGGAGTCTCCATGGACGATGATGTTTGCGGATGACATTGTGATCTGTAGCAAGAGTTGGGTGCAGGTTGAGGAGAGCCTGGAGAGGTGGAGGTATGCACTAGAGAGACAAGGAATGAAAGTCAGTAGGAGCAAGATGGAATACCTATGCGTGAATGAGAGAGAGGATGGTGGAATGGTCAGGATGCAAGGAGTGGAGGTGACGAAGGCATATGAGTTTAAATACTTGGAGTCAACTGTCCAAAATAACAGGGAGTGCAGTAGAGAGGTGAAGAACAGAGTGCAGGCAGGGTGGAGTGGGTGGAGAAGAGTGTCAGGAGCGATTTGCGACAGAAGGGTACCAACAAGAGTTAAAAGGAACATTTACGAGATGGTTGTGAGACCAGCTGTGTTATATGGTTTGGAGACAGTGGCACTGACGAAAAGACAGGAGGCGTAGCTGGAGGTGGCAGAGTTGAAGATGTTAAGATTTTCGTTGGGAGTGACAAAGAAGGACAGGATTGGGAACGAGTGTATTAGAGGGACAGCTCAGGTTGGACGGTTTGGAGACAAAGCAAGAGAGGCAAGATTGCGATGGTTTGGATATGTGTGGAGGAGAGATGCTGGGTGTATTGGGAGAAGGATGCTGAATATGGAGCTGCTGGGGAAGAGGAAAAGAGGAAGGCCAAAGAGGAGGTTTATGGATGTGGTGAGAGAGGACATGTAGGTGGCTGGTGTGACAGAGGAAGATGCAGAGGACAAGAACAAAAGGAAACGGATGATCTGTTGTGATGACCCCTAATAGGAGCAGCCGAAAGTAGTAGTAGATGTTATTACCACTAACTTTTTTTTTAACTTGAAAAGGAAACCAAGTCTACAAAAATACAACATGTTTTTTTAAGAATAAATAATGAACACAAAAACACCAATTTTCAGGCATTAAGTATGGGGGAGGGGAGTATTTTCCTCCTTTTTTGACAAATTGGTATTAACCTCTGTGTGTTTCTGAAATGCATCTATGGCTTATTTTGAACTAAAGGTTGTTTGGTTGGTTCTTAGCACTCAGGCTGTTTGGGGAGGGTCATTAACACAATCTAGTGTTATTTATGAGCTGCTACTCTGATTGGCTGGAAGTATTGCTTGCTCCGCCTCTTCCCTTGATTGACAGTCTGAGGGGCAATTCTGAATGGCTTGTACAAATGGCGTTAATTGTTCACAGAAAAGAAAAAAAACTGGTGAGCAGAGGTGTAAATTAAGTGCTGTGGAAGGATGAAAATGACCTTGCTTGCTGAAAGCAAAATCAACCCACAAATCCTGCTTTCCATAATATCCCCCACCCTTTAAGTTAAATTAATTATCATACATGTTATGAGAGGGTGGTTGGCCCACTGTGCAAAAAAGAAATTCTTACTTTGCCCATACATTTTTGGAATTTAAAAATACTATAAATACTAAGTGTTTATCATCATCAATCAATCAATCAATTTGTATTGTTCTAGCTTCAACATCATCACCATCATCATCATTTGTTTATCTAAACCCTTGGAAAACACATTGAGGGAGGACTCTCATTTACAATGTTGCCGAGGTACAGACATACAAAGTCCAGACACAACTAAAATCATCAAAGAAAGCTAGGAGGTCACAATAAAGGAAGAATACATGGCTACATCAATCAAACAAAACAAGGTAAAATCAACAATGTTAAAACGTAAAGGTGCAGGAATTGACAACAAAACACATAAATAAAACAATAAGAGTGATTAGAAGATTAAAAGCAATAACATTTACTATCAATAAAAATAGCGATTTAACCTTAGAATTGTCTCAGTGGTATTAATGAGGTCATCTTAAAGTTGTTGTTTATTTAAGCATATTCCATCTATGTGGGGCACAGTAACAGAAAGCAGGTCTTCCTACCTCTGTATGAATGTTTGGCACCTGCAGGGTTAGTCATTTCTGTGGGCAGGTACAATGGCTACCCACATTCCAAAAAAGCAGGGCTAAGAGATTGGGGGGGGGGTTGTAAAATAGCTTTATAAATAAAGCAGGCAGCAGCTTTATGCCCGTTAAGCAGCAAAAACTAACTTAAAACTAAAAAGTCAATAGATAAAAACAATAGGTGGAGATTGGGGATGGTTGTAACAATGGGATGATTGTAACAGCATCACCTTCACCAAGAAGGCATGACTTAAGAATCAAGTGATCAATTTCATGTATAACCACTTCCTTCCTGACCTTGCATGTGAAATTGCATAGGTGTGTGAAGAAGTATATAGATTTTACAGCCAAAACACCAATTTTAAGTTCGGAGAGTAATGTTTTGGACCAAGTCTATATTTTGATTAGTACGAATACTGTTAAAGTTAGAATTATGAAACCTGCATTAGATTAGAGAGTAGTCTCTTAGGTAAAATGTGAGGCACTTCACCTATGCTAATTTCAAGCCACCATGCTGCTGCAGCTAGCTAAACAATGGCTGAAGAGTGGGGATGGTTTTAACATCTGATTTCTGCAGTGTGCATGGAGCCCTTTGGAAATTCCAAACCAAAAGAAATGTGGCTAAGATTTGTACATTGCAAGTTCTGGGCCCACGAATACTGCATCCCTGGAAGACCTAGACCTGTCGCCACTGTGATTCTGATTAAATGAACAACGCAAACATTTTTTGTTCACTGCATAGCTAAAGTTCTCAAAGAAAGTTCCTCCGAAGTTAAAAGGATCAGCACCATTGTCAACAGCAAACACAACGACACGGTTCTTCGTTTAGCCTGACACATGCTGTATGGCTACACCCAATGTGACTCTTGTCCTATATGAGGTTTTACAGCCAGCTAAACTCTCCCTTGCATCATATCCTCCAAGGAACAGACCAGTGTTGTTTATGGATGGGATTTAATAACAAGGAAGTGTGAAACTGAAAATAAACATACAGAAAAGCATACATCAGTATGCAATACAAAATAGCTTACTCAATCTAGAATTACAGTTAGGATAACTAATCCTCTATTTTTCAGGAAACAAAGGTAAGTATAAAACTAACATTTTCTTTGCAGGAATAAAATGTAAGTTGTAACTAATCATAGCACTGAACACTGTATTTACGCTAGCATCAAAGGCATAGCCTGAATGCCATCATTAAAATGTGCTGTCATACATGTTACCAAAATTATACAAACTGTAGCAAATATGTAAAAAATACTCCAAAATAAAGATTCTAGCAATGATGGATAATAGCTTCACTTACAGATATTGCCACTCAAAGGGGTAGAAACTAGGTGATGGCTAATGATGGAGCATGAATATTGCTGTGTTGTCACACAATTTTCTTGTTGTCGCAGGAAAAGGAAGTAGCTGAAACTGCGGTACTTATCTATGCCACTAGAGGGCAAAAGACTCAAGATTATGGAACTATGCCCCTAGTGGCACGGAGGCTCTAAAAATAAAGGAAACCGTTCCATTACACTCCCCATCTGGCATTATTTAAAATGCCACCATAAACATTTACATAATCTAATCTTCTGGAGATAAGAGAAGAATACACTCTTGAGATGGGTCTGGAGAAAGTCTTAGTAGTCTTGTGACAGGTAAGCTTGACCTCCACTTTCCTGACTACTCCATCTTTGCTGAGGTCATTGTCCTGATACCAGAGAAAGCGAAGAAAATCTCTGTGATCTTCCTGAACAACAAAACATTAGAATATCTGGTCTGTGTCTGCTGTGACAGCAACAGGTTCCTTTCGGAAGCGGAGAAGCACACCCAAAAGGGTGTTGTTGAGGTCTGGCCCCAAAAGCAGCACGTCGTTGAGAGACACTCCATTAAACTGTGCACTCGAGTCAAACACCACACGAATTTTACCAGGCTTCTGTGAGAGGTAGACACCGAAAGTGGGAAGATACCATCTCTCTTTATCTTTGTCACAAGGTGGTGCCAGTGCTGCATGATTGTTATCGAGCATTTTCTGCATGAACTCGAAAAGGTGTTCTCTCATGTCTTCCTTCTTGTCCAGCTGACGTCGAAGAGACATAAGTCGCTTGTAGGCATAGGGTCTGTTGTCTGGGAGTAGACGTCTGGGGCTGCGAAACGGTAATGGGGCGACCCAGCTGTTAGTTTCATCTTTGAAGACTCCTTCCATCTCCTTCAGAAAGAGCATGTCTTTTACAGATGGTGCAAGCTGGTTGTCAGTATCAGTGCAGCGAAAGACTGTCTCTCCTAAACTCTCTTCAGTGGGTCTTGAGTATGGGCTTGAAGCTTGAAGTTGATGGGGAGTGGCTTTTGAATAACTCAGACTGAAGTTCTCCTTCACAGTGATGCGGCTGTCACAGGGGGTGAGAAGGCTTGGGCGTCCATTATCTAATACATGCGTTTTTAGAGCACTCACTTTAGTTGGCTTGTGAGCACTGCCGAGGCACACATTGCCTATGATAACCCAGCCCAGGTCGAGCTTCTGTGCGTATGGGTCATTGTCTCTGCCACTGAGCTGCTTTCTCACCTTGTGAGCTCTCAGAAAGTTCCGTCCAATGAGCATGAGGATGTCAGCATCTGGGTAAAGGGGCAGTATCTCAGCAGCTATTGACCTCAGATGGCAGTGGTGTAGTGCAGCGTTAGGAGTGGGTATTTCTTCCCTGTTGTTAGGGATAGCATTACACTCAATGAGCGTAGGGAGAGGAAAACTCGTTTTCCCATCTACTGACTCTATTGTGTAGCCGCAAGCTCTTCTACCTGATGTTTCTACTACGCCAGTGCAGGTCTTCAGGGTTTATTGTTCAACTGTGCTTTGAATGTCAAACATGTCAAAAAACTCAGTCTTTGCAAGGGACAGATTACTTTGGTCCTCCACAATTGCGTACATCTTCTTGCTGTTGTGTCGCTGACCTTCAGGGAAGACATGCACAAGGCAAATCTTCGAGCAGGATTTTCCTGAGAATCCATTTCCACATACCTTTGTACACGTTGCTGTAACATCCAGCTTTGATGAGCTTGCTTCCTTCCCGCCATGCTGTTTAGGGGCAGAGAGGGGCTCGGTTGTCTGTGGTGCTGGGCCAGGGTGAAGAGCTGCCAAGTGCCTCTCACTCTCACACTCCACACACCTGATGGTGACATTACAGTCCTTTGCCTGGTGACTGGTGGATGCAAGGCAACGGCAGCAGATGTTGTTGTCTTTGATGAACTTCTTTCTGTCTTCAAGCAGCATCATCCTGAAACCTCTACATCTTTTCAGTGGGTGCGGCTTGTGATGTGTAGGACAGTGTCTGTTTAGATCTTCAACTACCCTTTCTACTAACTGATGGCTGTCTGTTGTAATTACCCAGGGCCTTTTCTTTCCGGAAGCTGACAGAGGAGATAGAAGCTGTTGTAAAGCTTGGGTCATTCCTTGTTCTGGCCTCTTTCTGCACAAACTCCGAAAAGACAGCGAAAGGTGGGCAGGCCACTCTATGCTCTTCTTTAAATGCTGACCCAACTGTTGTCCACTTTTCTTGGAGGTGAAAGGGTAGCTTCCCCACAATTGGACCTACTCCCCTGGCTGTGTTGAGGTAACTTAAACCAGGTAAATATCCATCTAGCTTTGCAGCTGACAGTTCTAAGAGCAAGTCTGATACCTCGCGGAGCTTTTGAGGTTCTTTGCTGGAGAGCTTTGGGAAGTTCTCTATTCTAGAGAACAAGGCTCGTTCTATTGCCTCTGTTGAGCCATAGCATTCTTCGAGTCTTGTCCAGATCATACCTAGACCAACAGATGGCTGACGTATGTTGACTGCTTCGACCCTTCTAACATGTTCTGAAGACTCTGGGCCCAGCCACTTGATGAGCAAGTTTACTTCTTCACTGGTGGTAAGACCAAGGTCTGCAATGGTACTCTGAAAGGTAGCCTTTCAGCTGAGATAATTCTCCGGCTTGTCATCAAACTTAGTCAGTCCTCCAGTTACCAGCTGGCTCTTTGCAAGGAACCTGGCGACGTTACTGGTGGTGTTGTCAGTAGGTGCAGGTTTTGGGTTACACCTCCACTGTAGTTGTGGCTCGCTGTAGGAAAGATATTGTTGAATTGTATCTCTTTGCAGCGCCGGTTTACTGCTCTCTGGTGGTGATGAGTGGTACTGATTCGGATCTTGTCTGAAGTAAGATGTGAACTCTGGTGAAGGTTTCACTTGTTTTTGCTGAGGGGTGACGTCATCATGCTGAGTGGACATGTCTTTCTGTCTTTGCGAGAGCTCAGTGTAGTTGCTTGAGTGTTTATTTATGTACTCACTTTCTGCTCTGAGGTTACTTGGATGGGCAAGAACTCTAACTCTTCACTTCGCTCTGCAATGAGTCGCAACAAGCCAGTGGACAGTATGTGGAGGACGTGATCGGCTGTTCGAACTGCCAATCAACTTCTGCTTCTTCAGTTGAGGAGGGACAATAGACAGAGAAGGACTTTTTTTTGGGGGGGGGGGTCTCCACATTCATTTTCAGAAATACACTACCCGGGTAGACTTTAGTTTGAACTTATCCTACTTTTCTTTTAACAGAGCTCTAATTTCAGTTATTCAAAGAGACATTTACAGACAGGTTTTGAGCAAATTGTGTATGCGTTGTTCCCAAAAGGTGATACTTTCTACGTTAATGTAAACAAATGCCGGCTATGTTCATTTTTGTAATCCGTTGTCTGTGATATTTTTGCCTCTTAACTCCTTTTTAGTCGAACCAGATTAGATCAGTGAGTCACTATTGCTAGACTAGAGCGTTACAAAGGTAAATGATGAAAAAAATAAGGTCCGCAGAATTTCAACCCGTCCTCCACGTGGAACGGACCGGGCAACGCAAGTACGGCAAACCAGCAACCAAGCGGCCAAAGGGGCGCTGACAATTAAATACAATGACGCAATTACAACTAACTAAATCACCATACCGCATCGGTCGTCGCGCGGGTCAACAAGGACCGCGATCCCCAGTGAGGAACCAGGCTGGGATCGAAAAGTCTGCTCCTGTAACAAACTCTACCCACCACGTACTAGAGGAACACCACACCGAGGACACTCCTCGCAGTGGCCTTCTATGTACAACAACTAAAAACCTAACAAAAAGAACAAGACAGAAATGGTCTAGGGAAGAGTATAAAGATGTCATGGAAGCATTCTACACTGATTCACCAAACCCGACAGTAAAGTCAACGTCCAAAGACACCTACAACATCTGGCGAGAAAAACACCCCATGGACAGATTGAATCTGGATGGCAACAAACTCTCCAATGTCAGGTCGGACATCGTCAAAAACCAAAGACCAACAGACCTGGAACTCAAGAACATACAAAAAAAGATCAGAGAGAGCATCCCCAACATGAACATCGAGGAGCTAAACATCAACAAACCAGACGAGACAGCAGCAACTGGTGAAGAGGAAGAAGAACAAGCAGAAACTACCATCACGGACCCCCCTCAGAAGTACAACACCAAGCATAAGCAGTCCAGGAAGAATAGAATGAGCAAGAAGCAGGGATGACAGTAAGCATCTGGCAGAGATAGGAAACCCTGAAAGAAGACCCTATCGAAGAACGACTAATAATCCCAAAGATCAAGAATGACCACCACTCCAAAGAAGCCATCGGACTCACCAACAAAGCCATCCAAAACATCAACAGCGAGATTACAAGACCGTTAAACCTAACAGAAATCCACTAGCTCATATATGCGGCCACTTCAGTCATAGCAGACACAGTAGGAGAAAGACCAAGACAACAACAGAAACGGAAGAGAAAACAACCAGTTTGGAAGGAGACTATTGAGAAGGGGATTAGGAAACTGCGGAGAAAACTATCATTACTGAGTGAAGTCGAGAAAAACTCCAACATCAAAGAGAGAAAAAGGAAACAACTGGAACGAAAGCTCAACATCAAACAGAAGAATGGTATACCAATAGTCAATGAGATGCTGAAACAACATATTCAAGCAAAGGCACAGAGACTTAGGAGATTTGACAAAAGGAGCAAGTTTTTTTTGGCAAAAAAGATCTTCAAAGCAGAAGTAAAAAATCTACTGTGAGCTGAGCAAGAAGAAGGTAGACATCAATGAACCAGCTACAATCGAAGAAGTCAACGAGTTCTGGAGTAAGATCTGGGAGAAAAACAAAACACACAATGAAGGAGCTACATGGCTCCAGCAACAACAGGATCAATACAAACACATAGAGAACCAAGAATGGTCAGACATCAACACCACTGAGGCGACTGCTGCCATTAATAAGATCAACAACTGGAAGGCACCAGGGATAGACAGAATTGCCAACTTCTGGATCAAGAACCTGCCCAGCATCCACGAAGATGTCGCAAGGGCCTACAATGACATCATCAAGAATCCAAAGAAATGCCCCAAATGGCTCACATGGGGAACCACGTACCTGCTCCCGAAGACAGAGGAGACACAGAACCAAAAGAATTACAGACCCATCACCTGCCTACCAACAATGTACAAGATCATCACTTCCATCATCACAGAGAGGACCTATAGCTTCCTCGACAAAAGCCACTTGTTACCAGCAGAACAGAAGGATGTAAGAAGGGTAGCTACGGATGCAAGGATCAACTACTCATCAATAAAACCATATTGCAAGTGGTCAAATTGAAGAAAAAGAACTTGTTAACACCATGGATTGACTACAGGAAGGCATTTGACAGCATGCCACACTCCTGGATAGAGAAGAGCCTCAAGCTCTACAGGGTCTGCCCAACAACTGTCAAATTCATCACGGAGAGCATGAAGACATGGAAGACCACCCTGAATCTCCATCATGCAGAGGGGTCATTAACATCGAGACCGATCAACATCAGAAGCGGAATCTTCTGAGGGCACTCACTATCACCCCTGCTCTTCTGCCTTGCACTAGCGCCATTCACCAATCTATTGAACAACAGCAGCTATGGGTACAAATCACAGAATGGCAAACTGACCCATCTGTTCTACATTGACGAACTCAAGACGTTTACCAAGGACGACAATCAGCAGAAGGGTCTACTCACCATCATCAAGACCTTCAGCGATGACATCTAGATGGAATTCGGAATCGACAAGTGTGCCAAAGCCACTTTCAATAAAGGAAGACTTACCAAGACTGCAGACTTAGACCTTGACACTGACACTGTAATCAAACAGCTAGACCAAAATGGCACATACAAGTACCTAGGCGTGAACGAAGGAGACGGCATACAACACTCAACCATGAAGGAGAAGATCCAGAAAGATTACCACAGGAGAGAGTGTATGGTACTGAAGAGCAAACTCAATGAGGCTAACAGAATTGAAGCTATCAACACCCTAGTGATACCTGTAGTGAAGTACAACTTCAGCACCATCAATTGGAAACTGAACGACATCAAGAGACTAGACACCAAGACAAGAAGGATGCTGACCATGGAGAAGATGCACCACCCAAAAGCAGATGTCAACAGGCTGTACCTACCACAAGCTTCAGGAGGACGAGGCCTATTCCAACTCGAACTGACCTTCAAGACTACAACTATCGGACTGGATGCATACCTGACAAAAACAATGACCCACTCGTCCGAATAGTAAAACATCAGATCTACTCGATCAATAAACAAGCTGCACAATTCAAGAAAGAGCTTGATGTCCCAGAAACCCCACCAACAGAATATGAGGCAACTACTATCTACGGCAATTGAGTGAAGCAGAAGGCAAAACACCATGGCCAGCAGCAAAGCAATCCAGGGGAAGTACCCAAAAAGAATGAAACACGCAGACGTGGACCAACAAAAGGCACACCAGTGACTGAGGAGCACTGCACTGAAAGCAGAGATGGAGGGCCTGATAATCGCTGCGCAAGACCAGAGCCTGGCAACCAGATCCTATCACCATTGTATCATCAAACATGGAACAGAACCAAAATACAGAATCTATGGAATGTACAAAGAACATCTACCCCCCCTCCCTCCCAGCTATGGATTAAATAGTGCCACTACCTAGTGGATACCTTGGGGGAGGAATAGGCTACGGGAGTAAACCCCTACAGAAAATCAACGTTTACAGTGCTGTTGTTCTTTGTTTTTCTTGCCCTTTTGTATCTGTTTAAGCGAAGTTTGCAAGCAAATCAGAGCGACAGAAAATGGAAAGATTTCTTCTCCCACCTGTGCCCTCCACATCTTCGAGTGAAACTGAGAAACTGACATCAAAAAGAAAGAAAATACGATGAAACCTTCATTCAGTTTGGATTTACTAGTGTAACTTGTAAGTGTTGTAATGAGTTAAACAGGATTAGTTTTTATTATTGTCCTTTTCTGGGGTCCCCGGACCCTTTTAGGATGTCACACAGGAAGTAAATGAGTTATGTCCATCAGCCTCTTGGTGTACACCATGTTAGTGCCTGCGGACTGTTAGTGCACCACAATTTGGCTGTGTATTGGTCCCATTCACTTAAGTAAAGCTTTATTATAAAGCACGCGTGTCATTGAAGTTACTACATTTTTGGCGACGAGGATAAAACGGGAGATAGAAGTTTCAGCGAGTAAAACTACATCTGATCGTTGTTTGCTAGCTAGTTGAGCTAACGTTACGTTCATGAGTTCGAGTGAGAACACCGACAGAGGAAATGACACCATGGCTACGTTTGGTACTATCAGTGAGTTTGTGGAGGAGAATGAGGACTGGACAGAATATGTGGAAAGTTGGGACACTTTTTCTCTGCTAACAGAATTACCGATGAGGATAAACAGCACTCAATTCTACTGAGTGTGTGTGGTGCAAAGACGTACAAACTGATGCGGAATTTGGCGACAACCACAGAAACTGGGCGACCTTTCATCTGATGAGCTAGTCAAGCTCGTTCAGGATCACCACAATCCCAGGCCAGCAGTGATTGTCCAGAGGTTTAAATTCAACACTCTGGTCCGGAAGCCAGGTCAGTCCGTAGCCCAGTTTGTGGCAGAGTTATGTCATTTCTCAGAGCGTTGTGAGTACAGGCTGATGTTAGAGGATATGCTCCATGACAGATTTGTAGTTGGAGTTAATGATGACAGGATTCAGCGTTGTTTACTGAGGGAGACCACGTTAACTTTTAAGAGTGCATTGGAATTGGCTCAGGGAATGGAAATGGCTGATAACAACACAAAAGACATTCAGAAAGCGTGTGCTGGTATGCAGGCAGGAGAAGTGCACCAGGTTAGGAGGGAGGCAGATAGGTCTCGAGCAGTGGAGTGTTTCAGGTGTGGAGGGGCACATTATGCAAACAACTGCAAGTTCAAGGAGGCAGTGTGTCACAACTGCAGTCTAAAAGGACATTTAGCTAAAAGATGTAGGGGTGCTAACGGTAAAACAAAGACTGGGTAATGCTACCTTTAGGAAGCCACAGTCAGCTGCACACTATGTGGAGGACTCCGAGCAGGAGGAGGAGGAATGCTTCTACACTGTGCTCAATGTAAATGAGCCACAGGCAGAGTCAAAAAAAGTGCAGTGGTTCTAAGGGCAAAGCAGAGACTGTGTGGGGCAACGCTGCTTTTAGAAAGCCACAGTTAGCAACACACTACCTGGATAAAGAGCAGGAAGAGGAATGCTCTGTCAACATGTTCAATGTGAGTGAGCCACGTGCTGAGCCTATCTATGCCACAGTGGTGGTCAATGGAAAAGAGTTGAGGATGGAGGTTGACACAGGGGCCTCTGCCTCTATCATCAGTGAGGAGACCTACAGAGAGACTTGGGGTGATACCAAGACACCCACCATCACCCCAGCGAGTATTAATTTATGGACGTACACAGGACAGACCATCCCATTGGTCAGGGGCACTAGAGGTAGACATTCGGTGTAACAGCCAGGAAGCAAGAGCATGGCTTCTGGTAGTAAAAGGTAGGGGGCCCAGTCTACTGGGACGGGACTGGCTCCAGAAATTAAGCTGAACTGGGGTGAGATTAAACACACACGGGTGACTGAGGATGTCATTCAAAAGTATGCTGAGGTTTTCAAAGATGAGCTGGGGGCACGGCGGGGAACTACAGTTAAACTGCACGTAGATCCTCAGGCTACCCCTCGCTTTTTCTAGCCCAGAGGAGTAGCCTATGCTATGAAAGCCAAAGTGGAGGATGAGCTTGACAGACTACAGAGGCTGGGAGTCATGCATCCTGTCCAGTTCTCAGCCTGGGCAGCCCCCATTGTTCCAGTTCTCAAGAGTGACGGCACAGTACATATCTGTGGAGACTACAAACTCACCATTAACCAGGCCTCCAAGCTAGATGAATACCCTCTGCCGAGAGTGGAGGACCTGTTTGCAACCCTGGCTGGCGGTAAGACATTTTCAAAAATAGACATGAGACATGCCTACCAACAGCTGGTGTTGGACGATGACTCTAAACAGTTCACCACAATCAACACCCACACGAGGTTGTTTAGGTACAACCGCCTAGTGTTTGGAGTGGCCTCCAGCCCAGCCATTTTCCAAAGGACAATGGACAGTCTGTTGCAGGGTATTCCCCATGTAGCAGTTTATCTGGATGATATCCTGGTCACTGGAGAGACCGGGGAGGAGCACCTCAGCAACATGGAGCGGGTGCTAAAGAGACTCTCAGAAGCAGGGCTCCTCTTGAAGCGTAGCAAGTGTATTTGCCAAGCTCCAAGCGTGACATACCTGGGCCACACCATCACGGCCTAGGGTTTGCATCGAGTGGAGGACAAAGTCAGGGCCATCAAGGAAACTCCAAGCCCCAAAAAACGTGTCTAAGCTCAGGTCATTTCTGGGCACGGTGAACTACTATGGTAAGTTCCTCCCAGACCTCTCAACAAGGCTGGCGCCCCTGAACTCACTTATCTGCAAGGGCTCTCATTGGGAGTGGGGGCCTGCACAGGAGACAGCTTTCACCAATGTGAAAACACTACTGCAATCAGTGAGGCTGCTGGTTCATTTTGACCCAGACAAAGAGATCCTCCTGTCCTGTGATGCTTCACCATATGGCATCGGGGCAGTACTTTCGCATGTGATGAAGGAGATGAAGGACGGGTCAGAAAAACCCATTGGATTCGCATGACGGACATTGACACGAGCTGAGTAGGGCAACTCCCAGCTAGACAAGGTGGGTTTAGCTGTTGTGTTCACTGTTAAGCGTTTTCATCAGTACCTCTACAGTCGGGCATTTACCATATGTACTGACCACAAACCGCTGATGAGCCTTTTAGTGAGCTTAAGTGTATTCCTTCCATGGCATCAGCGAGAGTATAGGGCTGGGCCCTCATGTTGTCAGCCTACCAGTACACTACAGTCTATGCTCTACAAATGGATGTCAGCACATAAGGAAAAAATGCCCATGCTTTGACATTTGTTCGTTATAAGCAGGAGAATGCAAGTCCGGAGGATATTTTATACTGTCTCCCTCTTCCTGAACAAGAGACTGCCAAGGCAATGTATGATGTCCTCCACAAATATATGGAGACAAACAACATTCCATGGGAGCATATGGTAGGATTTTGTACAGACTGGGGGCTCTGTCTATGGTGGGTCAGCAAGCAGGTCTATGTACGTTAATCGTGGAACTGGCCCCCTCTGTAGTATGGAATCATTTCATGATTCATCGTGAGCAACTGGCATCTAAGGAACTGAACGTACCCATCGCGGACATACTGCAGCAGGTTGTAGCCATGGTCAACTACATCAAACCACATCCACTGCGTGCACACCTATTTGCAAAACTATGCGGCGATATGGGCTCTGAACACAACAATTTGCTCTTTCATACAGAAGCACGGTGGTTGTCAAGAAAAAACAGATTTTGTTGACTTTCTGTGTGACCAGCAAAAAATGTGCCTCCTTGCATATGTAACGGACATCTTTGGAAAACTTCATGAACTGAACATAAGCATACAGGAGAAAAACAAGAATATCATGCAGATGAGTGACCGTATTGATGGATTCAAGGGGAAACTCACATTCTGGAGATAAAGCCTTTCAAAAGCAAATTTCACCCCTTTTCCTCAGCTGATCACGTTTCTAGCAAACAGCATCAATGACCAGCGCTCCACAAAGATGATGTGCGAACACCTGAAATGCCTAGAAGAGTACTTTTCCACTTACTTTCCAGACTTGGGATATGTCAAAGTTTGACTGGGTGAGGGACCCATTCCACTGTGATGCAGGCTGAGTGGGCCTACTTGCCACCGCTGTTGAACAGTTGATTGAACTGACATGTGATAGAACGCAACAGGCACTGCATTCGCGAGTGGCGATGGAGGAATTCTGGTTTGGAGCAAGAGAAGAGTACCTAGAGATCTCGGTGTGCTTTAAAACCGATGGTTCCTTTTGGAAGCACATATTTATGTGAAGCCGGATTTAGTGCTGTTGTGTGCATGAAGTCAAAGTACCGTTTGTGACTGGCTGTAACTGCAGAGATGAGATGCGCTCTGTCTACTACACCGACAAACTTTGAAACGCTGCAGTGTAAGCTCAACTGTCTCATTACATAGGTAAGAGACACCAATCATGGGTCCTGGGGGGAGGGGGGATCTGAGCAGTATATATATGTATGTATGTATTTATGTATGCATGTATGTAATGTATGTATGTATGTATATGCAATTTTTGTATGTTTTTTCCATTGTTTTTGTATTGTCTTGTGTTGGGGAAAAAGTAAATGACTAATAAAAAAAACTGTGTACAAAAAAGAGACACCAATCATAATACATAAAATACATAATAAATATAAAGAATTGTCATGGGTAGAGCCTAAATGTGGTCTAAAATGGACATTTTCTTGCAACAAATTAATTCTAGCATAATTTTAGAATGTCTCGGGTCACCAGAGTTTTGTGACTTCAAAGTGGGGTCACGAACCAAAAAAGGTTGGGAACTCCTGACTTAGTACAACAGAAATGGGTCAGGGTTATCAATTGTTGTAGTTTTCCTGCGAATATAGATGCATTTTCACTTTATGAAGACCTTAATTAATACGAGGAGCTTATGAGTTAAAGGTTCGGTTAAAGTTTAGTCTTTATGTAGCAGTCTAAGCATCGGCTTTGTGTCGATGCAGTTACCCACTGGGGACCGGGGTTCGCGCCTCGGTTTCGTCAGATCCGACTATGGCCGGACTTGATGAAGCAGCGATAATTGGCAACGGTCTTTGGGAGGGGGGCGGAGTCGGCTTGTGTTCGTCACATGAATGCGTCTCTGTGTGTGTCGGAAAAAGCAGTGGTTCGGCCTGGATTCGCCTTGTCACGAAAGTGGGGAGGCGTCTCCTTCGAGACTGCCGGCTGGAGAGATGCAGTTGGCGAACGCATGCAGTGCGAGTGGGTGGGTGTTTGAATTAAAATAGGAATCGATTGGCCACTAAATTGGGAGAAAAAGGGAAAAATCAGAAATAATTTTATATATATATATGTATATATATATATATATATATATATATAAAGTTTAGTCTGTATGTGTTAATTTAGTGTACCATTGTACCTCCTGGTGGGAGAAAAGAGAACAGAATTCAAATTTCAAAGTTTGCTTTCGAGGAAGGAATCAGATTTCAATGCATTCACTGCAATACAGGGGGATGTGCAGGGAGTGGATGGCGAAAGGAAGTTGACCTGATCAATATGTTATCTCTTGGTATACAAACTTTCCTTCTTCTCCCTCATAAAATAACTGGTGTGTGGTGTGTGTGTGTGTGATCTAGACAAAAGATCAGTTTAGAGGTTGTTATACTACACATCAAGTAGAAACCTGTCAATGTATTATCAAATGAGCAGCACACCTACTCTTTACTACTGTTATCTACCTGACTACCTAAATCAAATAATCATGTAAATAAAATGAGATAATTGTGCAACAATGTGTTTACCTCTATAAAAGCAAACTGAACTTACACTTACAACACTTGGGTAATTTGGAGAAATAGCAATGTGATAATAAAACATATGCTGTCACACAACAAGAAAAACAATCACATAAGTCATCATCTAAGATATCAATGTGCATGTACAGATGGAAACAGGTGGACATTAAGATTGCTATGTGAAATAGTCTGTCTGTGAGGTGACATTTTTGACATTTAATGCATGTTCCATAGTAAACATCAACCTGAAAATGGTAAAGAATTAGATTTTCTATAAAAATCCATGTAAATAGATATGAAAATAATCTTCTTTTCTGAGCTACCTCATATGTGATGAGAGGTAAAAGATATTGGTGATCCTTTTGTGATGTTCTTCTTCCATGAAATAAAATATAAAGGCCTTTGTGCCACACACCGAAGGCGTATTTGACACGTAGTGGTACAGTCTGGACCACCACAGCCTGTAGTGAAAGATATGAGAAATATTAATGTTGAATGTTGATTTTTGATAGGCTGCTTGTATTGTCTCTGATGACACTGTGAGGTCAAGGAGGCCCCATAGCAAAATCAGAGTCACCAGAGAAAGAAGAGATCCCCCCCCCCCACTTATTATTATTCTAGGAGAACATTTGGCTTAAGATAACAATGAGCAGAAAAGAAGGGGGAAGAATCCATGTGGGTAAAATAGTGGGATGGATACGGCAATCGGAAGATTATAGACAAGCATACAATTACATATGGGTGTGTTTTGACTCCTAGACAGGTGTTCCTGTGTCAGTCTGGATTAAATAAAGTACATTTACCGGCACAATAGGCACTATTTGTACTCATAATTTGCAACATTTCCACTTTTTTAATTTTTAATGTATTTATGGTACTGTGGAGTTAGAAAACAATGAGACAGGAGACGTGAGAGTAGACGTAGTCGAGGTAGTTTACTAGCTCCAACTTAGCATGTCATACATCTGACAACGACACTGAACTGACGGTGAACCGGTAGCGGAAGCGCATTATCTGACCCCTCGCCTCTTCCCTTAAAGGTACACCGTCCTCTTAGGTGAATGTCTCTCGATATATAGATGTGGGTCACCACACAGGCCCCCCCAGAATTCACCTACACAAAACAATGCAAAACAGCAAAAGTGCAAGTCATGAACATAAAAATAGACTCTACAACAGAACAGTCAATGACATAGTGCAAAGTCACGGGGAAAACAGGTGACGAGTCGGGGGGCGGACCCTGCGGCCATAACGGCTGCGCCTCACAGGAGGGGAAACAGATGGGGCCAAAACCCGGGCCATAGGCGGGGCCGAAGCAGGAACAGAGGCAGGTGCCGGGGCCGACCTAGGAGGGCGCCGCCGCCGCGGGGGTAGGGCCAATCGCATTGGCTCCCCAATGTCCAAGTGAGCGGGCTTGAGACGGTCTATAGCGACCCGCTCCGGCCTGCCTCCCATGTCCACCACAAAGTTCTTATCCCCTGCCTCCAGGACGCGGAAGGGCCTGTCGTATGGGGGCTGCAGCGGGGACCGATGGCTGTCGTGCCTAATGAAGACGTACCTCGCCGATGGCAGATCCTTGGGGACGTAGGACCGGGGGAGGCAGTGTTGAGACATCGGAACGGGAGCGAAGGCACCGGCAGCGCTCCGGGACACACTGAGGTGAGAGGCAGCCGACCAGGGAGCCGTAGCATCCGGAAGAAACTCCCCCGGAACCCGCAGGGGCTGGCCATACACCAGCTCAGCGGAGGAGGTCTGGAGGTCTTCCTTCGGGGCCAAACGCAGGCCGAGCATGACCCACGGGAGCCGGTCCATCCAGTCGCAGCCAGTGAGGCTTGCCCGCAGAGTGGCTTTCATGTCCCGATGGAACCGCTCACAAAGTCCGTTGCTCTGCGGGTTGTACGCCGTAGTGCGGTGGATCTTCACCCCCAGGTGCTCAGCGACCGCCGTCCAGAGCTCCGAGGTAAACTGGGAGCCCCGGTCGCTTGTGATGTCACCCGGCGTGCCGAAACGGGCCACCCAGCAGCCGATGAACGCCTGTGCTACCTCTGCTGCCGTCGTGGAGGACAAGGGAATAGCCTCTGGCCACCTGGTGACCCTGTCCACAATAGTGAGGAGGAACGTATAACCACGGGAGGGGGGCAGGGGACCCACCAGGTCAACATTGACGTGGTCAAACCGCCTCTCTGGAACCACAAACGGCGCCAAAGGGGCCTTGGTATGGCGGTGCACCTTGGCGCGTTGGCACGCCACACACGAGCCGGCCCAGGCTCTAACATCCTTACGGAGCCCAGGCCAAACGAACTTGACGCTCACTAGCTTGGTCGAGGCCTTCACCCCCGGGTGGGAAAGGCCGTGGACGGTGTCGAAAACTCGGCGCCGCCAGGAAGTAGGCACCAGGGGGCGCGGTTGACCGGTGGAGATGTCACAGAGGAGGGTGGTGTTGGCCGCGTTGAACGTCACGTCCTCCAGCCGTAGCGCCGTAGGGGTCGACCGGTAGTCTTGAACGGTTGCGTCCTTGGCTTGGTCCGCTGCCATAGTGGCATAGTCGAGTCCCAAGTGAGCGGCGTTAACAACCGCCCGTGAAAGGCAGTCGGTGACGAAGTTATCCTTGCCCGACACGTGTTGTATGTCCGTGGTAAACTCGGAAACCGCCGCGAGATGGCGCTGCTGACGCCCAGACCACGGTTCTGAAGTTTTGGCCATACAGAACGTCAGCGGTTTGTGGTCCATGAAAGCGGTGAACTGTCGGCCCTCCAATAGGAACCTAAAGTGTCTGGTTGCGAGGAAGAGACCCAGTAGTTCCCTATCAAAGGTGCTGTATTTGCGCTCGCTCTCACGGAGTTGTTTACTGAAGGACGCCAACGGCTGCCAGCCCCCCCCACCCACTGCTCACACACGGCCCCCACGGCGTAGTCGGAGGCATCCGTTGTAAGGGCTATGGGGGCGGCCGGCGACGGGTGAGCTAGCAGCGCAGCGTTGGCCAGCGCAGTCTTGGCGGCCACAAAAGCCTCGTCCATCCCCGAAGATCAGTCCAGCTCGTCCTTAGACTTCTTACGCCGCAGGGCCTCATACAGGGGACGCATGATGTGGGCGGCACGGGGCAGGAAACGGTTATAAAAGTTCACCATGCCCAGGAATTCCTACAGCGACTGTACAGTGCGGGGGCAGGGGAACATGGTGACAGCCTCAACCCTGGCAGGGAGGGGAACGGCCCCCTGTGGAGTGATGTGGTGCCCGAGGAAGGTGATGGACGACTCCCCGAACTGACACTTAGCTGGGTTGATGATGAGGCCTTGTTCGCTGAGCCTGTCGTGCAGCTGTCTGAGGTGCGTCATGTGTTCCTCCGCCGACGCGCTGGCCACGAGGATGTCGTCTAAGTACACAAACAAAAATGGCATGTCGCGGAGCACAGAATCCATAAGGCGCTGAAACGTCTGCGCCGTCCCTTTAAGGCCGAAAGGCATACGTAAGAACTCAAAGAGCCCAAAGGGTGTGATGACAGCCGTTTTTGGGACATCCAGTGGGTGGACCGGCACTTGGTGATACCCCCGCACTAAGTCGGTTTTGGAATAGATGGCAGCGCCCGCCAGGTGGGTAGAGAAATCTTGTATGTGCGGTATGGGGTACCGGTCGGGGGTCGTGGCATTGTTTAGGCGACGGTAGTCCCCGCACGGGCGCCAACTCCCGTCGGCCTTAGTAACCATGTGAAGAGGGGAAGCCCATGAGCTGTCAGAACGGCGGACAATGCCGAGGCGCTCCATAGTCGAAAACTCCTCCCTGGCTATTGCGAGCTTGGCCGAGTCGAGGCGTCGGGCCCGGGCGTAAACTGGGGGGCCCACTGTGGTGATATGATGTTCCACGCCGTGCTTGGCCACCGCCGAGGAGAAGGTGGGTGTGGTGAGCTCGGAGAAATTGGCGAGCAGGCGTTGGTATGGATCCCCGGTGGAGAGTGTGTTAGCGAGGCACAGCGCTCCAGCCCCCCCAAGCGTGCAGGGGTATGACGCAAAAGAGACGGCATCAATCACGCGACAGTTTTTAACATCCACCAGCAGGTTGAAAGCACAGAGGAAATCCGCACCTAGGAGCGGGGTGGATACAGCAGCCATCACAAAGTCCCAGCCGAAACGTCGGCCGCCAAAACACACGTACACATGTCTGATACCGTACGTCCGAATGGACGTGCCGTTGGCGGCGTCCATCTGGGGGCCGTGACTGTCGGTCATCGTGTCCACAGCTTGTGCTGGTAGTATGCTGCGTTGAGCGCCAGAGTCAACCAGCAGCCGCCGGCCCGACAAGGAGTCTCTGATGAACAACAGCTTGCAGTCACGGCCGGCGCCCATAGCCGTTAACGAGCGCCGGCCTTGGCGTTTCCCTGAACCCTGTAACTGCAGGGTTTGCGACACTGTTTTGCTTTTGCCCCAAACCTGGCATGGTAATAACAGAGCCCGTCGTCAGGTTGGCGGCGGGCTGTCACCGCAGCCGCGGTGTCCATATAGTCGTACACAGGTGGTGGTGGGGCGGTCTGGTGGGGTGGCAGGGCATGCACAAACTGTTGCCGGTTGGCCAGGAAAACCCTGTCTGCTTCAGCAGCCAGAGAACGGTAGTCCTTGGAGGCGACGAGAGGAGAACTGGCCAGTGCTGTGCGTACAGGTGCGGGGAGCTGCCTCAGAAAAATGTGTGTGAAAAGAAAGGCCGGATCAGCCGATCCCAGCACAGACAGCATTTTTTCCATTAACTCAGACGGTTTGCCGTCGCCGAGGCCATTCGGGGACAGTAAACGGTCTGCCTTCTCCAGCTCCGACAGTTCAAATAGTTTCAGGAGGAATGTCTTTATAGCATCGTACTTGCCAGCAGCTGGCGGAGCTTCCAACGGTGTCATTGCTCGCGCCGTTGTCGATGCGTCTAACGCCGCCACTACGTGGAAGTACTGCGTTGCATCCTGCGTTATCCCTCTCAGCTGGAACTGGGCTTCCACATGTTGAAACCACGGCCGTGGATTATGCTGCCAAACGTCGGGTAGCTTCACAGTGGCGGCGTAAATGTTATCGTTAACAATAGCCATGTTGTTAGCACCGGCGTCGGGAGCGGGTACCGCGGCAGCATTATTCCCGGCGTCTTCGTTGTCAGACATACTTGTATTAGTAGTTCGATCACGTCGGGGTCACCAATGTGGAGTTAGAAAACAACGAGACAGGAGACGTGAGAGTAGACGTAGTCGAGGTATTTTACTAGCTCCAACTTAGCATGTCATACATCTGACAACGACACTGAACTGACGGTGAACCGGAAGCGGAAGTGCATTATCTGACCCCTCGCCTCTTTCCTTAAAGGTACACCGTCCTCTTAGGTGAATGTCTCTCGATATATAGATGTGGGTCACCACAGTACATTATAAAATGCTTTGTAAGCTAGTCCTGGTAAAGAGCTGCCCATAACAGTAAACAGTGGATTCTCGTAAAACACAAGCATGAATCCCTTTGGACTAGCTTCAAAGTCTGACATCTCTCTTTAGCTTTCTTTAACATTCCCACCCCTGACAGGCTGCTGCAACAAACATTTTTTTTGTCTTCTTTAAAGTAATGAATGCATCATACATGTGTGTTTATAAGGGCATGGTAAAGGTGAGTCAAATGCTGCATAATGATTGCTAGACACTCTCAAACTGGACCATTAATGTTGGATATTGTTTAGACTGGATATGCACAAGCAGGACAGCATGCAAAACATCTCAATATAGCTTTGAATTTAAAAGTTAGTAGTGTCACTTGGAAATTGCGTGTGCTGAGAGAGCAGCAAGTGGTTTTTACATGCTTGAAGGACTGGATTTCGTTCCAGTGGGAGCAGGCTCTCCGAAGGCCATGAATGACTGCCAAAACCAGAAAGAAATGTCTTAGATAAGAACACTGACTGAAACATTTAACACCTGCACCTAATGAGATTTTTTGTTTTTTTTGTACTTGTTTCCAACCCTTGTTACCTCGATCGGACTAATATTGCTGAGCTGAAGGCCTATTTCATTAACTGGGAGAAAGGGGTATCTGCTAAACAATTTTTAGGTTAAATATTTTTAATGATTCTGATTCTTGACTATATGACATTATCTTGGTTGATAAAAGAGGTCAGTAGAATTAACACTCTTCATTTGTCAGTACAAGAAACTCAACTATATAGTGCAAATATAGTAGTGGTGATGTAGTCTTGACCCATCAGGCGCTTGTGGCCTTCAACCATCAGAAATCAATGCCTGGGCAACTAAGCCAGGAATAATCATTCCTCAGCATTTGTCCAAAGAAGTACATAAAGTGCAAAGATTGTTTTTCTTTATCCTTCATCAGATTTGGGCCTCTGCAGCCCCTGTGGTGATTTCTTGTGGTCCTCCGATTGTGGACACCAGTGGATCCCAGGAGATCGAAGGCCCTGCAGAGAGGCTGACTTCCACACCCTCTGCACCTCACCACAATGGGAACACAAAATGGCTGCCACCCCATCTGCAGTGCTAAAGGAAGACAATCATGTGTCTCTGAAATGCTGCTGAAATTGTGTGGAAAAGTGTCCACCAGTGATATCACTGATGCACAATGCACAAATGTGGAAACATGCTCCCTGGTTTGCCGATAGTCTGCACTGTATACGAAAATTAGAATATCAATGCAACATACAGTTGTGTAAGAAAATGCAAACAATGCTGCATTAGACAGCTGTATACAGCGTTGATATTCATGATTTCTTATACCATGTAGCCTGTCAGCAAACCAAGAAGCAAGTTTTCACATTCACAGACTGTCTACCAGTGATGATGCTTGCAAACACATTTTAGGCACACGGAAGACTGCTCAGTATTATGGCTGCTGATGGACCGTTATCCCCACAACACATACACCAATCAGCCAAAACATTAAAACCAATGACAGGTGAAGTGAATAACATGAATTACCTCATTATAATGGCATCTGTCCAGGGGTGGGATATATTAGGTAGCAAGCAAGTGAACGGTCAGTTCTTGAAGTTGATGTGTTGGAAGCAGGAAAAATGGGTAAGCATAAGGACCTGTGATGGTTAGACAACTGGTTAAGGGGTCAGAGCATCTTCAAAATGCCAGGTCTTGTTGGCTGTTCCTGGTATGCATTGGTCAGTACCTACCAACGTGTTCCTAGGAAGGACAACCGGAAAACAGGCGACAGGGTCATGGGCGCGCAAGGCTTAGTGATTTGTGTGGGGAATGAAGGCTAGCCCGTCTGGTCCGATCCCACAGAAGAGCTACTGTAGCTCGAATTGTTTAAAAAGTTAATGCTGGCTATGATAGACAGGTGTCACAACACAGTATATTGGAGCTTGCAGTGTATGGGTCTGCACCAGACTGGTCAGAGTGCCCATGATTACGCCTGTCCACCACCGAACGTGCGTACAATGTGCATGTGAGCATCAGAACTGGACTATGGAGCAATGGAAGAAGGTGGCCTGGTCTGATGAGTCACGTTATATGTGTGTGTGTGTATATGTATATATATGTATGTATGTATATGTATATATATAAAAACCAGTGAGTCAAGTAAATTCTTTGAGACGATTGCTTATGGCATGACACAGGCTTGTGCTGTCTCAAAAATAATTTACTTGACTCACTGGACTATTTTGCTCCTTATTTGTTTAGCACTTTCCCTACCATTGAGTATTTCTTTAAATAAAGTTTTACATATATATATATAGTACGTACAATAAAATACTTTGTGGAGGATGAAAGAAAGGAGACGAGACCACTTCTCCTTTTGACCACACAGCCGTGGGGTCATTTATTTCCTCCAACTAACTTTAAGTGAACAGTTCATTATCTTAAAAATGCAACCTCGTGTCTACCCACAATTCCCCGTGCTAACCCCTGCCTACTGTCTTAAAGGGACCGTCTCTGGCTCACATGGTGAATATCTTACCTGCAAGTAGGTCACTACACACACACACACCCAGAATTCACCATGACAAAAAAAAAACAAACAACAACAACGTGTGGGGGGTGAATAATGCTGCCAAAACAGCTCCTCTTGAAGTGTGCAGGGGCAGGGGGGCATCCACGCTGAGGGGGCTAGGCCAGCTGAACTGGCCTGTCCAAGTCCAGGTGAGCCGGCTTGAGGCGGTCCACCGAAACCCGCTCCTGCTTACTGCCGACATCCATCACAAAGTTCTTAGCCCCCACCGCAAGGGCATGGAAGGGCAGGGGGGCCGCAGGTGGGTACGGTGGGCATCGTGCCAATGAAGACGCACCCGGCTGACTGTAGGTCCTTGGACACATAAGACTGAGGGAGGCTGTGCCGCGAAGTTGGGACTGGAGTGAAAACGCCAGCGCTGTCCTGGAACACAGCCCATTGGTGGGCAGCAGAACAGGGTGCTACACCATCTAGGAGAAATTCTCCCAGACCTGTAGTGGCTGGCCATAAACCAGCTTGGCTGACGAGGACTGGAGGTCTTCCTTAGGGGCGGTCCGCTGGCCAAGCATGACCCATGGGAGCCAGTCAACCTAGCTGCTGTCTGTGAGGCTGGCCCGAAGAGCGGCCTTTATAGAACGATGAAAACGCTCACATAAACTGTTGCCCTGCGGGGTGTATGCTGTGGTGCGGTGGAGTTTCACCCCAAGGCTTTCAGTGACTGCAGTCCAGAGCTCGGATGTGAACTGCAGGCCCGGGTCAGAAGTGAGGTCAGACGGTGTGCCAAACCGGGCTACCCAGGACCCGATGAATGCCTGGGCCACCTCGGCAGACGTGGTGGTTGACAACGGAATAGCCTCTAGCCACCTAGTGGTCCTGTCCACCATGGTGAGGAAGTACGTGAAACCACGGGAGGAGGGAAGGGGTCCCACTAGGTCCACATTGACGTGGTCCAAATGCCTCCCAGGCACTGGGAACAGGGCCAGGGGTGCCTTGGTGTGGCAGTGAATCTTGGAGCGCTGACACACCACGCAGGTGCCTGCCCAGTCCTTGACATCCTTCCTGAGGCCATGTCACACTAACTTGGCCCCCACCAACTTCGTTGACGCCTTCACGCCTGGGTGTGAAAGGCCATGGATGGCATTGAAAACCCGTCGCCTCCAGCCCGTGGGCACCACGGGCCGGGGCTGACCTGTGGAGATGTCACCGAGAAGTGTGGCCCCAGCGTTATCGAACACCACATCCTTCAACTGCAGCCCAGTGTCAGCGGTCCGGTAGACCTGCACTTCTGTGTCAGTAGCCTGATCTGCAGCCATGGCTGCATAGTCAAGTCCCAAGTGGATGGCTCCCACCATCTCCCGGGAGAGGCAGTCAGTGACGAAGTTGTCCTTGCCAGCGATGTGCCGCATGTCAGTGGTGAACTCTGAGATGTAAGAGAGCCGGTGCTGCTGGCGCCCAGGCCATGGATTGATGGCTTTGGCCATGGCGAACGTTAAAAGCTTGTGGTCAACAAACACAGAGAACTGATGGCCTTCCAGCAGGAACTGATGGTGAGAAACAGGCCAAAAAGTTCCCAGTCTAAGGTGCTGTACTTCTGCTCACTGCTGCGCAGCTGGCAGTTGAAAAAAGCAAGCGGCTGCCAGGCTCTGCCCACCCACTGTTCCTACACTGCCCCCACGGCATAATGTCAGGCATCCGTGGTGAGTGCTACTGGAGCAGTTGGTGATGGGTGCTTCAACAAGGTGGCGTCAGCCAGCACAGCCTGAGCATCCTCAAATGCTCAGTTTCTCTATTCCAACCAGTCCACTGGGCCCTTGGGGTCCTTACCCTTCAGAGCCTTATAGAGGGGGCACATGAGATGAGCTGCCTGGGGAATGAACCGCTTGTAAAAGTTCACCATGCCCAGGAACTCCTTCAGGGACTTCCCCGTGTTTGGGCGTGTGAACCTGGCGACGGCGTCCGCCTTGTCAGGGAGGGGGGTTGCTCTGTCCTTTATAACCCACTGTCTGAGGAAATTGATAGCTGGCAGGCCCAACTGGCACTTCACCGGGTTGACAATGAGCCCATGTTGGCTGAGCCGCTCGAACAGCTGCCGGAGGTGGACCATGTGCTCCACCGTGGACGTACTGGCCACGAGAATGTAGTCCAGGTAAACAAACAGGAATGGCATATCCTGCAGCACAGAGTCCATGAGCCGCTGAAAGGTCTGCACAGCCCCCTGGAGCCCAAACGGCATCCTCACAAACTCGAACAGGCCGAACGGCGTGATTACTGCTGTCTTCTGCACCTCCTGCGGGCGGACCGACGCCTGGTGGTATCCGCGGATGAGAGCCAACTTGGAGAAGATGACCACCCCCGCCAAGTGCACGGAGAAATCCTGGATGTGCAGGATGGGATAGAGGTCTGGCATCGTGGCGTTGTTGAGGCGGCACCAGCCGCCATTAGCCTTCGTGACCATATGCAGGGGGGAGGCCCACGGACTGTCGGAGCGGTGCACGATGTCGAGGCGCTCCATGTTGGCAAACTCCTCCTTGGCGATGGCAAGCTTGGCTGGGTCGAGGTGCCTTGCACGGGCGTAGACTGGGGAGCCAGTGGTGGTGATGTAGTGTTCCACTGCTTGGTGACTGCTGATGAGAAGATGGGCATTGTGAGGTCAGCGAGCAGATGCTGAAATTCATTCCCGGTGACAAGCGTGTTGGAAAAGCCGCGACCCGCGTCCCCAGCATGTATGGGTAGGAGCAGAGGAGATGGTGTCAATCAAGCGGCAGTTTTTAACGTCTACCAACAGTCCATAAGCACGCAGGAAATCTGCACTCAGGAGAGGAATGGACACATTCGCCATCACAAAGTCCCAGCCGAACCGCCAACCTCCAAAAACCACCTCCATATACCTCGTAGTATAGGTGTGTATGGGGGTGCCTTGGGCAGCATCCATGGGGGGGCCGAATCTGTCGGCTATCACGTCTACTGGTGTCGCAGGCAAGATGCTCCGCTGCGCACCCAAATCAACTAGCAACTGCTGGCCGGAGATGGTGTCCTGAATAAACAGCAGCCTGCCTTCCTGGCCAACACTCAGGACTACTGCTGAGTGCTGGCTCGGGCTTTTCCCGCCCCGCTGAAAGTGCATGGTGCACGGCATTGCTTGGCTTTGGTTCCAAACCTAGCATGGTAGAAGCACAGTCCCCCTGAGTCTTGCTGACGCCGAGAAACTGCTGCTGCGGCAATGCCCGCAACCTCAACCGACAGTGATGGAAGAGCGTGGGCAGGCAGCAGAGCGGCCGCACACTGCCGTCGGCTGGCGAGAAAATTCCTGTTAGCCTCCGCGGCCAGCTCCCGAAAGTTGCTGGTGGTGGACAACTTGGAGCTAGCAAAGGCAGCACGGACGTGTGATGGAGGAACAGCTGGCCAAAAAGGAAGGCAGGGTCACACGAACCCAGCATAGTCAGCATCTTGTCCATTAGCTCCAATGGCTTGCCATCTCCCAGGCCTTGCAGCGAAAACAACCAGTCTGCCCGCTCCTCCTCTGCTAGCTCAAAAGACGGCAGCAAGTGTCTCTTAATCATACCGTACTTATCCACAGGCGGCAGGGCTTGCTGCAGGCCCAGTATCCACAACGCTGTAGATGTTCTGAGTGCCACCATGATATAGTAGTACTTAGCTGAATCCACGGTGATGTTCTTAATGGTGAATGGTGGTTTCGATGTGAGCAAACCATGCTGCCGCACCCATCTCCCAGAAGTCAGGCAGTTTGAGCGAGATGGCATTATGTAACGACCCACACTTGTGCAGGTGTTTGTGATAGAGATTCAGACCAGAGGTTCCTAACAGTGGCTTTTATTGCCTGCATTCACAAATGAAACAACAATCCATGAGATTTCTGATGCAACGCGACTGCATACAAGTCTCCAGCGGAGATGGTCTAGCTCTCACGTGCATGAGCTAGCAAACAATGTTTCTCCTGGCTAACCTCATGCGTTGCATAGCATACTAAACTTACATGGAAATCAAAATGCACAACTCATTAATATTCGTGCAAACAAAAGTACAAAACAAACCAAACAAAAGGACAGACAGCACTGGCATAGCGCACTGAGTGATCGTATAGTTTTAACATAGAAATTCTTGACTCTTGCAATATTCATAACCAAGTTCTTACACATTTACATTATACATAAACCACATACCTGCATTCACAAATGAAACAACAATCCATGAGATTTCTGCTGCAACGCGACTGCATACAAGTCTAAAATAGCATAAAAACCAAAATAAGAACAATGCTCTCCATAACACACAGCGCAGCATGGTTGCCGCCAAAATTATACTTTAACTCGGTTAAAACACTTGCAAATCACTTTCTATCGTTACTTTTCGAGAGCATCAGTTAGTACAACTTATATACATTTATATCCAACCCATAGTTTGCAAAGAAAACATGTTCATTTATTAAAATATCAAATTATTCACGGAGCGCTCCCAAAGCCTGCTTACCTCCAGCGGAGATGGTCTAGCTCTAAGGTACGGGTAGCGCAAATGCCCAAAATGTGTCAAAGTGAAAGTAAATAGACAAACAGTCGCGCAGCCTCATATTTAACCTTAGTGAATGCGGTACAACATCTGGGGTTTACACAAACCATCAAAAAGCATTGGATTACAATAACATGTTAAAATACAAATTTTGGGAGAATTCACTTTATCTGAGTGAGGTCATTTTCAACTCTGTAACACCCACCCCCACTGAATTCTGGACAAAATTATACACATGTTCGCAAACTATACCTATGATTCATCTGGTGTCATGTGACTACACACAAGAAGATCAACTCTAGAAGTATCCTTTAAGGATGCGGTGGACAGAGAGCGACGTCAAAAACTCTCCAACCAACCACCGGTTATAGAATGCCTTACACATTCTACACTTGCCCAAAAACTGTCAATACACATAGAAGTAGGTGTAAGTGTTCACTTATTACCGCACTTCTAAAGACATTAGAAAGATCTGCAAAAAAGCAAAAAAGCAAAGAGACTTATGCCCTAAGAGCTTGAACTACAGCGCTGTATACAGTCTGAACATTCTGCTGCAGTCGTCTAGTGACATCTTGTCCAGCTATAGTGTAAAGGAGCCTGTTAACTGGTCGAACGACACGACCCAGACGTGTAGTGTGGTGTGGTGCAGACTCAGGCAGTTCAGTGGGTGCAACTGTATGTGCAGCGTCACTTACAGAGTCAGAAGTAACTGTAGACAAAACTGTGTGATGGCCACTAACAGTCGAGGTGTCATCCCTATCAACAGTGTCATCAGTGAGTGAGGCGTGAGAGAGTTCAGAGTGTGAGTCTGGGACCTTGTCAGTCAACACGTCGTTAGTAAAGTCAGCAGAAGGCTCCCTAGCACCTCCTTCAGGAGACTGTTGACTTGGGGTGTTGTTCAGGTGACTGACCCATTCTCTGGTTCTCTCCTCAGATGCACGCAGGATATCTGAGTAATTTTCAGGTTCAGAGACGCTCACAAGACTGTGCACATCATCAACTCCACATTGAGTCTCATCCTGCTGAACGGACACTTGAGTCTGAGTGTGCTCTGACGTAGCTTGACCTGAGGCCATGGAATGGACAGAGACGGAGGACTGGACGGAGGACATTGAGAGACCAGACTGAGAAGACTGTGGCACATCTTGAATAGGAAGAAAATTCACAAGCATAAGTAGATTACGATGGACAATCCGCTCACGCCCTGTGACAGTGTCCTGTATCTTATATGTGTGCGTTTGGGGATTCAGCTCAGTCACAGTGTAAACAATAGACTCCCATCGGTCAGCAACTTTTCTCTTTCCTCTCTCTTTCTTATTAGCCACAAGCACTCGGTCTCCAATTTCAATTGTCGGTCCTTTCGCTTTCCTGTTATGCAGTCTTGCCTGTCTGTTCTGTT
This sequence comes from Lampris incognitus, assembly GCF_029633865.1. Classification (NCBI taxonomy): domain Eukaryota; kingdom Metazoa; phylum Chordata; class Actinopteri; order Lampriformes; family Lampridae; genus Lampris; species Lampris incognitus. Next base: position 27,674,404 of record NC_079218.1, read on the forward strand.
CCTTTGTCACATGCTCTTGAGCAATTAGCATGGCTTCCTTAAGGTCCTCAGACAGCTTCGTGACATATCTGCCAAAGTCGGTCACATCAGGGTCAGTCAAGATGTTTCCAAACAGGATATCTACTGGAAGACGGGGCACCCTTCCAAACATCAGGTAAAATGGTGCATATCCTGTTGTCTCATGGGCAGTGCAATTGTACATGAATGTGAGAGTTTGTAAACGTCTGGGCCAGTCTTGCTTTGATTCTGAGGGAAGAGCTCTGATCATATCGCCCAGTGTTCGATTAAAACGTTCGACGCTGCCATTTCCCATCGGGTGGTATGGAGTAGTATGGGACTTTCGCACACCGGATAACTGTAGAAGTTCAGCGATCAACTCGCTTTCAAAGCTTGGACCCTGGTCACTGTGGATCCTCTCAGGGAATCCATAGACGCAGAAATACTTCTCCCAGAGGACTTTCGCTACTTGTTTGGCTGATTGATCCCTGCAGGCAAAGGCCTGAGCCAGTCTGGTAAAATGGTCGGTCATTACTAAAACATCCACAGATTTGTTGTGTGAATCTTCAGCTGACCAGAAATCAATGCATACAAGTTGCAGTGGTCTGGAGGTGACAATACTTTCAAGAGGAGCTCTTCCTACAGGCTCAGCCATTTTGCTCACTATACAACGCTGACAATGACGAACGTATTCTCTCACATCTCTGTCCATGTGCAGCCAAATAAATCTCTGTCTGGCAATGCTCAGGGTTCTTGACTGACCTTGATGACCTGCACTGTCATGCACTCCTTTCAAGACTTTAGTCTTCACACAATCAGGAACAACAAACTGATGGCGTCTTGTCTTTGAAATTTGATCACGTGACACTCTGTACAAGACGTCATCACTCAGAACAAACTTTTCCCAGTGTTTCAGCAGCCTCAGAACTTGACTCGACTCCTGTGCTCTTTCCCATCTGGATGGTCTCCGAGACCTCTCCACAAAAAAACGAATGCAAGACAACGTACTATCTCTAGATTGTGCATCACGGAGATCTCCAGCAGCAAAGGCAGGCAGGCTGGGCAAACCGTCAGGAATGAGCTGGGGTAGGTGACGCACAAGGGCTGTCGCACGCGTCCTTGCTCCAGAGGCCCATTCAGTGTGTGACTGGATAAGAGCAGAGACTTCCTGTGTGGATAAAGACTGAGCTGACATAGGAAGGGACTGGGTATTTGTGGCTACAAGACGTGTTTGCTTCTCTGCCATTACAGACTGGTTGGTTGATTCTCTGAAGGTCTGTTGAATACCTGTGTCAGACAAAACAGCAGCTTCTCTGGCGAGGTCATGAAGTGGTTCACTGACCAGTCTGCGACCGACACTTTGGTAAAAAAAGGACACGGCTGAGAGCGTCAGCAACAATATTTCTTGGGCCTGGCACATATTTGATGTCAAAATTGTAACTGGCTAATTTTGACACCCATCACTGCTCACAACAGTCAAGTTTAGGTTTAGTCATAATATGAGTCAATGGATTATTGTCAGTCCACACAGTAAAGTCGTGGCCTTTCAACCAGTGGCTAAACTTGTCACAAACTGACCACTTCAGTGCAAGAAACTCTAATCGATGGGCTGGATAGTTCTTCTGTGACCGAGTTAAGGACTTGCTAGCAAATGCAATTGGTCTAGCCACTGAGTCACCTTCACGCACTTGAGATAAGACGGCCCCAAGGCCATCCAACGAGGCGTCTGTAGACAGCAAAAACGGTTGACTAAAGTCTGGATGGGCCAAAACAACGGAATCTATGAGCGCCTGTTTGAGTTAAGCAAATGCCCTATCATGGTCAGTAGTCCAGTCGGTTGACTTTAGTTTGCGGCTCACTACAGCACACCTAGGTTTTCGGCCTTTCTTCTGTTTCTGACCAGCCAGCAGTGAGAACAGGGGCTTCGCAAGGGCTGAGTATCTTGGGATGAAGTGCTGATAAAAATTTAGCATGCCAAGAAAAGATCGCACACGTTTCTCAGATGGTGTCACTCCATCCGCTTCCATCAAGTCAGTCACAGTCATACTGCTTATGCTCTCAACTTTGCCTGGGTCAGTCGAAACTCCATGCTCGTCAACAATATGGCCAAGGAATTTGACAGGCTTCCTCAAAAAGTAGCATTTCTTAGGTGCCAATTTCAAGTTGTGGGCACGGAGTCTTTTGAACACCATTTCAAGACGTGCAACGGCAGAACTTTCATCAGGAGCAAAAATCAAAATATCATCTAAATAGCATAACAGACTTAGATAATTTTGATCACCAAAAATGGAAGTCATCATTCTCATGAAACTCCCTGGACTGTTACAGAGCCCCTGTGCCTGTTGTATTCGTAAAGCCCCATAGGTGTAGTGAACGCTGAATACTTGCTGTCATCCTCATGTAAGGGCATGTTATAAAATCCTGAAGTCAAGTCCATTGTGCTGAACAGTGAATTGCCACCAAGTGCTGCCAAGCAATCGGCCTGATGTGGCAGAGGGTGTGCGTCCTTCAAAGTCCTCTTGTTCAGCCACCTGAAGTCAGTACACACACGCAAATCACCATTCTTCTTCCAGATAAGGACTAATGGTGAGGCATACTCGCTTGTTGACTTTCGAATGATCTCTTTTTCTTCCATTTCACTTAAGACCTGACGTAGTTTTTTATACTGGCTCGGTGGCACACGTCTGAAAGGAAGTCTGAATGGCTTTTGGTCAATCAAGTGGATTCTGTGGACAAACTCTTCTGCTTTGCCGCAGTCAAGGTGGTTGCGTGAGAAGACATCCTGGTAGTGAACAATAAGTTTGGACAACTTGTCTTTACAGTCTGATGACGCATCACACAGGCTGATGTCCAGCTCACTCAGGCCAATGGACTCTAGATTCTCCCCAGCACATCTTGCATCAGGACAGACAGGAGTAGCAGGCATGGTGGAAGCGCTCTGATGACCACTGACTAGGTCTAAATCTTCCAAAGCGACACAGGGCACCAGGTCAGCAAGCTTAGCGTTACGTCTCAAAAACAAAGGCTTTTCAGAGACATTCATCACTTTCAAGGGAACCCATCCATCTGCCCACAGGGGTGTGACAACTCTGGCGACCATCAGTCCTTTGGGTGCAGACCATGCTGACGTAGGCTCTGTCATCACCGCACTACCAGGAGACACGTGTGTGGGTTTTGGCAGCTTTCCCCACAGAAGGTATTCACAGCCGGGTTGAAGGCAAGTGGCCGAGTTGCAACGTACTGTGCCTATCTTGTCAGGCATTTCACCAGCGCCCCATCTATGCAAGCCAGCTAGCATGGAGACAAAATGTTCGGTTTCAGTGTCGGTAGAGGACGGTGCAGAAACTGCTGTCCAGTACATACTACACTTCTTTGACTCACACAGTATGTGTTTGATCACATTGGTTCCAATAATTAGGTCATCATGTTGTCCTTCAACTACAATCGTCGGCACATTCATTTTGCAGTCATTAACTTCCATGTTAATGTAAAAGGCTGACTTCGGGTGCACTCGTCGACCACCGACACCAATGAGAGTCACATCGGTGGAGAATCTCTCTGCTTCACACACTGCCCCAACAGAGAGCAGGTTACGCATAGCAGTATCACTGACTGTACATGCCATTGAGCCACTATCTAGCATACCCCCAAGAGTCACTTTGCCGCCCACCTTCACTGGTACGTAAAATAAGCTGTCACTGCCACCCACAGTCTGAGTGTTTTGATACACAATGTTTGTTGACTGAAATTGAGAAAAATTGACAAAATTAAAAGTTGAATCAAAAATATTGGTGTCTAGCGAGTGGGAGGATTCTTTATGACCTGTATTGCCTCCCTCTGAATACAGGTCAGCTAGTTTCCCGAAGCTGGGCTGAGTTGGGGCGGGGCATTGTTTGGACAGTGCTGCCTTGAGTGACCAGGGGCCAGACACTTGAAACAGAGATGGTCAGATCTGCAGTGAGACAAGGTGGAGTGATTAACATCTCCACAAACTCTACATGGCGGTGAGCTGAAAGGGCTGGGGCGTTTCTGACTACGCTCAGGATTGCACGGCTCCACCCTGGCCAAGACTCTCTCAAGCATGCTCATCATGCGGCCAAGGACTCCATCACCAGGCTGCTGAGCATTCTGTGGCGGCGGGACGTGCTGTGGGCGCTGGACATGCAGTGGCGGCTGGACATGCTGTGGCGGCGGGATGCGCTGTGGTCGCTGGACGTTCTGCTGGACACATGCAGAGTCTGAGCATGAGCTGGGAGTCTGAAACAAAGACGTGGCATGAGAACATGGTGGACAAGTTGACTGGGGGTCCATCAAATGAGAATCAGAGTGAGCGCAGGTGTTTGAATCATTGTCGAACACAGCTGCAGGGTGACTTTTCAGCTGTGGGACACTGTAAGATGTTGCAGACGCACCCATTCCCTTTGATATTCATCTATCCTGAGCTGGATGTCTTTAGAGGTCCACTCACCGACAGGCTTGCATTTCCAAATTGAGGAAAGCTGCGGATCAGGACAGTGCTTCGCAAACATTTGTGCCACCTCTCCACTTATGTTCTCCATTCTCCTACCCTGACGGTGCAGTCCCTCATCAGCTGTGTCTGCTGCTTTGTTCAGTCTGATCCAGTAGTCGACTGGATTTTCTTTTGGATTGGGCAGTGTGGTGTAAAAATCTTGCAACGGAAGCGATGATGAAAACTGACTGAAATATCGCTTTAGAATGTCATATATGAGATCTGGGTTCTGGTTCACATCAAGTGTGTCATCACTCCTCAGAGCTACTTTGACCACGTCTCTTGCCTTTCCTAAAAGCCTTCCTTGTATCTCATCCGCCTGTTCAGCTGTTGTGTAAGACTGTTTCCTAAGGTGAGCTTTTGTCATGGCTATCCATTCCTGAACAGAGTACTTGTCAGAACTATTTCCCCTAAAAGTCACAGGTTCACCTTCAGTCTTGACATGAACTACTACTGGTGTTGTGTTTTGTTGTGTAGGGCCTGAAGTCAGAACAGTCGCTGGTTTGTCAGTCAAAGGTGTATCATATGTATTAGTACGATCAGTAAGTCCAGAAGAGAAAAGTCTAGCTGCAATGGAGTTACCTATTTGCTCTCCCAGTTGGCCTACCATATCAGTCAGGTGTTGCATGGCAATGCTATCATTCACCGGAGTAGAAGTCTGTGCATCCACCCTCAAAAACTGTTCACTAGGAGACCAGCCCGGGCTCACACTATGCCTCCTGTCCCTAACATCACTAACATGTTCTTGGAAGACCACCTGCACTCTCACTTCCATACCCACTAGACAATGCGTTAGCATTCAGACCATTAAAATGAGCACCCCTGCCCCTATTCACGGAGAAGCCTTTAAACCCATTGACCTGACTGTTATTTCCCTCAGCCATGATACCTTTAGAAATATAAAATTAGAAATAGAAATAATAATAAAAATAGAAATGACAAATGCAGAAAATTGCTGTCACACCACCTGAAAAATACTGAACACTAAACTGTAGTGTGATGTGAGAAAAATATTTCTAAATATAGCAATATAGTACACTGAAATTAAAGAGAAATGGCTAGACAATGTACAGTGTAGTTACACTTCCTCGTATTAAAACTACCATGGATATATTTTAAATGCAGCGTTAGTGTCCCCTAGCGGTCATATACGGAATCACCAGAAAAATCACGCTGCACATTCCAGGAAGACAGCGCAGCGCAGCACCGTCGGCGATCTGCTTGCGGAGCTGATCCAAATGATCCAGAAGAAGTCACGGCACCAGTGTAACGACCCTCACTTGTGCAGGTGTTTGTGATAGAGATTCAGACCAGAGGTTCCTAACAGTGGCTTTTATTGCCTGCATTCACAAATGAAACAACAATCCATGAGATTTCTGATGCAACGCGACTGCATACAAGTCTCCAGCGGAGATGGTCTAGCTCTCACGTGCATGAGCTAGCAAACAATGTTTCTCCTGGCTAACCTCATGCGTTGCATAGCATGCTAAACTTACATGGAAATCAAAATGCACAACTCATTAATATTCGTGCAAACAAAAGTACAAAACAAACCAAACAAAAGGACAGACAGCACTGGCATAGCGCACTGAGTGATCGTATAGTTTTAACATAGAAATACTTGACTCTTGCAATATTCATAACCAAGTTCTTGCACATTTACATTATACATAAACCATGTACCTGCATTCACAAATAAAACAACAATCCATGAGATTTCTGCTGCAACGCGACTGCATACAAGTCTAAAATAGCATAAAAACCAAAATAAGAACAATGCTCTCCATAACACACAGCGCAGCATGGTTGCCGCCAAAATTATACTTTAACTCGGTTAAAACACTTACAAATCACTTTCTATCGTTACTTTTCGAGAGCATTAGTTAGTACAACTTATATACATTTATATCCAACCCATAGTTTGCAAAGAAAAACATGTTTATTTATTAAAATATCAAATTATTCACGGAGCGCTCCCAAAGCCTGCTTACCTCCAGCGGAAATGGTCTAGCTCTAAGGTACGGATAGCGCAAATGCCCAAAATGTGTCAAAGTGAGAATAAATAGACAAACAGTCGCGCAGCCTCATATTTAACCTTAGTGAATGCGGTACAACATCTGGGGTTTACACAAACCATCAAAAAGCATTGGATTACAATAACATGTTGAAATACAAATTTTGGGAGAATTCACTTTATCTGAGTGAGGTCATTTTCAACTCTGTTACAATTAGCCATTGCCGCTGCACTGGTAGCTTCGTTTTACATGGCTCACGTCGGGGTCACCAATGTGGAGGAGGAAAGAAAGGAGACGAGACCACTTCTCCTTTTGACCAGACAGCCGTGGGGTTGCTTATTCATCCAACTAACTCTAAGTGAACAGTTCACTATCTTAAAACCTCAACCTCTTGTCTACCCACAATTCCCCTTGCTAACCACCGCCCACTGTTTAAAGGGACCGTCTCTGGCCCACACGGTAAATATCTAACCTGCAAGTAGGTCACTATAACTTGTTTGATGTGTCAGACATCAAACTAATGGCATACACGCTGTGATGCCTGGTGAATTTGAGCAGTTGCCATTCTTGATCCTTTGTGATAAACTTTAGAGCAGCTGAGATAGGCCAGTTAAGAGAAGAGCTGGAAGTCCTTGACATGGCAGTCAAAGGATGTGTCACGTTAAAAAGCAGTAACAATTTTTCAAGTGCGACTTAACTGCAACTTCTGCCCCCATTCCACTGAGGATTTACAACCCAAAGTGGAAACCACTAATCTAGCCTGTTTGTAACCTTGAATTTTCATAAAAAGGATAAGGTCTCATGTCTCAGCCTTGGCATTTTTCCTGTTAAGAAACCTTGCTTTTCCCTCACTCTTCCCCCCACACATTCCCTCCTTTATCTCAACCTTCTTTCAGCTTGAGAGTTCGAGTAAAAATAAAGCATCATATACGATAGACTTGGATCAGAAAAAAAATAATAGTGGGAGTAAGTTGTTTTTGTGAATTCTCGCCAACTATTTATGAAGGGAAAGTACAATTTGAGTAATAATCCTTTCCTCATGTCCTCTGCAAAAGGTCTGTGAGCAGAGAGACAACACAAATGGGATGATTTAATTTTCAATAGTAATGTCATTTTGCCCAGAAAACAAAGGAGGATTAAGCATGTTTAATTTGAATAATAAAATAAATCTAAATTAAAACATTGTATTCCGTGCAGTGCAGTGTTTCATTTTAACGAACACTCAATGCAAATTAGAAAGTGAGGGGATAGAAGGTCAGTGTGCTTAAAGACCCTTCCTTTTCACTTAGTCTGTCTACATTTTCCGAGAAAGGTTTTCAGCTCAATAATCATGGTCCATCTGGTAACAGTTCTCTATACAACACTCACCCACTGAAATTACTGCCATCCTCTACAAAAAAAGGAAAAAAGTGCTAAAATGGTCAAATTCGGGATGTAAGGCTGCATGGAAATGCCTGACCCTCCACATGCAGGATGGCTCTACAGTATACTGTGCACACAGTAATAAGCCTCTTTGAGGTGTTTTTGTTTATGACATTCTTCTTATCAATTACCAATTCTTTACCCAATTTTCCCTCAGAGTTGAATAGCGTATTTCTGATTCCGATTCTGATTACCATGCAACCATTACCTATATCCAGTTTAGTCAACAACAGGGTCATAGGGAGCTGTAGCCTATCCCAGCAGGCGTTGGACAGGAGGCAGGGAGACACCGTGTGGACAGGTCACTAGTCCATCACCAGGCTCACATACATACACAATCACCCAAACATCATTCATACCTATGGGCAATTTAGTGACCGATTCACTTAATATTTATAATATTACAATTCTTCGTACATTTTATAAGTCCATTATAATTCTTTTATCCTCTTTCAATGTTGTATTCTGTAAATTGTGTAACCACAACATCCATTGTACATTGTCTGTCTTGGGAGAGAGCGCTTTGAGTGGCTGTTGCAGCTAGAAAAGCACTATAAAAAATGCAATTTGATTGATTGATTGAATATGTATGCCACATGGTGGCTGTCTGCCCCACATCTACCTTTGTTTTAGTCAGACATCATATTACTCACTTTACTGATGCAAATGAGAAAACCACCAGAGGTCGCATCACTCTCAGTTCCTTTCGAGGCTTTCGGTTGTCTCCATTTCTCAAACAAGTACACAATGTTTTTGGCCTGACAGTGAAATATGTCTTGTTACTTGTTAGTAGAGTACTCCTGTTGTTGCAGTACTCCGCATACCGTTACGGATTGCAGCTCAATGTAAAAAAAAAAGAAAAGATAAAAAAAGCTTTTGCCTTTGCTGATGCCAGGTGCTGCGAAATGTTACAGAACATGTTCCACAAGTCTATGATGATGCTGATTATGTTAATCTTGTTTTATTATTGTCATTTTAGCAGTTGTCAAACTGTGGGTAGTCTACTGTATATCAGATGATACAGTCAAAGCCACCCAACATTCAGCACGAAGCCGCTCCTCCTGATGACATACCAGCTGAGGAGATGCAAGCTGGGGTTATCAATTATCCTAGAAGCTTCACTTGTTTTGTTTTTTCAACAGTTTTTACCTCTAAAAAAAGAACTCACTACACTTGGAAGAATCCAACCATCATCACATTGTCACCTGAAAAGTGAAAGTGTGAACTCTGGGGATGAGCAAGGGATTTCTCTAAGCACTCTTACAAGGAAGATACTAACCTGAATTTGTTAGTGCAGGTTTCATTTTATTGTCAAGAGAATCCTCCATTAAGCTTTGTGCATTTCGAAATCCACTGCAGGAACAGTGAGCATGGAGAGTGTTTGCAGCCACCGGAATTACATAGAAGTGCCAAGAATGCTACACGCTACCAATCCTGGCAGTGGGACCACTGGTATAGCTGCCTTCTTTTAACATACTGACTTGTTCCATTTATGTTATTTTATTGTATTTACTCTGTGTATTGTCTAGTGTTTGTCTTTTCTCTATTTGTCTTTGTCTGTTATGGACCCTGAGTCTGCAATAAAGTTTTGAATTGAATTGAATGGCGCACAACATTGCTTTGAAGACTTGTCACCAAGATATTTTAAAGTATGAGTGCTCAAATGCATCATATGGATTTGAGTTATCAAATTATACCCTTTACCATACGGACTGATGCTCATGTACAGTGGTGATAGTTGTGCATGGTGAGGCAAAAGAAAAGATGAAACACCAAGTCTGTTCCTAAAAGATAGAAAGGACAGGACCCAACATGTTAAAAACATTGTAAAACAAATTATAAAAGAAATGAAGGAAGGAGTGTGCAATGAAAATTGAATTACAACTCCTATAAATAAAGGAGTCTGCAATGTGAGTTTCAAGCAGGATTGAAACAAAAGATGGTAAAATAAAAATCACAGGCTGTTTGAATGCTTGGTTGAAACACTATTCCCGGGACACTGCCAATCTGTTTCTCCCCCTCTACCTGTCCGAGTATACCACTTAATTGTCCAGTGGCCCAGTGGTTAGCACTGCTGCATCACAGCAGGAAGGTCCTGGGTTCGAACCCCAGGCCGTCCCAGGTCCTTTCTGTGTGCAGTTTGTATGTTCTCCCCGTGTCTACGTGGGTTTTCTCCGGGTGCTCCAGTTTCCTCCCACCATCAAAAAACACATGCATGTTAGGGTTAATACTTCTTTCTGTCTGTGTCCCTGACCAAGGCGATGGAAAGAAGAACTGGAGTTGGCCCCCAGCTGCTGCAGCTTCCCACTGCACCTACACAATAGGATGGGTTAAATGCAGAGAACAAATTTAATTGTAAAAATACAATTTGTTGTAAGAATACAACAACAAAATAAATTGGCTTTCTAAGACCACGTCCCTCGGGGCAGAGGCAGCCATATGCCCCAAATTATAACCGGTTTGTTTGGTAGCACTATGGCAAACAACTGTGCAACAACTGTAAGATGTGCTAGCATCAACATGTAGCAGCATATTTCATGAAGTTAACTATAATTATAAGCCTCAGCACAAGGCTACCAAAAGCCGAAGGCAATGAGGAACCAGAGTTGGAATGAAGTCAGTTCAAGGACACCAGTAGAGAACCGACTTGCTATCTCTGCAGTATTAAAACAACTAGCATGCTATGCAAATGGGTCGAGTTTTACACTAAGTTGTATAAATGTTCAATTTTCTTCCTTTACATGTAAATTTCCTTTGGCTTTGCGTATAAATTTCCAAAGAGTTGATTGGAAAAAAAAAGCCCGTATTCTCTAGTACTATCTTGTTCCACCAGTGTTTATATTATGCATTCATGTGTGGGGAGTAAATAAAGGTTGGTTGGGGCTCACTTTTTATGATCAAAATTCTTTGACTGATTATGGCTTGCTCCAAACTGGTTAAGATGGCTTCCTAGGTTTACCGGTATTCCCTTTTATCTGCGTTATCATCTGAGCGACAACCATGTACTGCAACCTTGTGAACTTCCAACTTACTTGTTATGTACTGTGTACTTTATTACTCACTGACCCTTTGATCGCATGTGAGCTGGAGTTCAATCAGCTTTTTTGAAACAGTCCCTTGATAACTTGAAGTGAAGCCCTTTGCACATCAAATTCAATTTGTCTTCTCTCAAAATGTTGCGCGTAAATTAAAAAAAAAAATCAATACGACACCATGTCTGTCCATTAAGGTTACACACCAACTCCGAAAACGTTTTTCTGCATCTGCCAGTAAGCTTTCAAAGATTTTTAGGCATTGTTGAACCATGATAGAAAAGAAGAAAAAAAATACTCATCTGAACAATTTGGACTTGGTGTGCAAAGGCCTTAAAGCAAACACTTGCTACTCAAAAAGGTGCTATGACGATTGTATTCTATTGCATCCTGATCTATTTTGTCCGGCAACGCAAATGACAACAAATCAAAGAAAGCAAAGAGAACAAGTTCTATTGGACGGGTAGTTGATATAAAGCACACTTGCCAAAATCTGCCATTTTTGAAGGCCCTCTGCAGATATTGTTTGCTGTGATTGTTACATATTTTGTTGAGCAAAAGCTTGTGGCACATACTCAGCAAACCCCTCTCACCACATCCATAAACCTCCTCTTTGGCCTTCCTCTTTTCCTCTTCCCTGGCAGCTCCCTATTCAACATCCTTCTCCCAATATATATATATATATATATATATATATGTGTGTGTGTGTGTGTGTGTGTATATATGTGTGTGTGTGTATATATGTGTGTGTGTGTGTATATATATATATATACACTACCGTTCAAAAGTTTGGGATCACCCAAACAATTTTGTGTTTTCCATGAAAAGTCACACTTATTCACCACCATATGTTGTGAAATGAATAGAAAATAGAGTCAAGACATTGACAAGGTTAGAAATAATGATTTGTATTTGAAATAAGATTTTTTTTACATCAAACTTTGCTTTCGTCAAAGAATCCTCCATTTGCAGCAATTACAGCATTGCAGACCTTTGGCATTCTAGCTGTTAATTTGTTGAGGTAATCTGGAGAAATTGCACCCCACGCTTCCAGAAGCAGCTCCCACAAGTTGGATTGGTTGGATGGGCACTTCTTTGAGCAGATTGAGTTTCTGGAGCATCACATTTGTGGGGTCAATTAAACGCTCAAAATGGCCAGAAAAAGAGAACTTTCATCTGAAACTCGACAGTCTATTCTTGTTCTTAGAAATGAAGGCTATTCCATGCGAGAAATTGCTAAGAAATTGAAGATTTCCTACACCGGTGTGTACTACTCCCTTCAGAGGACAGCACAAACAGGCTCTAACCAGAGTAGAAAAAGAAGTGGGAGGCCGCGTTGCACAACTGAGCAAGAAGATAAGTACATTAGAGTCTCTAGTTTGAGAAACAGACGCCTCACAGGTCCCCAACTGGCATCTTCATTAAATAGTACCTGTTAGAGCCTGTTTGTGCTGTCCTCTGAAGGGAGTAGTACACACCGGTGTAGGAAATCTTCAATTTCTTAGCAATTTCTCGCATGGAATAGCCTTCATTTCTAAGAACAAGAATAGACTGTCGAGTTTCAGATGAAAGTTCTCTTTTTCTGGCCATTTTGAGCGTTTAATTGACCCCACAAATGTGATGCTCCAGAAACTCAATCTGCTCAAAGAAGTGCCCATCCAACCAATCCAACTTGTGGGAGCTGCTTCTGGAAGCGTGGGGTGCAATTTCTCCAGATTACCTCAACAAATTAACAGCTAGAATGCCAAAGGTCTGCAATGCTGTAATTGCTGCAAATGGAGGATTCTTTGACGAAAGCAAAGTTTGATGTAAAAAAAATCTTATTTCAAATACAAATCATTATTTCTAACCTTGTCAATGTCTTGACTCTATTTTCTATTCATTTCACAACATATGGTGGTGAATAAGTGTGACTTTTCATGGAAAACACAAAATTGTTTGGGTGATCCCAAACTTTTGAACGGTAGTGTATATATATATATATATATATATATATATATATATATTTCCGAAACCGTCAATGGTGTTGTAAGTGCTCAACTAATGAGGAATGGGATATCAACACGGATACAGGAAAAATAAGTTTTAATACATTGCAGTACAGGCCTGTTTTGTGAGTCTTGCACTCATCAGCTGCTAACGTGATTCAACAAAGACACATACAGTTTACGTTGCCCAGCATCACGTCCCTAATTTTGGTTGGACAGCAACCAATCAGATGAGGAAACATTTAAATTATAACAACCAATGGGGTAGGTATTTATGATGCACAGCAACCGATGGTGGGGTAGAAAAGCAATGGGGTAAGGTACTGGGGCTTGTTTTGAAAGGATTTAGGGACAAGGGCACTGTTGAAATGGCGTACATTTAAAATATAACAAGGTAATTTATGTAAATCATATAGTGGAGTGGTGTTGGAAGGACAGGCAGTTAAATTAAAATACAAAAACCCTCTAATAAATGTCACGTGTATCATCTAATGGGGGGGGATAATAATGACATTTTACTTATAGTTACAAAGGAGATATTTTTTCGGTGTCTACAGCTGGTGGCCAATTCGTTTCTATTATTCAAGGCAGACATATCAGGCCATATTAACAACAGCCAGCAACAAAAAAACCACAGCAGAAGGCGGAACATCACCTGGTGTAATCCTCCCTACAGTGACACCATGGCCTCTAATATTGGAAAACAAATTTTCAAGCTTTTGGATGAGTGCTTTAGACCAGCGTTTCTGAAACCTCTCCTGGAGGACCACTTGTCCTGCATGTTTTAGATCTCTCCCTGCTCCAAACACAGCTGATTTAAAGGATCAGTTTTGTTATTAGGCAGCTTTGGGAGCTCATAACGAGTTGATCATTTGGATCAGCTGTGTTGGAGCAGGGAGAGATCTAAAACATGCGGGACAAGTGGTCCTCCAGGAGAGGTTTGAGAAACGCTGAGCTACAGCTGCATGCCAAATGTTCAGCTGGTTATTTCATCCCACAACACAAGCATCATGGCCGAGGCACAGACCCCTCACCACAACCAAACACCTCCAACTGCAAATGCCATGTTAAGACATCGTGTCCTCTTGAAGGAAAATGCCAGACAGAGGGAATCATCTACCAGGCATCGGTGACAAGAGAAGGCAACTGCAATGTGGACACTTACGTGGGATTAACAGAGGGCCCTTTTAAAATTAGCTTTAATGCCCATATGAGTAGCTTCAGAAATGAACATGCAAAAAATGCAACGGTCTTAAGCCGCAACATTTGGTCATTGGTAGACAATATCAGTTATTCTGTCTCATGGAAAATCCTTGCAAAGAGTTGTGCATATTCAATTAGAGGTTAAAGATGTAACTTGTGCTTGGCAGAAAAGTATTTTATTATTTGCAGACCTGATATGTCCACCTTGAATAATAGAAACGAATTGGCCACCAGCTGTAGACACCGAAAAAATATCTGCTTTGTAACTATAAGTAAAATGTCATTATTACCCCCCCATTAGATGAATGTCATTATTATCCCCCCCATTAGATGATACACGTGACATTTATTACTGGGTTTTTTTTTCATTTTCACTGCCTGTCCTTCCAACTGTGCCCCAACACCACCCCACTATATGATTTACATAAATTACCTTGTTATATTTTAAATGTACGCCATTTCAACAGTGCCCAGGTCCCTAAATGCTTTTCAAAACAAGCCCCAGTCCCTTACCCTATATATATATATATATATATATATATATATATATATATTGGGATGCTGGATATTGGATGTATCCAGCATCTCTCCTCCACACATGTCCAAACCATCTCAATCTTGCCTCTCTTGCTTTGTCTCCAAGCCATCCAACCTGAGCTGTCCCTCTGTACATCCATCCTATCCATTATCCTACTCAGGGTCACGGTGATGCTGGAGCCTATCCCAGCACTCACTGGGCGGTAGGCAGGGTGACACTCTGGACAGGCTGCCAAGCCATCACAGGGCTCCCTCTATACACTCGTTCCTAATCCTGTCCTTCTTCGTCACTCCCAATGAAAATTTTAGCATCTTCAACTCTACCACCTCCAGCTCCGCCTCTTGTCTTTTCATAGTAGCTTGTCTCACAACCATCTTGTAAACCTTCCCTTTAACTCTTGCTGTTACCCTTCTGTTGCAAATAACTCCTGACACTCTTCTCCACTACTTCACCCTGCCTGCACTCTCCTCTTTCGCTCGTCTCTCTTCTCCGCAAGGAGTAGCGGTGATGAAGGGGTATGAGTTCAAACACTTGAGGTCTGTAAGACTCGACTTAGAGACAAGAGAGACATTGGTTGTAAACGAACTCTTTACTTAGAACTTAGCCAATTTAGGATACTCAGCCATCAGGCTACATCTGCGTTTCTTCCAGTTCGGCTCATACTTAACATTACTTCCTGGTCTCGTCTCGCGAGAGCCCCCCATCAAAGACTAACCAGAGAGCATGCGCGCATTAACATAAGTCCCAATACATTACAGGATCAACTGTCCAAAGTAACGGGGAGTTTTAGATCAATTACACAAAAAAAACCTATGATAAGATCTACCTAGAACGACCATGAGCGGTCAAAAAGACGGTTCGTAATTTGCGCGTCATGTCACTGTTTATGACGTGTGTTGGTCGCGTCATTTCCTTCGTGAAGTTCATTGCTCTGTGGAAACACTCTAGCATTCTCCAGTGCACAGTAATAGTCTAAATTTGATTTTTTTTTTATCATTTCCAACATGTCTAGGTACAGCCACCATTTCAGAAGCACCATAACTACCGCCAAGGCGTTGCAGTATTTACAGGCATTGGACAGCGGCAATTTTGAATTGTTTGAAAAATAGTATTAAAGTTGTTAAGATTTTAATTTTGGTCTCAATCATTTCTTAACAGACATACTAACATATGCATTGCATTAATATCTCAACTGGGTATTTATCTTGACAGAATATAGAGTTTAATAGTTGTTCTAGTAGTTTTTAAGTTCCGGTCATTGTTTGGGACTGTTTCAATGCTTATTTTGTTCTTTTTTTACATTTCATGTTTTATAGGCCTTGTTATGTTTGTTAGATGAGCAATATGTGTTTTCTGTTTTGTTTTTCAGGTAATATTTTCACTTTTTCAATTCTGCTATTCAAGTTCGACCAAGTCTCTCTGCAGTTTGAACTGTTTAAAAATAGTATTATAGTTGTTAAAATGTTAATTTTGGTGTCAGCTGTTTGTTTATGCAATGCATTAATATCTCAATTGGGTATTTATCTTGACAGAATAGTATATATTTTAAAAACCGGCAGTCATTTTGGCCACCCATGGTCACTTTAGGTAGGAGTGAAATCCTGGTCGTTCTAGATGACTAAAATGTTGCATTTCATAGCCAGGTGAGGTCACAAAGACCCACTGCATACCTTTGTTTACACCTACTTGTTTTATTAGATTTGCTTGGCCTCTTATCCTTACCGTATGCATGTACTGTGTACTAAAACATACAAGCTCTCAATGCCACGAAGCCCCGGCAAACCTCATGAAAGTGTAGCTAAATCCAAGTTGACAACACGGGTATGGGGGCTGTCTTCCATTTCCCAAGTCGTTTCATGCATCTTCAAAACATTCTTTCATTTGCAATGAGGGTAACATCTGTAATCCTTTAACAACAATATTTGGGGCAGTTCAACAAGACGTCATTTTCTATTATTCAAGTGGAGGTCATAATGTATCTGACACACCTAATCAAATGAATAATTCTTTTTATGTGGAAACCTGCCATATTCGCAAGTCATGTTATATCTAAAAGAAGGCAACAGTAAAGATGACACGTGAATGATTCAGATATTTCATTAATATATGGGATTTTTGTCAGG
This sequence comes from Lampris incognitus, assembly GCF_029633865.1. Lineage (NCBI taxonomy): Eukaryota > Metazoa > Chordata > Actinopteri > Lampriformes > Lampridae > Lampris > Lampris incognitus. Next base: position 27,691,232 of record NC_079218.1, read on the forward strand.
GGTTTTATTTAACATGTTGTGGAGAGCGGTGTTCTGGTGTCCCACAGCGCTTACTGGATGATTGCTTGCAGGATTTTATTTTGGAGTGATTCTGGCTTACCTTAGTTACATTTTGGTCTGGGGCAGTGTTTGTACTGTATATGCCTCAATCTGCTTAAAGTGAGCATTGAACAGTTCCTGTCAATATAGGGTTTATACTATACTCTTTTGATGACCTCTGACATGACTGGTATGAAAATGTGTTTTTTTTTTTCTCTCTAAAATGTGACTTTCAAATCTTGGACTGGGTGACAGAGCCGACTGGAACCAAAAAGAGCGTGTGATTTAAAAATTTTTTTTTTAAATATTCTCTATTAATCCCTGTGGGGAAATTCTTTCTCTGCATTTAACCCATCCTAGCTGTGTAGCTAGGAGCAGTGGGCAGCTGCCGTGCAGCGCCTGGGGACCAACTCCAGTTCGTCTTGCCATGCCTCTGTCAGGGGCACAGACAGGACTATTAACCCTAACATGCATGTCTTTTTTGATGGTGGGGGAAACCGGAGCACCCGGAGAAAACCCACTGCAGACACGGGGAGAACATGCAAACTCCACACAGAAGATGACCTGTGATGACCCCCAAGGTTGGACAACCCCAGGGTTCAAACCCAGAACCTTCTTGCTGTGAGGTGACAGCACTAACCACTGCACCACCATGCTGCCCAAAAAATGAAATGATGAGAATGAAGATTAAACTTTCTATAAATAGTATAACAACATATTGATAGGATAAGGTTAGAGTTTTCATTAACTAACAGGCCATTGTAGACTATAATCTACCTAGCTGTGCTCGTATTATTGACACAGCCATAACCACTTGTGATCCTCTTGCATAATTTAGGTGACATTGCCTAAATGCCAAGGAATTTGTTAACATAAGCTATAATTTACAATTACAGATCATAAGATCTACAAGACGGTATGCAACAATATTTCAGACAACATGATGGAGGAAGTCATGCAACAGTCTCTGGTGTGGGGTAAAAAAAGCAGGATTCTATTGGGAAGACTGACCAGATGAAAAACGAATGTACTGCAATACAGTTGTCCCTTCCCTTACTTCTATATCATTGATATGTTTCATATTATTGTACATATGAAGAAAAAGCTTGGATACATTATTCTCTACTTTTAATTTTTTTAAGAACACTGCTGTTGCATTTGGAAATGAATTTATATGACTATAAATGCTAATTAGTGTAAAGCATGGTTGAGATTAGCTTTGACACTAATGCCTGAAAGCATTATTTTACATTTAGAGAGTCCATCAATTAGTCCATCAAACTGTAATACTGCAACAGATTGCACTTCACATGAGAGCAGTTAAAAGCTAAGGAATTTTTTAACCTAGACTTTTTTTTAATTATCTTACATCAATATCTTTAACCCAGCCACTGAGGATGCACAAGCCAGTGCATCCTTAGTGCTGGTCCCAAGCCCGGACAAATGGGGAGGGTTGCGTCAGGAAGGGCATCCGGCGTAAAATCTTTGCCAAATCAAATATGCGGATCATAAATAAGACTTCGGATGATCCGCTGTGGCGACCCCTAACGGGAGCAGCCGAAAGTAGTAGAGATCTTACATCAATATCTTTACTACCGTCAAGTACAGCAGGCATTCTACAACTACAATAAGAAAATAATTCAACATCACTGAACTCTCAAATCTCAAACTCAACCCATACATTAATAGATGAAACACATAAACATACGCACATTTACCTCCATACTTTCTCTCCTCTTATCTGAGCAACACACCCTGTCAAATTCCTTGTTAGTAAACAAGGGATGTAAACTTGCTCGGCCAGTAAACCTGAACCTGATTCTGTTTCTATTTCTGTTTCTAAATCTGTCTTCCCTCTGCAGGGCCACTCGGATGCACTTATTATGCACTAACCGAACTAATCTAGACTTAACCTAGACGTGTGTGTGTGTGTGTGTGTGTGTGTGTGTGTGTGTGTGTGTGTGTGTGTGTGTGTAGAGGCTGAATATGAACCCTTATATAAGCCAAAAGTGCATGAATGTACTTATATGCATGTATACAGAAGGTTGTGTAGTGGCAGGAGTATTTCAATATAACTGTAGTATTGCCATTGTTATTTTTTTAGCAATAATTTTAGTAACTTGGTCAACCAGAATCATTTCCAAGGCCTGTTTCATGTTTTCTGTTCTGCATGTTTACCATGAGCCCTGTCTTAAACACAGACACACCATTCACGAATCCTAATCATTAACACTCCTCAAACCTTCACAAACACGTGTCCCAAATGATGCAGTTTGAAACTTAAACTATCCAAACATGCCCAAAAGAGAACTCTAACTGTGCTTGTTGCATTATTAGACAGAACAGGTGTGCATTACTTCACCAAATCAATCAAATTAATGCAAGCAAAACGATAATAATAATAAAAAAAAACTTGTTGATTTCTCATCAATCCAGTTTAGGACTCGTCTAAATGATTGTTTTGCTCTTTCAAACCCCAGCACAAAGACTGGTTGAACAAATCCTGGACCCGATCCATCCAATTCTCAATGGAAGCACATTCATGCAAGTGCGGTGCCGTCATTGTTTGCAAAGTTGCAGCCAACTGGGCCAGCCAGTTTGGTCTGCTATTGCATCATTTGGTTCCCATTGGAAACAGGAACCTGGTGTAAGGGTGTCTGTACCTCTGTACCTCTCACACCACATAATAAAAATGCAAGCCTGTTTCTATATGTATCATCCCATGGCCTTTTCCTTTTTATCAGGTGTAAATAGGAAGCAAATGTCAGAGGCAATTTCCCTGTCAGTTTTCTGTGAGCACCTGATATTAGAATAACCCTATAATTATTTACACTGTCATTTCTTTAAAGGCGGCAAGCAGGTGTGCTGCATCTGTAAAACACACCTGGATGCTTGTGAAGTATAGGATTGGCTTCAAGCGCTACGAGCTAATTTAACAATTCAGAAAAACACTTTGCACTCACTACAGGGCACAAAAAAGGGAAATTAAAGGTTCCAGTAACAATCGGGTTCAATAACTCAAGTGCTAATTGACAAAATGGAGGTGAGTTAAAAATCGTTAGTCACTGTTCACACTTACAGACCACACATATTGCATTTTGATGAGTGATAAAAAGTCCATGGCAATGGCCACATAGTTTGAATTTTTAGAGATACACTCTTTATTGTCCCACTAGCAGAAAACGGTCACCACATCCTCTACATCAGAATCCAAGTTCAGCTCCGAACGTATTGATGCCTGTATCAGTGCACCACATCTATATTTCAAATGCTTTACAAGCTAGCTATAGTTTGGTTATCCACATATTATACCAAACTCCATGCAGTGAAAGACTGTGGAAACATAGCTCTTCACACCAAGATGTTAAGTATTTCAGTTCATCAATAAAAGAAAGAGAGCAAAGACTTTTGGATATTTGGTTAAAACAAGTTTACCTGATTTTAGGCCTAAACCTATGTAGCCTATAAAAGCATTTCAGAAAACAGGCCATTTTATGCACTGACACTTAACACTTCAATTTGTGGAAGAATAGTGTGTGTGTGTGTGTGTGGGGGGGGATCCAATAGGCTATCTAGTTGTTTTGGCTCTTAGTGATGGTGAACTCTAACATAATTTTGACCATGTCAATATTTATCCCCAGATAACATAAACGCTTCTGGATAGCTTATCTGTCCGTAGACACCTCAGTCTGGAAAAACAGGTCTAAAACGTAACGATGCCAGCCATTTTTATTCAAGCGAGGGAGCTTATTAAAATGTGAGCTATTCAGCTTTTCCGGCTCTAACGAAATCGGAAGGCGCCAGGTCTATGGAGATCCAGTTTGGATTAGGAGGAGTTTGTTGACTCCAGGACAGTTTTCCACGGCTTGTTTCACAACGTGAGAGTTTGGACTAAGTAATACGACGCTGCCTCGGAGCTTGTGTGGTCTTTTTTCAACGCCTTTACGGGACGTTTTTTTTTTGAAGGGTAAAACAAAGGGGAAAATAACATGAGCCAAACTAATCGACAGGTACTATCTCGCACGGAAACATGGCCAGGAGGAGAAGTGGAGGAGGGCGGCAGGGTACCAAACTTCTCCGTCGCAACTGAAAGTGGGGCAAGTCATGCTCACTTGGCGAAGAACTCAACAAGGAAGACTGCGTTGAACGAGTCCGGTAATGCGGGCGCAACGTTTTACAGATCCGGACAGTGTAACATGGACCAACATTGCTGTCAAGCAGCCGCCTCTCGCCCCGGAGACGAGTTAGACGCTGACATCCGTGTGGCCAACGGCTGCCCCGGTTTCGCCTGCGCCACGATCTCCGAGACGGCACGAGAGCTGTGCAAAGCGGTGTCTGTGTCTCTGGGCCTGGCCATGGACTCCAATGACACCAGCGACCTGCACACCCATCTTGCACCGTCTATCGCCTCTGACCAAATGCGCGGGGACTATTTATTTGGAAACGCGCAGTTGAACTGCGCCCGAGCCCACGCAACCATCTCTGAATACAAGCGCCCCGACGGCGACGACCGGAGAATTGATAGCAGCAGCAGCAGCAGCTGTGGCAGCAGCAGCTGTGGCAGTAGTAGTAGTAGTAACTGGAGTAGTATGAATAGTAGTAGTTGTAAGCAACCGGTGGAAGTGCTGAAACTGAAAAGCCCGGAGGATGCTGCGGCTCTGCGACATCTCCGCTACAACCTGGCATCTGTAAACGAATCGGTCGACTTCAGACTCGGCGAGACTGACGGCACAACTTCCAAAGAGATAGTTCCTCTGGACGCGGCGCGCCCTGTCTCTTACCCCCCCTTTGGCGCTTTGGCTGCGGAGGACTTCGCACACCTGGGTCAAACAGAAAGAGCGCCTCGTGCCTACAAGCCACCGAATCTAGCAAGTAACATGTGTGGCGCTATGGAAGACAAATATGCCGATTACCTTCAAGAGCAGTATAGTATCAAAGTCAAATCCGAGGTCGTTACTAGTGACACTGCCGGGACGTTATGGGGCACCAATTATACTTACAGCGACAATAGCTATATCCAGTTTGGGGGGTCGAGGCGGTGCGTAAATACGCACGGCGCGGGAGCAAACGCCAACTTCATATGCAATCCATATGAGAGCGGCGTCTCGCGCCGGGAAAGTGCAACGCATGAGCAATGGTACCGCGGCGGGATGCTGGCCGGGTCCCCCTATCCCAATACCAGCTATATGAAAAATGAAGCCGGTGACTGGCTGGATGTCTCGTACAACGATGCCAGGTAAGCTTCACAAAGTACCTCGAATGAGGACCTATTGTGTGTATTGTACAGTGGTTTGGTGAACAATAAAGGTACTATAGCGAAATAATAAGTATTGTCATCGCGAAACGCGAAAAAGCTTTCTTCTTTTTTATTTTAGTAACAATACATTTGTTGGATAGATTTTGGACTTAGGGGGTTAGTACAGGTCTTTTGTGGACGAAAGCAAGCCTCCGGTAAAACGGCTATTTTCATTATGCCACCTTTTCTCCATCTTTAAAAAGTTACCCTCCAGAATCCTTATTTAGGATGGTGGATTTACTAATGCTGGGCGATATGGAAAACCTTATCATAGGTCGTTTTACACGATATCGGGATATATATCGTTTTTAGTGCGTGACGCACGAAACAAGCTTGTACTGAAATGCATTAAAGTTTTTTTCCTACATATATATATGTGTGTGTGTGTGTGTGTGTGTGTGTGTGTGTGTGTGTGTGTGTGTGTGTGTGTGTGTGTGTGTGTGTGTATATATATCCAATAACCATACTTAATCCAACTGAGGTTCATCACATTGAAATGGTAATGTAAAGTATAATATCAAACCAAAGCCAGTTTTTAAACAATAGCCTCGCAAATATTTGACCTCAATTTGTGAGAAAATTTAGATAATAAATTCTTATCATTAATTTAGCATTGTCAAAAACGTTGACAATATCTGAATTTCATCACAATACAATACCAGCGATAAATGATAATATTGATTTATTGCTCAGCCTTAATATTTACCTATTTTAACTTGCTGAATAATAATCACATAATATACTAACAGAGGATGAAGGATGTTGTGAGTAAAGATGTGATTCTTGACTAAACTATCAGCTTATTCAAAGGTAGTGCATGGGTTGAAAACATCATCATACACTGTAATTTCATCACGAAGTGGAAGTCAATATTAGAGAACAGGCAAGAAAAGCATTGGCTTCTCGGCATATTAAAAAGGCATTATAATTGAATTCACACATTCTGGAAGGAAGTTAATCGCAACAAACGTCTCAGATATCACGCCCAGGGAAGACGTATGGCATGATATGCGTCTTTGCACATGCCCCTATTCATATTATGTCAGCAATGTTGCATCAAAGTCAGAAACTGAATTACTTAGTACCGACTTTAACAGCTCACATTTGCAGGATCGGCTGTTGTTTTTATTTTAGGGACAATTATGCATGGCGTTTATTTATTTCCTCTGTGATAGTAACATATCTCTCTGTTATCCTCTTTCAATGTTTTATTCTGTAAACTGTGTAAACACATCTATTGCACGCTGTCCATCTTGGGAGTGGGATCCCTCCTCTGTTGCTCTCCTTGAGGTTTTTTCCTATTTTTTCCTCCCTGTTAAAGGTTTTTTAGGGAGTTGTTCCTTATCCGTTGCGAGGGTCTAAGGACAGGATGTTGTGTGGCTGTAAAGCCCCTTGAGGCAAATATATTTGTGATATTGGGCTATACAAATAAAATTGACTTGACTTCCCCTAATTCATGTACTGGGAAGCATTGCCATTCCCTAAGCTATGTATATATATTAAAACAAAAAAACCCCAAAAAACTTTACTCCATTTATCAATTGAACCTTATTTCCAGAATTGATTGATGTATTTGTGTGAAAGTATTTAAGCAGATAAAGATTTTGGATGAGAGGTACACTTCTGAACGGGCCGTGAGAAAGTCTACCAGGTTTATCCCTCAGGTTTCCACCAAGCCAAAAAAAGAAAAGAAAAGTGGTTTATCGGTTTTCGTCTGAAGTTTTAACTTTTATCTTGATACATTTTAGAGTTTTGAGAAAATTGCAAGTGTTACTTCTCTGAAATGATTCAAAAGGAGCAGTAGTTTAAGATCAGATAGCATCTTTACCTAATATTCAGCAAATATATGTCTGGTTTTGTATAACAGATAGACGTTTTATAAATGCCAATGTTGGAAGTCAAATTTAAACCTGTGGAGCCGCAAAGATTGCAAGAAAAAATGCAAATGCATCATATTTGATAACGCAGGAATAAATGAGTCAGAGTAAAAAAAAAACAACAAACAAACATGAAAGTTGTTTTGTGGGCAGGCAGATCTATTGGGATTAACGACACCGTGTGCTGTTCGCAGTTTCTTTTGCAACTCATTCATCTCCCTCAACAATTCTAAATTTCGGTGATGTTTCACTTGACAGTTGCCGTTAACATCTACTAAAGCTCGTTCATCTGATCGTTTTGGGGCAGGGTCATCCTGTTTTTGAACTCCACCTGGTTTTACACAAGTGGACAAACGTCTGTTCCCTGTATTCAGCTACTTCTAAATGCACCCGATTAAAGGGGCAGTAGACAACATTTTTGCTTAATATATTATTATGAAGTAAATGTTAATTGCACAGTGTAATGGCTTACGGCTATAGAATAATGACACCATTGGCGTTTAGACTGGCTGCCTGTAAGTCTCGCTTTCACTGTCTGCCACCGGGTACGATCTCACGGGAAAATGAGGGCTCAATTTATGGCACAAAGGAAGTGCGTCAACCATTGCGCAACCATAATAGGAAAAGGACAGCGCTTAAGCCCAAAGAATTTAACTCAGTAGTAAAATCCATCCCCACTGGTTTATTAGAACTCATGAGAAGCTATAGAAAACACGACGAGGTTCCCAGATTTGAATGTAATCTTTATATAAATGGCAGTGATGTTACGAACAACAAATGTACCAACAAACATATCAGAAAATGTTTCAACAATACTAGGAAAATAACACAACGTGGAACATTTTTCTGGAACTCCCACTTTACAGATATTAATTGGCGTAAGGCGTGGCTTGTCCCTTTTAGATTTTTCATAACAAACAAAATTAGAGAATTACGTTTGAAAAAATATTACATCACGTATATGCAACTAATGTATATATTTCAAGATTTTTAGAAGTGGATGACAAATGTTCTTTCTGCAAAACTGAACAAGAAGTTATAACACATTTGTTTTACAGTTGTCCATTTTGTATTGAATTTTGGAAAGACATGGAGAGTTATGTGTTTACCAAAAACTTGCATGCGATTAGTATCAAAGGCAAGAATATTATCACTTATTTTGAATTTTAAGGTAAAACTATATGTACCATGGCAAACCTTGTTATTCTGCTAGGTAAATATCATACCCACAAAGCCAAAAATACTTAAATCAAGACCTCTATTCAAATTATCTTTGATAGATATTGAATATTACTACGAGTCTCTGAATTTCGTAACAAACAAAAAGCTATGTCAGTGAACAAAAGTTATTTAGAAATTTTTAATTGAAGAAGTCTGTCACTACTACTACTACTTTTGGCTGTTCCCCTTAGGGATCGAAGAAGTCTGTTTCTAAGTTACTTTATTTTTTCCTTATTTATTTGTTATTTAGTTATATACTTTATATATCATTCATCTTTGTTGGAATTATTATGTTCGTTTTATACTTTCATTTAATGGACTGGATTGACTGACTGTTGTATATTTTCAATTAAAAAAAAAAGAGGATAGCACTTTGTTTTCCCTGGTAGCTATCGGTAGTTATCCCCAGTAGCGGAAATGGCGGACGGTGGAACAACCGAAGTGACAATGGAAAATCTACCCAGCAAGAGAAAAAGTATCCCGTTGACAGAGGAAGCAAGGAACGCGAAGAGGGAGAGTGATAGAAACAGAAGTAAAACAAGAGTGAACCTCTGACGGGTATTCACTCCAAGGAGCGAGGACCAGTGTTGTATCGAACTGTTTCCCCGTCGAGATCTCTTTCCCCCTAGCCAGACAAAAGCGTTCGCATGGAATGAGGTTAGCTATCAGTTACAATTAGGTTAAAATAAGCGGTAGGTTAAAGCTTACAGCTAGGTTAAGATTAGGTTAAGGTTAGGTTAAATTAGGTTAGTGTTACGTTGAGGTTAAGGTTAATCAAGGGTCCCGATGCAGTATCAAAGTCTGGCTAGGGGAAAACAGATCTTGATGGGGAAACAGAATTTGATAAAACACCCGGGACTTAAGAGGGTTCCAAACCGACATTCAGTCCAGATTATTTCTACTGGATCAGTAAGTAACACAACCCGCCTACTTATTAATACTACTGAATTTTTACTCCGCCTTTATCATAGCACTTAGATCGGGGTTTCTAGCTCAAATCGGGATTCTTACGGTTGTTTCTTGCTTTGGACAGTAGTCAGGCTGCTAATAAATGGAAAACGATTCGGTTGTCTTCGCGACAGCGGTGCAAACAATAAAAACACTTGGAAATGCTGGAGGGGGTGGGGGCTTGAAAAGTTGTCTACAGCTGCTTTAAAACAAATCTTAGCCTAACAGCTGAAGTTTTCCTTCTGTCGTATGGATTTGCATGCGAGCATTAACACAAATTTAGTTGAGCATTTTCAGTTATTTTTATTAAGTATAGTAATACTGCGTCTAATATGAGGATAGATGCTGCAAAAATTATATTTTGATTTTCCAGTTATGTAATGGTCCCTTATAAATTCTTGCTCAAGCTTTTGCCACCCCCCCCCAGAACACTTTTCATCAAAGGAGTTTGAGGGACCAAATAATAGTACTGCCATTTTTATTAATTTTAGCTGCTAAAAACTTTGTCATCAGGCACTACTGTGGCGTGCTTTTAAGAGTGGCTAAGCCCGGAGTTCAGTCATTTGATCATCGATGGTCGACATATCTTGCGTTGTCAGTAGGAAGAAATGTTTTGTCGCTGGATGGTGTGGCCAGGTGGGGGGATGTTAATTGATTAAAAATGATGGCTTCTGAACCTGAACAATAAGAAACTCAACAGGTGTAATTGATGTTAAAAGGTGGAGCCTCCTCTTGTCAGCGGTGTCAATGAGTCTTCTGCATAACTGAACCATTTAAGAGCTGTCATTCATGCCACAGTAGATTTCTTAATAAGAAATTAACACATCAAGCAAAGTGTGAATGTGTGTATTCAGCACAAAAAGGACTCTCAGATCAAATTTTCACGCATTTCGTCTGAAAAATGGGTTCTCTCAGCCATGTGTGGCTCATAAAGTAGGTATGACAAAATGTTTTATGTTCTCAAAAAAGATATTAGTCTAATTAGCTGATTTGGAATTTTTTACTAAAACCGTAGACAAAGGCAGGAACTTGAAGAGATGCCTGGAGCTGCAGATATGTATTTGCTGCTAGCTTGTTATGTTTAAATTAAGTTAGGGCCCCACATGTTTTTAAACAGAAGGTATTGGGGCCATTTTCCAGTGGGTTGTTAGTGAATCAGTCTCAATGTTTATCTTATTAAAAGGTCTGCATCAAGGGCGGAGCCTGGGTGTCAGCACAAAGGGGACGGAGCTTCTCGATGAGCCCTTGTGATAGTCATTTTAAAATTCAAAAACTGTAAACTAGCCTTTCCATTAGATTGTTTGCCAAACAGCCAGCAACAGAAACAAAACGGCCTATTTGCTTTAGGCGAATAAATCAACCACTGTCGCTCCACGGCGCCCGACCTTCCCAATTGACGCGTATACCAGGTTGGGTTGAAGCGGCGTCTGTCCTTGTCGTATGGAAAAAAGTTATACGTATCCTTAAAACCAGGCTGACAAGGGCCATGTCCCATCAGAGCTCGGATAACTTCGGGGGTGAGAGGGCAGTTCTTGAAAAGGTCCGGGTGCGTCGGATACTCCTCTTGGCATAAAATGTTAGTTCCGAAGTTACCGCCAGCTGACCAGGGTCCGGCGCTGTCAGAGGCGGGTGGATCTCCGGGAGGGGTAACGCTGCCATCGCTGCTACTGGAAGCACTAACGTTACTGTCCTCTGATGCTGGCGGCTCTCCAGGCTGTAACGACAACGGTGGTGTTGTGTTTGGGCGGGGTTGTTGCTGGTCCTCTGGTCTTTGATCAGTGACAGTGCTGCTAATGCTAACGTTACTGCTATTGCTAGCCTCGTCGTCAGATCCACCCGATCTTCGCGGTTGTCCTGGGAGGTCGCGTTTGACTGAGATGAAAAATAATTTGTAAGAGGACGACACAACGCAATTAGCTTCTTCTTACTTTCTTGCTTCTTGCGTTTGAATGAGCCTGATTCATGTTTTTTCTTCTCCATTTTGAAGTTCCCTCAAATTCATTCATAAACTGTCCAGGTCTGTCAAGTGTAAAAATGCTTACTCACTCCCCCTTCTGGCAGTGTGACGCAGTTATACCTCACAACCAATCAGCTGGATCACAGCTCCGACGCATTCATGAATAGTCGTAAAAAAGGCTATAGCCTTTATAGGGGCCGTTAATATCTATGTATAGGGGCCCCGTACTGCACTGTATTTTTTAACATTAGCCGACTTTACGAGTGTGTCACTGAATGCGTCGGAGTCCCGAGACTCGGGGCGTTTGTGACCGGTGTACTTTTTCATTGCGTTGTGTAGGAAAGACAGGACAACTTCTCTCATGCATGGGATCTGTATTCTGTCGCATATAAACAAAACAGGACAGGTTTCAGAAAACGTCAGATCAGCTCCTACTGTAGCCTACGCAAGAATTGGGACCCACATTAGACATAAGACACATTTGGAATGGATAAAATAAATCACAGGGGCAGACAAAATGAACACATACCTCTTTCTAAATGTCCAAAGCGGGAAAGAGGCAGAAGTCAGGGGGGACATACGTTTTATAGCTACTAACAGGAAATGGCGTCACAACAGGGAGGGGCTACTAACAGGAAATGGTGTCACAACAAGGAGGGGCTACTATAAGCGTTTCCTGATGATATAATAAAATAAAATAACAATGTTGGCAATGAAAATAATAATAATCATGTGGTGATAATTTGTGTAATTATATAACATTTTTTGGTTATGACGTTTTTAACCATGTTACATTCACCCCCCTAGAATTACACAAAAAATGGAACATATCACAAATTGCAATCACCCAACAACACAACACCCACAATAAAGCCACCTACTAAGGTTAGGAGGGCCACAGACTGTCAAAGTGCCAAACCATATCTAAAACCACTCCACGGACAAAACAAGGTGCCTTTTACACCTCATCAAAATGGGCACAAAGGGGCGACGACTCACAAAACGAAATCAACCAAAAAAAAAAAAAAAAAAAAAGAAATGGTAAATTCCACAGTGGACATTACACGAACCAAACAGCAATGTAGGCCTACATTACACTACCCATATAAACACATTAGGCCTAAAACAAAAAGGAGGCAGACTGTGGAGCAACAGTAAAGCGTGGACTGAACTGAACCATGGTTTCAATCAACCTATGAACTGGCCTCACTACCCTGCCATACCTAGAGCAAACACTATTCTCTGGGCTCGGAGGTAGGATGTCAGTGAGGGGAGGGGCATGGGGCAAGGGGACGGTGTGAGATGAGCAGCATCATCGGTGGTGAGGACATCTACTGCAGGGGAGGGGGCGCACTCAACAGGTAAGTCACTGACACTCTCCATCTCAGCGTGGCTGGACTGATCACAGACCCAGGAAGCAGTGCGATCATGTTCACCCGGGTTCTGCCATGAGGATGAATCCGCTCCTGAATGCTCAGCCTGTCAGGCTCTGACACTGCGCTTCAGGATCAGGCATGTGCAGCGTAACACCCTGAACAAGATCACCCTCCATAACCAGTGTGTTGTCGAGAGGGAGGAAGTTGACTGATAGGAGGAGATTCCTGTGGACAACCCTCACATGACCATTGCGGTCCCTGTTCCTGTAGATGTGGAACTGTGGCTTGGAAGCAGCAACAGTGTGAACATCCGGCTCCCACTTGTCGGCTAGTTTCCGCTTGCCTCTCCCGCCTCTGTTCGCCACTAGGACCCGGTCACCGATAAAAAGAGGTAAGCCCTTAACTCTTTTGTTGTACTGGTCCGACTGATGTTTTCGCTCCACAGACAAGTTCTTCTGGGCCAGCAACATGGCAGACTGGAGATCGGCAGCCAGAGACTTCACATATTCATTGTAGTCGCAGACTGACTCGTCACGCAGGACGTTCTTGAACAACAGATCGACTGGCAGGCGCGGAACCCTCCCAAACATCAAATAGAATGGGGCAAAGCCAGTCATCTCGTGCTGCGTGCAGTTGTAGGCAAAGGTCATGGTTTGGACCATTTGAGGCCACTTGTGCTTTGACTTCGGCGGGAGGGAACGCAACATGCTACCCAGAGTATGACTGAAACGTTCAGTGCCCCCATTCCCCATGGGATGGTATGGGGAGGTTTGGGACTTCCCAACGCCTGACAACTCCAGAAGCTCAGCAATCAGCTCGCTTTCAAAATTAGCCCCCTGGTCAGAATGAAGGCGCTGCGAGAAACCATAGACACAAAAAAGTTTTCCTACAGCTTCTTGGCCACCCGCTTCGCAGTATGGTCTCGACAGGGGAAGGCATGTGCTAACTTGGTAAAATGGTCAGTTATGACGAGAACATCCACAGACATGTTGTTGTTATCTTCAGCAGACCAAAAGTCGATACACACAAGTTCCAGTGGAGCCGAAGTTGTAATGCTCTCCAGTGGGGCCCTGGCTGCCGGCTCTGGAGCCTTGCTGAGCACGCATCTGGGACAGTTCCTGACATAGCTTCGCACATGCCTCTCCATATCGTACCAGAAAAAGCACTGACGGACCAGCGACAATGTACGAAGCTGACCCTGGTGACCAGCCAGGTCGTGAACACCACCCAAGGCCTGCGATTTCAGGGAGTCTGGAAGAATGAACTGGAACCTCCTGTGTTTGGTCACTTGGTCCTTTGAGACTCTGTACAGGGTTCCATCCAACACGGTAAGTTTCTCCCATTGCTTCAGAATCCGTAACACCATCATGCTCTCCTTATCCTGCTCATGCCTCGAAGGTCTCCGCTTCCTCTCAACGAAGTGTAGGACTCTCCCGATGGTAGGATCCTGTCTCTGGTGGCTCTGCAGGTCTGCGGATGAGAGTGAGAAGAACACATCTTGGCCAGGAGGAGCTAGCCCGCCAAGGTGACCAGCCAAGGAAGCAGCCCTCTGCGTCGGCCCGGACTCCCAAACCCCACAGGAGGAGAGGAGAGATGACACATCCTCTTCGGACAATGACACGCCACCAGTAGCACACAGAGAGTGGTCCTTGGCAGACTGAGTCAGACAGGTCACATGGAATGCATCTTGCACACAACTGTCGTCGATGTTGCACACTTGTTCCAGCAACTCTGAGTAGGGCTCTGACAGGAGACGCTGGCCCAGAGGTTTGACAAAGGGAGTCCTGCTGAGAGCATCAGCTACCACATTCAGTCTGCCCAGGACATGTTTGATCTCAAACGAGTATGGGGACAGTTTAGAGACCCAGCGCTGCTCACATGCATCCAACCTCGGCTTCGTCATGATGTATGTGAGTGGGTTGTTGTTAGCCCAGACAGTGAACTTGTGGTCCTTGAGCCAGTGGCTGAACTTGTCACACACGGCCCATTTCAAAGCGAGGAACTCTAGTCTGTGAGCAGGATACTTCACTTGGCTGCGACTGAGGGCTTTACTGGCAAATGCGATGGGTCGGGCTTTGTCTTCGCCGGCAGGGACCTGGGACAACACAGCACCCATACCATCCAGAGAGGCATCAGTGGAGAGGATGAACGGCCTGTTGAAATCTGGATGGGCCAGAACGACAGAGCGAAGCAGTACAGAGTTCAGGCCCTCAAAAGCCCTCTCACAAGCCGGATCCCAGTCCTGGGGAGTCAGTATGTGGAATGTCCCTGCTCTCCTGCAGCCTCTAGAGCCCTTCAGCTTGCGCTTCTGTCCTCCAGTCAAAGCAAAGAGAGGCTTTGCCATCTTCGAACAACCAGGGATAAAATGCTGATAGTACAGCGCCATGCCAAGAAAAGACCTAATCTTCTTCTGGGAGGGGGTGCAGCCATCAGTTTCCATCAGATCATCTTTCTGGAACCCGGAGATGACAGTGACCTTTTCCTGGTCAACAGAGACTCCACTGACATCAACCACATGACCTAGGAATCTCACAGACTTCCTCAAAAAGTTACACTTCTTCTGTGAGAGCTTCAGGTTACTGGCTCTGAGTCTGGTAAAGACGACCTCCAGCTGCCCCAGTGCCTCTTCCTCCGACGGAGCAAACACCAGCAGGTCATCCAGGTAACAGAGGAGGCTGGAGAAGTTGAGGTCACCGAAAATGCTAAGCATCATGCGCATAAAATACGCCGGACTGTTGCACAGACCTTGGGGGAGCCGATTATATTCATACAGGCCGAGGGGTGTTGTGAAGGCTGTGGACCTCCTCTCAGACTCATGGAGCGGGATGTTGTAGAACCCTGAAGTCAGGTCCATGGTGCTGAACAGGGCGTTTCCTCCCAGGGCAGCGAGGCAGTTCGCCTGATGGGGCAATGGGTGAGCATCTTTGACAGTCTTGGCATTGAGACATCGAAAGTCGGTGCAGATCCTCAGGTCTCCGTTCTTTTTCCAGACCATCACGAGGGGGGAGGCATACTCACTGATCGATTTACTGATAATGCCTTTCATCTCCATGTCTGACAGCACCTCTCTCAGCTGTTGATAGTGGCTGGGGGGGACACGGCGGTAAGGGAGGCGGAAGGGGCGGTCATCAGAGAGATGGATGCGGTGGATGAACCCCTTCGCTTCTCCACAATTCAGCTTATCCCTGGAGAAGACATCCTGGTAAGAGAGCACAAGCTCAGCCAACTTCCTCCTACAACTCTCAGTTACCTCACAGCCATCAACATCAATGTCTCCCAAGCCACAATCCTTCAGCAGCTGCACCGGGTCTCCAGCTGACTGTGGAGGCAAACTAGGTGAGTCAGAGGCATCGATACCCGATCTGCACATCCCCTGAGTGATAGGCAAATCTTCCACAGCCAGGCAAGGGAAACATCAGCTATCTTGGCGTTCCGGCGCAGTGTTATGGGTTTAGGTGTCGGGTTCAATACTTTGAAAGGCACCCAGCGGTCCCTCCACATGGGTGTCACAACTCGTCCCACCAGGATGTTTCTGGGCGTCAAACGTGCAGCAGTCGGCTCCACCATCACGGTGCTCCCAGGTGAGATAGGAGACCCACTGGGCAGCTTCCCCCACACCATATACTCGCGCTGGGGAAGGAGTGTGACAGTCTCTCTCAGTCTCACAGTACCCACAACATTTGGCACCTCTGGGCCCGACCACCGGGTAATACAGCTCAGCAGCTGGAGAAACCGCTCACAATCAGGGTCAGTGTTGCTTGAGGAGATAAGCTTCCAGTACATGTCATCCTCCTTCATTTTCTGAATGGTCTAGTCATACCACCACCACAACCAACAAGGACAACATTGGGTGGCGCTGGCTGGGGACAGGGTAGAGCCCCAGAATCTCTAAGCTCACTCTCTGCAGCTTCACTGAGGGTACATGACATACTGCCCGAATCTAGCATACCTTTCAACACAACTTTGTCATCAATCTTAACCGGAGCATAAAACAACTCACTACTCTGCTCTACTCTCTGAGAGCCTGTCAGTATGACTATCTCATCTCCAGGTAATGCACTACAGGTCTGTACATAAAGTGAATGCAAGTCTTCTTCTTTACTGAGGGTTAAATCACTATTGCCCCTGCTACCTCTCTCATCACACGGGCGCTCTAGTTTAAATCTGCAGCGGGAGACTGTGCTGGCGTAACTGGGGGCTGGGGGCCCGTGGAGCATACATTCATAAAGTGCCCAGGCTGATGACAGTGGAGACAAAGTCTGCGAAACCTGCAGTGTGAATAGGTCGTGTGACTACTGTCACCACACACTGAGCATGGGGAACTGGACTGAGCGTGAGTGCGTTCTGGCATGCTGGAATAGCCTCCTGACTGGCGGGGTTGGATCTGGGGCCGGCGGGAGTTACTCTGAGACCGGTGAGAGTAGTTCTGGGACTGGGTGGGAGCCTGGCCCGAGGTAGCTAGCATTGCCGTACACAGAGACAGGACCTTGTCAAACAGGGCGGTAACCTGCTGAACATTCGCATCAGTAACAGGCACAGTGGGCATAGGAGGAGACTGAGCGGCCAACACAGGGGGTTGTTGAGACTGACTGGGAACAAGAGTATATGCAGTGGCAGGTGCAGACGAAACCGGTGGAGAGGTTACCACGACAGGCTGGTGCTGTGTGCCACAGTGAGGGGCTGGCACCATCCATTCATGTGTGCAGACTGAGACATTTGTGTGTTGGGGACGGGCAGCTGTGCTCTTCAGACTCCTCACATGACCATCCAACCTCTCCTGGACTTCAGCTGCTGTCCACTGCTCCACGGGCTTGAACTGGAAATACACTGCCAGTCTGGGGTCAGGGCAATGAGTGATAAACATCATGACTACCTCAGCACTCGGATCCTCAACACTCTTGTCTCGCCTGCGGAGGCTCTCATCAGCAACATCGATGGCTTTGTTCAGTCGGATCCAATAATCCATTGCACTCTCTGACACACGTGACACAGTCCCCATAAAAGTCCTTCATAGGCATGCTGGAGTATGTGAGCTCGCTGAAACTGCATTTGAGGATGTCAAATATTGTGGTAGGAAGCTCAGCTGGACTGACTCCAGGACGACTATGGAGTGACACTTTCACCACATCTCTAGCTTTACCACTCAGCCTGCTCATTATCAAGTCAGACCTCTCAGCATCTGAGCTGCAGGCCATCCTGCTCATGTATCTCCTCATCATATCTTCCCACTCATGAATTGAAAATGTCTCAGACTTGTCACCTTTAAAAGGGGAGGGGGCTTGGACTCTGACTGGACTACGACTTTAAGTTGTGTGGGATCGATAGTTACATTCTGGTTGTCTAGAGGCTGAGACTGGGGGCTGTTGGCCAGGTGCATGGCATGGAAGCTAGCAGCGATATTGTCACTAATCTGCTTAGCTAAATCAGTAATAACACTGCCTAGTGTTGCAGTAGTAACACCAACTTGGGGGGAAGTCTGCTGAGACAGGTGGGGGGCGTGTACGATAGGTGTTGAACTGGCAGAGGGACCCGACACACTAAACAGTGACTCATAATTCCCCTGATCAAGGCCGCCCACAACAGGACACACGGACCTAAACCTAGCTCTCCCATACCCAACCGGCAATACTAACTGCCCTCTACCCACACTAGTGGACTGTCCCCTTCCCATACCAAGAATGAACTGTCCCCTTCCCACACCATCAGTAACATCATGCCCATCAGAGAAAGAGCTAACGGGTGTGTTGACAATATCTCTGCTAGACATGTCTCAATTAGGCTATAACAGTCCATAAACAAACAAAATGAAACAAAAGCAAACAAATTCACAGCATCAAAACATCTAGCCTATGGCTTCAAATACCCTAACAAGATCACAGGAAATAGTTCACCTAAAACAAAACGAATTCTCTTTCACCCATAAATAAACATACACAGCTCTAGCCAGCACAATTTGCGGAAAAGAAAAAAAAACTCGACAGAAAAAAATTCCTCCGAACACGAGCTCCCCTCCCCCGCACACAGTCGTCACCATTCAACACGGAGCTTAGCTAGCTGGCTAACATCTGTAGCATTATTAGCATAGCAGGCTAACCCTGATACCATGAATGGAGCGGGGCGGACTGAGAGAAGACGGCGGTTGCAGCAGGTGGTGACGCTTTCTCATCAGCGACAACGGATCGGACGGGTCATACGGCACCAAGTCTGACCAGTGTACTTTTTCGTTGCGTGTAGGAAAGATAGGACAACTTCTCTCATGCATGGGATCTGTATTCTGTCGCATATAAACAAAACAGGACAGGTTTCAGAAAACGTCAGATCAGCTCCTACTGTAGCCTCTTTCTAAATGTCCAAAGCGGGAAAGAGAGCGTAGCTAGCAACACAATATTTTTACAAAAAGAAATAAAACATACCTGTCGCATATAAACAAAACAGGACAGGTTTCAGAAAACGTCAGATCAGCTCCTACTGTAGCCTACGCAAGAATTGGGACCCACATTAGACATAAGACACATTAGGAATGGATAAAATAAATCACAGGGGCAGACAAAATGAACACATACCTCTTCCTACATGTCCAAAGCGGGAAAGAGGCCAGAGGGGACATACGTTTTATAGCTACTAACAGGACATGGCGTCACTACAGGGAGGGGCTACTAACAGGAAATGGTGTCACAACAAGGAGGGGCTACTATAAGCGTTTCCTGATGATATAATAAAATAAAATAACAATGTTGGCCATGAAAACAATAATAATAATAATCATGTGGTGATAAAAGACTATAACTTTATCCTAATTGTCTATATAGTATCTCCCCCCCCATTCCTTTCTTCACAGTCATCAGAATTTATGTTCATGACTTCAAGGATGTCAACCAAATAAGAGAATTATCTCGACATGTGTAGCCAATCAAACAGGCTTACAGAGGAATGCATTGTCTGTGCTTTATTCAGGACTAACTCTGGCCTCAATTAGGCGGTGTTTTAATGTCCCCTTTCTAAGGGTGAGTCACACTGACGTATCAGATATGTTAGAGAAGGCTCTTGCACACTGGCTCTAATATGGGAAATTACACCGTCAAGTTTGTCCTTACTCCCATTGCCTAGCAAAACAAAAAAGGACATACCTCCAGTTTTCCCCTCCCAAGCCATGGAAACAGCAAATAGCAGAATAAAACTGAGGGTAGCCTGTGCATGACAGAGGCACGATTAAGATGCTGTCTCTGTTGAGAAATGTTTATTTGAATAAATAGACAAATATGTTAATTCATGTTTAAGTAAAAGGGGCATGAAAATACATTGTTGCAGTTGGAATGCCTGTTTACAATAGTTGCAGTTGTGATGTTGACAGAGGGAGACATAAGAGCTGCAGTAATGCTAATATTTCGGTATTGCCACAGATTTATTTTATTCTGAAAAGTATCGGTTTAAGTTAGACATATGCTTTTATTTTTAAGAGAAAAACGGAAGTGACAATGTGTTGTTTGTTCGGCTAGTTTGACGTGTCTGTGTGTGCGTGTGTGCACTTCTACATTTGTAAAGGTCCACCCTTTTTCACACCTCCTGTAATCTACCGCAGCATTACAGAAATTAAACGTTGAGTTTGAAGGTACAACCGTTCTCCTTGTTATTGAGAAGCCCCAACTAATCAACATTTAGGTGCCGAAACCCGGGACTTGGACTGTTGAACGTCGAAGTTGGAAGCTAACGAGATAGCTAAGGCTAACAGCGGGAATGGGGGAGCAATTGGATCGGATGAAAAGGAAGCAGAGGACAATCCGCGCCGCTACAACAAAGCTGCTGACTCGTATGGAGGAAGAGGTGAGAGAGGGACAGCTGGACTGTGATCTCCTGCCAAACCTTAACCCAAATTTGCTAGATGTGCTAATCAAATTCAGACTCAACAAGATAGCATTTACTGCAGATATTACCAAGGCTTTCCTACAGATAGCTTTAGCAGAGAAAGATAAAGAGGCTGTAAGGTTCTTGTGGTTACATGGTCCTCGAACCAAAGACTGAAAATGAGCTGCGCATCATGAGAATGATTAGAGTAGTGTTTGGAGTCTCACCCAGCCCGTTCCTGTTAGCTGCAACAATAAGGAAACACATTAAGCAGTATGAAACAGAGCCACCTAAGACAGTGCAGGCGCTAAGAGAGTCTCTTTACGTCGATGATTTTATTTCCAGCTCAGGTGATATGAATGAGGCCTTCTCAGTTACCACAACAGCAAAGGAGATTTTGGCTCATGCAGGGATGAATATATGCAAGTGGGTGACAAACTCACCAGAGCTCGGAGCCAAGTGGACAGAGAGTGGAGTGGAACATCCGACTGTAACAGACAAAAATGGAAATGTGTTGAAAGTGTTGGGACTAGTATGGAGACCAGAGAATGATGACTTTGTGTTTGCTTTGAAGGTACTTTTAGACATATTGAAAGGCCAGGAGAACACAAAGAGAAATGTGCTGCAGACATCAGCCCGTATCTTGGACCCCATAGGTTTCCTGACTCCCTTCACCATAAGAGTGAAGTGCCTGTTTCAAGAACTGTGGGAAAGGGGAATCAGTTGGGATGAGCAACTCCCACCAGACTTGACTGAAAAATGGGACCAGTGGTGTTCAGAGCTTCCGAAGCGCCATCTCCTGGCCATTCCAAGCTGGTACAAAATCAACATCCAGCCAAACTCAGAGACAATCAAACTGCATGTTTATTGTGATGCTAGTGAGAAGGCATACAGCGCCGCTGCCTATCTGCAAGGACAAAACAAGGAAGGAGAAGTTGTTACAAGCTTTGTAGCATCCAAGATTAGGAAGCAATCTTCTCAAACCACTGAACATGGAAATCAGCCAACTTAACATGTGGATAGATTCAATGATTGTCTTCCACTGGATAAGCAGCACAGCACAAAGGTGGAAGCCATTTGTGGCAAACAGAGTGACTGAGATTCAAAGTCTCACGAATCCAGAGTCATGATCTCACTGCAGCGACAAAACCAACCCTGCTGATTTGCCGACCAGAGGCCAGAGCATTGAATCACTCATCCAGAGCCAGCTGTGGTGGAGCGGACCGACTCCACTGTCACCACCCAGTGAGATAGAGATTGTTGATGAGGACTGTGTTGCACATGACATAAACAGTGAGCTCAGGTCCAAATTTCAGACTGTAGTACAGTTTACCAGTGCTGAACAAGTGAAGCCATTGTTAGACCTAGAGAAGTACAGCAGGTTGAAAAGGGTATTAAGAGTAACAGCGTGGACCAAAAGGTTCATAGCTAATGCCCGTCATAGTCAGAAGACTCAGGGAGAGCTAACTGCACAGGAGCTCACAGCAGCAGAAGTGTACTGGGTGAAAATGGCTCAAGAGCATGGTTTTAGCCAAGAAGTCAGTCAGTGGAAAGCTGGACAAGGTGTGAACAGTGTCAAAATCAAGGACATGAAAGAACTGTGGAAGTCAATCAGAGGATCAGAGCTCACAGAGTTCTTCACCGACAAAGGAATCACCTGGACGTTTATTGCTGAGCTCGCTGCATGGTGGGGTGGCTTCTGGGAGAGACTTATGAGATCTGTAAAGGCATGTCTAAAACAAGTGCTGGGAAGGGCATCACTAAACTTTGAGGAACTGACAACTGTGCTTGCAGAGATTGAGGCTGTGCTGAACTCCAGGCCTCTGTCATATGTGGACAGTGAAGCATCAGAGCCGCAGCCACTCACCCCCTCACACTTCCTGGATGGGAAAAGACTAACTTCCCTACCACACAAGACTATGATTCCACTATCTCAGGCAACCAACGCCACCAGAGAGGATGTGGGCTGGAGATGGAAATACTGGCAGAGACTCTTAACCAGCTTTTGGAACAGATGGAAGAAGGACTACTTGATGGACTTGAAATCAGCTCACAAGTGTGAGACACCTGTGCCCACTGTGCTGAAAGTGGGGGATGTTGTCCTGATTGGAGAGGACAACCTGCCCAGGCAGCCCTGGAAAATGGGGAGGATCATGGAACTGTTTCCAGGGAGAGATGGACTTGTACGTTCCTGCACTGTCCATACCATTGCTGGCAGTTCGTTGAGGAGACAGCTGATATATCCTTTAGAGATCACTTGAACCCCAAACATTGACTGAGTAGTAATGAACAGTTGTTCATCGGGCGGAAATGTTGAGAAATGTTTATTTGAATAAATAGACAAATATGTTAATTCATGTTTAAGTAAAAGGGGCATGAAAATACATTGTTGCAGTTGGAATGCTTGTTTTCAATAGTTGCAGTTGTGATGTTGACAGCTGCTGTCATGCTAATATTTCGGTATTGCCACAGATTTATTTTATTCTGAAAAGTATCGGTTTAAGTTAGACATATGCTTTTATTTTTAAGAGAAAAAACAGAAGTGACATTGTGCCGTTTGTTCGGCTAGTTTGACATTTTTGTGTGTGTGTACGCACTGCTAGATTTGTAAGACAGGTCCACCCTTTTTCACACCTCCTGTAATTTACCGCAGAATTACAGAAATTAAACGTTGAGTTTGAAGGTACAACCGTTCTCATTATTGAGAAGCTCAAACTAATCAACAGTCTCCCCACGTGGTGTAAAAGGGAGCTTTCACCGTTTCATCTATGAGCCAGGGTTATATTCATAACTGGATGTGCCAAGGTCTTTCTGTGACTCTTCTGATTGTTAACAGACAACAGATAAAACAACCTTAATGCAGAATCCAAAACACAATACATTTCTGATAACCAACACTGTCGCCATTAAATAGTACCAATGATTTAGTGGACCGTCCAAAGGTGGATAAACAATAACATCTGGTCTATGATCAAAAGGTAAACCACTACCAGTATCCAAAAACAAAACAAAACAAAACAAAACGTGTCTTTTGATATAATAAGCTAAATCAGATCTTATCTACGGCTGATTCGTGACTTTGTGACTGAACAGTTTGATATTTCTTACTATGATCTATATTATAAATTAAGAAGGGGAATAACATATTCTGCAAATTATAGATGTAAAACATTTAGATGGGATTTCTCTCCACATTCCTGCTCAGCGTAAAATGAAAGTACATATTAACTTGCTCATTCAAATACATACGAACATTCATACATAAGTACACAAACTTCAAGAAATGATAAAGACAGTCTAGTTGAAATCTATCCCGGTATAAATGTACTGTTTTTTATAAAATTATATGTTCACTTTTTTTTTTCCGCTGCCACTCATTTTAAGATTTTATGAACACCATCAGTATGTCAGCCACAAGAAAGGCACAATTGTATCTCACATGTAAATAAGAGAATGAGTGCATTGGAAACGTAATGTGGAGTATGACTATCCCAACAACAAATATTTGCATTACAAATTACCAAGAATAGGAACAGTGTTTTCTGAAGATATAAGCCCATACAAAAAGTACCATGTAGTTCAATATTTTTATCATGCATTCATTATTATAGTTCTCTGTAATGATTACTAACATTCAAGATATCAAGAATCATTTGCCAGTGATTCATAAGTGACTTTACATACAATATGACCCACATAACATGAACCCACTGAATCACTGGTATTGATACAAGCTTACTGTTGTGTGTGTGTGTGTGTGTGTGTGTGTGTGTGTGTGTGTGTGTGTGTGTGTAAAGCTACTGTAAATGTGATCTGGGAAGCACAAAATTGATATTTGGTTTTGTCTTAACTTCTGTTTGTTTGTTTCTTGGCACGCTGTTACTTCTGCAAGACCTTGCTAAAAATGTCATTTGTATTGGGATCATTCAAGGACAGCTTTTCACGACTTAATTCATCAAATCCACCCAAATATCCTTTTTTTTTTAAATCCCCAAGTCTACAGTATCGAAATGCAACCACATAATGTTGCCAATTCGTTAGACTTGTAGTTAGGTCCTCACAATGTTAGAATAAAGTAGAGGTCTTCACAATACTAGAACAAAGTACAGCATGTCGCCTGGTTACTGGAGTGTTGCTGAATCGATCCTCAGTTCCTCCTGGCAAAAATGCCGAGGTGTCTCTGACCAAGACACCTAACCCTTAACTGCTTCCAATGAGCTGGTTGCTACCCTGCATGGTGGACACCGCCATCGGTGTATGAGTGTATGTATGTACGTATGTATGTATGTATGTGTGTGTGTGGGGGGGGGTGAATGTGAGGCATTTATTAGCTCAGCCAGGTGGTAGGTAGCCTGGAGGGGATGCCTGATTCACCTCGCCGCCACGCGGAAGTGCCATAGTCTCCAATGTCAAAACTGTGCTAGACAAATACAATTTCAAGAGTAGGATTAACCAGTCACCGCTGGAAATTATCTCAGTAGCTAGAATAAAACATTTCCCGTGGCTGAGCTATGTTTTCTTACTGTTGTTTTATGAATGAAAGTTAATCAGCAGAGCAGCCATTCACCTTGATTCATTTTATATCATGAAATCCGTGACGGTTAAACACATTTGAAGCCTTTTCATAAGGGCTTTGAAATTATGATAGCCTGATCTCTGCCATTTCGTGTCAGACTTGGTTGCATTCGTGCGAGGGTCCGCCTCGGAGGCTGAGCATCCACAGACTGACAGGCAAAACGTTTTTATTAGGTAGATTTTTTTAGCTTGAGCACTGCGTATTAAAAACTTTTTCTTCCATATTTCCCGTTCAATCGACTTTGGCGCTGTGCAGAAGTCTTGTAATGGCAGGAAAAACAGTTTTTGCAGTCCACGGGTTTTTCTATCCCTTCTCCCGGTAGGAAAAAAAAAAAAAGGAGAAAAAAAAGGTGTTTGTCCCCAAGTTCAAACATCAGAAAAGGGGAGATACTACGTATGTCTGGCGGAGATCTGCACTCTACTGAATGCACTCCTCTGGTTTATTGTGCAGTGTTTTGAGTGGCCATTGTAGGTTGAAAAGTGCTATATAAAATGCAGCCCATTTGCTTAAAACGAAAAATAAGCATACGATTCATACTATGTCCAATCCCTAGGTGGAAAAGGAGGACTGGGTAGTTAATTGTTTGTTTAGCATAGTCAAACTGTGGGCTCTTTTTAAATCAATTTTCTTGAGTCCTGTCATCAGTTGCCTTTGTCATTCTGTGCCCTTTGCGCCTCTGCCCAGTGTTGTAATCATGCATATTTTTCACGTTTGTCACGTTTTATGAACCCCAGCTCAACACGAGAACGTTCAGACCCTGTGGTGTTTCTTGGGTAAATTAGTATTTAATGTAGTATTCTAAGTGAGAGCCTTTCCTGCTTTCATATTACTTTCTACCATGACACTAGGAACAAACCCCTTTATTCCTCGTCAAATGTAATGTCCCATTCTAGGCTCCATCCCTCATTACCGTTGCGAATTTCATCACGAAACATCTGCCATTATCAAGTACAGTGGAAAATTTGTGTTAGAATCGTCCCAATCCAGCTTTTTACATACAAGTGCCCTGTGTGGATGCATATATAAAGTCTTTATGCAGCAGGTACAATATGTTTGAGTTTTGCTTTGTCTTTGCCATTTTGGTTTGTGTCTCGTTTCCAAAAAAAAAAAAAATGAGAGAGAAGTTTTATATGCAAACCTCCATATTGTGTCTGCGTCTTTTGTAATCTGAATGTCACAGACACCCACATGAAAACCGGACGATTGTCCAAAGACCTTTTCTCTGTCTGTAATTTTGTTTTTATTTTTTGTTACATAAGTGATACTAGTTGATGTAAATTCTCACCTAAAATGAGTAAATTGAAGACACCGAAGCCGCTACAGTCGAGCTTTGTCCTTGTTATTACACAGAACCTTGACATGTTACGTTGCACATCAGTTAGGTATCGTTATGTCTGGGCTTTTTCCAATCTCTCTATGTCCAAGGCTGCAGTTTGGCGCCAATTTTGCCCCCCTTTGCTCTGGTTTTAGTCTCCACATCTTTCCCACACTCTCCTCTCTTAAGTAATTACAACCTTCACTTTCCTCAAAATTGTACAGATTTCTTTCACAGACATTAAAGGGCTGTATGGATCACAAGTGTAGAAATAATGTGGGGGGTATATTGTGTTATGCTGGTCTGTTTGTGCGCGCGTGTGCTTGTGTCTAAAGGCAGGCGATTTCTTAATAATTGAAATACAGTGTAAATCAAATGCTGTTGTGCTGCTGCTATCATCACAAAAGTTAACATGTTGTTCCTGATAAAGTGTGATTCCTCCATAACAGAAAGAAAACTCTAATGAATGGTTACAGTGACCTACCCTGCCATTTTGGAGTTATTCCCAGAATGCATTATGATTGCGTGAATTGGGTTGGACTGCATTCTCACCACTGTGGTGACCCACATCTATATAACGAGAGACATTCACGTAAGAGGACGGTGTACCTTTAAGGGGAGAGGCGAGGGGTCAGATAATTCACTTCCGCTTCCGGTTCACAGTTCAGTGTAGTTGTCGAATGTATGACATGCAAAGTTGGAGCTAGTAAACTACCTCGACTACGTCTACTCTCACGTCTCCTGTCTCGTTGTTTTCTAACTCCACATTGGTGACCCTGACGTGGTCGAACTACTAATACGAGTATGTCTGACAACGACGACGCCGGTGCTAACAACATGGCTATTGCTAACGCTAGCATTTACACCGCTACTGTGAAGCTACCCGACTTTTGGCAGCATAATCCACGGCCGTGGTTTCAACATGTGGAAGCCCAGTTCCAGCTGAGAGGGATAACGCAGGATGCAACGCAGTACTTCCACGTAGTGGCGGCGTTAGACGCATCGACAACGGCGCGAGCAATGACACTGTTGGAAACTCCGCCAGCTGCTGGCAAGTACGATGCTATAAAGACATTCCTCCTGAAGCTATTTGAACTGTCGGAGCTGGAGAAGGCAGACCGTTTACTGTCCCTGAATGGCCTCGGCGACGGCAAACCGTCTGAGTTAATGGAAAAAATGCTGTCTTTGCTGGGATCGGCTGATCCGGCCTTTCTTTTCACACACATTTTTCTGAGGCAGCTCCCCGCACCTGTACGCACAGCACTGGCCAGTTCTCCTCTCGCCGCCTCCAAGGACTACCGTTCTCTGGCTGCTGAAGCAGACAGGGTTTTCCTGGCCAACCGGCAACAGTTTGTGCATGCCCTGCTACCCCACCAGACCGCCCCACCACCACCTGTGTACGACTATATGGACACCGCGGCTGCGGTGACAGCCCGCCGCCAACCTGACGACGGGCTCTGTTATTATCATGTCAGGTTTGGGGCAAAAGCAAAACAGTGTCGCAAACCCTGCAGTTACAGGGTTCAGGGAAACGCCAAGGCCGGCGCTCGTTAACGGCTATCGGCGCCGGCCGTGACTGCAAGCTGTTGTTCATCAGGGACTCCTTGTCGGGCCGGCGGCTGCTGGTTGACTCTGGCGCCCAACGCAGCATACTACCAGCACAAGCTGTGGACACGATGACCGACAGTCACGGCCCCCAGATGGACGCCGCCAACAGCACATCCATTCGGACGTACGGTATCAGACATGTGGACGTGTGTTTTGGCGGCCGACGTTTCGGCTGGGACTTTGTGATGGCTGCTGTATCCACCCCGCTCCTAGGTGCGGATTTCCTCTGTGCTTTCAACCTGCTGGTGGATGTTAAAAACTGTCGCGTGATTGATTTCGTCTCTTTTGCGTCATACCCCTGCACGCTTGGGGGGGCTGGAGCGCTGTGCCTCGCTAACACACTCTCCACCGGGGATCCATGCCAACGCCTGCTCGCCAATTTCCCCGAGCTCACTACACCCACCTTCTCCTCGGCGGTGGCCAAGCACGGCGTGGAACATCATATCACCACAGTGGGCCCCCCAGTTTACGCCCGGGCCCGACGCCTCGACTCGGCCAAGCTCGCAATAGCCAGGGAGGAGTTTTCGACTATGGAGCGCCTCGGCATTGTCCGCCGTTCTGACAGCCCGTGGGCTTCCCCTCTTCACATGGTTACTCAGGCCGACGGGGGTTGGCGCCCGTGCGGGGACTACCGTCGCCTAAACAATGCCACGACCCCCGACCGGTACCCCATACCGCACATACAAGATTTCTCTACCCACCTGGCGGGCGCTGCCATCTATTCCAAAATCGACTTATAGTCCATGGGCCAGACGATATTTCGGTACACTCAAGGTGGCAAAACTTACTTATAATTTTTGAAAGGATCCATGTCTGTAGATGATATTTTGGTATGATAACCATTCCTGAGTGGCAGCTGTATCACAGTTATCAGCTCATGAAGTTAACCACCCGCTAAACTAAATTGCATTTTAGACGCTGGTGCATATCCTGGTTTAGCCTCATGGTCAGGACATTTTTCAATGTTCTATAATATTGCCTTTGGTATCATTTTAAAGGGGACCTTCTTAGCTTTCATTCAAGCCCTGTTGTGGATATTTCTCACAAATATAGAGGTCACTTGAGCTCTTCAACCCGTCAATAACACACATCTTTCTGCAGTGTTCGCCTAAACTATATACTTTCTTTTAGCCCTGTGGCATCTAGGAATATCAGGGACACAAAACACAAAAACTGGAATACTCACACGACTGTAAAGATTCAGTAAATGTATAATATACCCATACTATTTCATTGTGTGAGGTGATTGTGAGCCTTAAATGAGAACTAGACCAAAGCCAGTTAGGTCACAAACTGGTCTCTATACATTTGTTTAAATACACAATCAAAATACATGATAAAAAGGAATACCATAGTGAGGTAATGAATTATTTTAATATTTTAAACAACATTGACATTTACATATACTTAGTCAATGATACATGTAATCCCATATCATTAGTGGGTATATGTAATGGTAACGGGTAGGGTAATGGGTATATGTGAATATGGTTACATTATTGTTATCAAGCTCTGGGTAACCAAGTCCAGAATCAACATCCTGTGCATCAATAGACTACTACCACAGTAATACCATCAGAATCATCACACTGTCATTCATCAAACTGCTCGTTTCTCTCATCATCTGACTCCCCAAGTTCAAAGTCCAGTTCTGGACCAACCTGCTGTTTTTGGTTACTGCAGGTCTGTAACCTGCACATGTCTGCGCATGGAAGTCCATTTGACAGGCACATGCAGCTTGGCATTTTGCATGAATGCACACACTTGCATGTTAGCATTTCCAAGACCACATCTGGTGCAGGTGGGGAGCGCATCCAGTAAATGGCCAGCTTGCCTTCATCGTCTGTCCATCCATACTCAGTAGGGCTTGGCACCACAGAGTTAGCCTGCAGACAGCACTTCCATATTGCTGCCTGATAGTTGGCTCGTTGAACATGCATAAAGAGACAGTCTCTACATGGTGGCAGCTGGCTGGACTCAACCTCTCCCCTTTTGGTGCAGAAGAGCTGGTAACGCAGTTTGTTCACCTCAGCAGTGCTGCTATTAGCAACATACATCCGACAGGTGAACTGCTCAATTTTCTGGAACAGCTCATCACTCACATTCCATGTCTGTCCCAGTTGACTAAAAGTCTCTTGGCAGGAAGTGTGCTTTCTCACTATCTTCAGGGCATTCAGCTTCCCTCGACCAGCGAATGCCTGACAGTGTCGCAGCCTGTGAAGGCATGTAAGCCAATTAGGCTGTCACAGATGCTGTCTCCAAGTGAACTTGCCAGTTTGGTGATGTCGACAAACCGTGTGCGGTTCTGAGTCCCACACTTCTGGTAGATGGGACAGGTGATGTCCTTCTGGAAGCCAAGACAAAGCACCATGACATCAGTGTCCTCAGCTGTGATGATAACTGACTTTGAGCCCGCATTTGCTGCATGCAATGCATGCAGGAGCAGACGGGTGTCAGCTTCTTCATGTGTGGAGTGCAGTTCTGCTGCTTCCTCACACCCATCTTCTGTCAACTTGTACCAGGTTTCCTCACAGGTCATGTACAACACCTTGCCATGCAGCATAGCTCTGTATCGTGGGAGTTTCCACTCTTCCACCAGAAACTTGATGAGACTGGTCTTGTTGGAGGAACTGCACAGAATTTTCTCCACTGCTGGACGTGGTGTCCCCCTGCAAGATTCTTGTACTGGAGAGTGATGTCTCCACCCCGGTTCAGTCGTTCAGCATCTTTGATCGAAGTCTGGTGATAGACATCAAAAACAACATCAATCCTCCCACTCTGTGCTCCCTCATGGAGGACCTGGGTC
The DNA here is from genome assembly GCF_029633865.1 of Lampris incognitus. Lineage (NCBI taxonomy): Eukaryota > Metazoa > Chordata > Actinopteri > Lampriformes > Lampridae > Lampris > Lampris incognitus. Next base: position 27,722,093 of record NC_079218.1, read on the forward strand.
AAGGCTGACTCTGCCACCTGTGCAAAGGTTTTGTTGTTGCCATTCATTTTTTGGACCAGGCTCATCCCATCAATGATGGAGGTAGATGGGATTGGGGTGTCTTCTGCAGGAGATACATTCTTTTCAAGCTCTCTGGCAAGTGCAGCCTTGTTTGTTTTTCGTAAGGACCCATCAGCATTTGCCAGTGCCCATGGTAGTGGGCCCAATGGGTAGGCAAGGACATCCTTCAGATTCACCTTCCTGCTTTCAGCCACCAGAATCATGTGACTGAAAAGGTTTCTATCTGCCTTCAGAACCACATCCTGTGCTTTCTTTCCATGAGCTTGTTTTGTGCTGACATTGGAGAATGTTTTCAGACTTTGCTTGGTCATCTTGTCGTGGAATTTCACAGGTGGTGGGTCTGCATCTAACCTTGTTTGCTGGAATGCTTGGTAGGCCTCTTCTCCTTTCTCAAGAGCTCTCAAGAGATCTATGGTCACATCAGGTGGAGCCATGTTGCCAGTGGAGAGGCTAACCAAATCAATCTCATCAGGGGACATATGATTGAGCCAGTTATTCTCCATAAGGTCCATGAGAGACTGGACATCTGCTTCATCTCTCTTGATCCTTGGACTCTGTAGATCTGGATGAGACCATTTGCACCTGCCTTGACCTGTCAGGTCTCTCAGCTGTCTGAGGTACATGCTTCTATACTCAGCTGTGAGATAATATTTGGTCACAGCTCCTGGCTTCAAGCTGAATCCCTTTGTCCCTCCAGCTGTTTGGGTGTCTTTGTTCACCGTTTCTTCTATAGCTTGGTCAACAGGGATTCGGCCAAAGGGATTGGTGGAGCCCAGTTGGACTGAGAAGCCTCCTTCCATGAATTCTGTGTACACATCTGGGTGTGTGATGGGCAGCTCAGACATCTGGGCGTAGTAGTAGGGGAGGTAGCGTGCATAATTCATGCTGTCATAAGCAAAGCACCATGGGATCATTGCTCGAACGCTAGCCAAGTGTAGCATCCAGTCTCCCTCTCTGGATGCTCGGATGAGCCCCAACAAGATTTCAATCATGTCCAAATAGGACATCCAGAAGTTCGAGAGGCTGCCGTTTCCACCTCTAAGGAACTCACGGTAGACTTCAAATAGATCCATGATGCGTGTACAAGAGCTGTTCTCGAGGACCTCCTTCAAAGCATGTTGTGAGACTTCTTTCCCAAGGCTGTCAATGGTCTTCAGTGTCTCATTCAGGTGAACCATGTCATTCCTGTGAGTTTCTTCCAACCAGGACAGGAAACCATTCAAGGTCAGTCGCATGAGAGCCTCATACAGGAGCTTGTGTAGTCGCACTGCCCTGTTGTACTTGCGGCCATCCATAACACCAGCAATTGAGCCTTCTGCAATCATGCCAGACTCAATGCAGAGGTCTTTGAGTCCAGCATCTTGGAAACGCTTTCCTATTATTGCCAGCAGTGTGCAGATGGTGTGGAATACCCCAAGCCTAACGATGATATCATGGAACTTGTCATGGTGTTTCCATGTGATCTCGACAGCCTTCGCATACAGGGCTTGGTCAAAGACACAGACAATCTTCCTCAGGCCTAAGCACTGCATGATGCTCAGTGACTGGTTAAGCACCTCGTTGACAGTAGACATTTGTGTCGCTGGAGCATTGATGGTAGGCAGATAACCTATATTGTCGGGGATGACCGTCATCTCTCCTCGAGTCAGGATGTTGAAGCCTGTCCAGCTGCTGACTGACTGTTCTTCTTGTTGTGACATGCGTGCTAGGACCCAAAGAAGGTTTTTCTCTCTGGCAAGCTTAGTATTGGCTGCAGTATCGGCATCTGACTTTTTGCTTTGTGGTGGCCCTACCCGTTGTCCAGCATTGTAAGTTGGTAACATTGGTGGGGGTCCATCAATGCTTCTCTTCTTTGTTTTGGGAACAGTGGGCATGGGTTGGACAGGAAGTGGGTTGACTGGCTTTGCTTGCACAGCAATCCCATTGACTCTGTGAGATGTTCCCTCACCACTGACAGTTTCTTCAAGACGGTCGATATTGTCCCAGGCTAAAGTTGTGAATATGCCAGGATGGATGTTAGCTGGAAGGGCAATGCCACTCCCTGATGATGAGAGTTTCTGGAGACACAGGGCAGTGTTGATCTCTTCCATCTGTGAATAGGACACACTGTGACCAAGTCGGTTGAGGATGTTTATCAACTCTACATTTCCTGTCAACGATTTGACACTGAATGGCAGAACAATGTGCTTGGAAGGCTTGGTATTTCCACATGTCACTGCATATACTATGTCATGGCCAAATGACTGCAGAAGGCACTGCACTCTCTGGGATGCATGATCAGGATCATTTGAGCCTGTGAGTAGAGAGTACAGGAAGATAATGAGCGACTCTGGAATGGTAGGACATTCTGCTTCTGGTTTGACTTCAGGCGGCCAGGTTTGAGGAACATCTTGACTTTTAATGTCTGCTCTCAATTTGATGGCTGCTTTGGCTATAACATCTTGTGCACTGACACTTTTCAGGGTCTGCAGCTCCCTTTTGAGAGACTGGTTTTCTTTGGCAAGTTCCCTCATGGACAAGTTATTGGGATAGAGGAGGAATTTTCCTTTCTCATCAGGGAATATCTGCAAGGCTCCAGCAAACTCACTCTCCAGGTTTCGCCTTATGTGCTTCTTGGTTGATTCCTTGACTTGGGCAATGCCTTGGGAGTTCATTGAAGCTACCAGTCTAGAAGAGAGATCAGTCATTGTTATCACTTGAGGATTGCCAAAAAGCTCCATCCTGATGAAGAGGAACAGCTCATTGTATGCCTTATTCACAGCAGCTTCATACTGGGCTGCAGCATCATCATCTTCATTGCTGGCAACCTCTCCTTTGCAAACCTCTTCTTTGGTGTAAAGTCTATAGCATGACCTGTGGTAGTGCCCTTCAGCTGCTACAAGGTCTCTACTCACAATGGCAAGGATTCTGCTGTCCCTTTTCTTTGTGGCTGCACTCCTGATCTTTGCATCAGCTCGCAGTTCTCGACACTGCACCAGTACTTCTCTCGTATTCTGTCTCTTGGAATATTTGCTGTTTTTCTGACAAAATATGCACTCTGCATCATAAGTCCTAGATGTACTTGGAGCATGTCGAGCTACTCTCTTAGATTGTTTCTCTTCAGCAGAGACACAACTTTTCTTTTCTTTTGCAAGGAGGCCATCAAGAAATTGCTTCATAGTGAAGATACTGCGACACTTTCTGTGGTAGTAGATTGCTGGAATCTGTCCCTCAGGAATGTCTTTTGCCAGTTTCAAAACTGGTGCATGATTTCGTATCTGAGCTGCCCTGAGCAGAGTTCTCCATGAGTCGACACTTTGTAGTGAAACCAGCTTATCTGTATCATCAGAACAGTGGATAATGCACTCCACCCATGGGCGCTTTGGTATTGGGTAAAAACTTGCTTGTTCACCAGTGGCCATATTCAGTCAGTTTTCACCTGCCACATACAAACAAATACATGTAACTTAGGTGTATGAACACTACTAAAACAAAGTTTACTTTTGCTTCACCAGCATCATATTACCATTATTTATCTTACATAGCCACAAATAGATACATTACCTAGTTGCTATGCAACAGCTGTATTTTGTCCACATGAGGCCGCTAAAATCAACAGTTCAAGACTACCGGTCGACCCCTACGGCGCTACGGCTGGAGGACGTGACGTTCGACGCGGCCAACACCACCCTCCTCTGTGACATCTCCACCGGTCAACCGCGCCCCCTGGTGCCTACTTCCTGGCGGCGCCGAGTTTTCGACACCGTCCACGGCCTTTCCCACCCGGGAGTGAAGGCCTCGACCAAGCTGGTGAGCGTCAAGTTCGTTTGGCCTGGGCTCCGTAAGGATGTTAGAGCCTGGGCCGGCTCGTGTGTGGCGTGCCAACGCGCCAAGGTGCACCGCCACACCAAGGCCCCTTTGGCGCCGTTTGTGGTTCCAGAGAGGCGGTTTGATCACGTCAATGTTGACCTGGTGGGTCCCCTGCCCCCCTCCCGTGGTTATACGTTCCTCCTCACTATTGTGGACAGGGCCACCAGGTGGCCAGAGGCTATTCCCTTGTCCTCCATGACGGCAGCAGAGGTAGCACGGGCGTTCATCGGCTGCTGGGTGGCCCGTTTCGGCACGCCGGGTGACATCACGAGCGACCGGGGCTCCCAGTTTACCTCGGAGCTCTGGACGGGGGTCGCTGAGCACCTGGGGGTGAAGATCCACCGCACTACGGCGTACAACCCGCAGAGCAACGGACTTTGTGAGCGGTTCCATCGGGACATGAAAGCCGCTCTGCGGGCAAGCCTCACTGGCTGCGACTGGAGGGACCGGCTCCCGTGGGTCATGCTCGGCCTGCGTTTAGCCCCGAAGGAAGACCTCCAGATCTCCTCCGCTGAGCTGGTGTATGGCCAGTCCCTGCGGGTTCTGGGGGAGTTTCTTCCGGATGCTACGGCTCCCTGGTCGGCCGCCTCTCACCTCAGTGCATCCCGGAGCGCTGCCGGTGCCTTCGCTCCCGTTCCGATGTCTCAACACTGCCTCCCCCGGTCCTACGTCCCCAAGGGTCTGCCATCGGCGAGGTACGTCTTCATTAGGCACGACAGCCATCGGTCCCCGCTGCAGCCCCCATACGACGGGCCCTTCCGCGTCCTGGAGGCGGGGGATAAGAACTTTGTGGTGGACATGGGGGGCAGGCCGGAGCGGGTCGCTATAGACCGTCTCAAGCCCGCTCACTTGGACATTGCCCCCTGACTCGTCACCTGTTTTCCCCATGACTTTGCACTATGTCATTGACTGTTCTGTTGTAGAGTCTACTTTTATGTTCATGACTTGCGCTTTTGCTGTTTTGCATTGTTTTGTGTAGGTGAATTCTGGGGGGGCCTGTGTGGTGACCCACATCTATATAGCGAGAGACATTCACCTAAGAGGACGGTGTACCTTTAAGGGGAGAGGCGAGGGGTCAGATAATGCACTGCTTCACAGTTCAGTGTAGTTGTCGAATGTATGACATGCAAAGTTGGAGCTAGTAAACTACCTCGACTACGTCTACTCTCACGTCTCCTGTCTCGTTGTTTTCTAACTCCACACCACAAAGGAACCACTGTAGAGTTCATTTGTAAACATACTGAGGCTACCTTCTCACCATGTGGGATTGTTGAGCTCATATACAACACCGGTGGAAAGTTTGGACACCCCTATTCATATTAGGACTATTCGTTACCTTTACTTAATTTCACTTAAATACTAAATGAAACAACTTGTTTGAATGGGAGGTATTTCAAAATGTATATATATTTTTTTACATTTAAACTTTAGGAAAGAAACTTAGAAATAGATAACTACTTCAAGATTTTGAAAAACATATTCAATTAGATGTGTCCAAACTTCTGGCTGGTACTGTATGCCCAAACTAGCCGAATTTAGAGGGAATCACTCCAAATTCAAAGAAGTTTGAATCAGTTCATCTGGATAAAACGTTTATTGACAGATACTTTTCATCACTCATCTAAGTGGAATCTTCAGTCTAAACTGACTGCAGGTATTCCCACCACTTATAAACAATAAAGTTGCCGTTATAAGGGGTGGGGATACCTGCAGTTTGTTTAGACTGAAAATGTAACTTGGTTGAGTGATGAAAGGTATTTGTCAATAAATGTTGTATCCAGATGAACTGATACAACCTTCTTTGATTTTCTTATTGAACATGCGTCAAGACAAATCACTCCAAATGCACTAGATGTGACAATGCTCTAATTAACATTACAAGTGTAATATTTATGTCGCACAAAATATTTATATGAACAAGTGGCTGCCACATGAAAGATATTGATAAAAATTCATTCAGCAACCATTTCATCAAAATGTCATTTAATGCATCCCCAAATACAAAAAAATGAAAACATACCAATGCCCACTCATTACATCAGCGTTTCCCAAAGTGTGTAGCGCCTGCCCCGGGGACGCAGAGGTGTGTGTGTGGGGGGGGGGCATGTAGTGCAGAACTACTGTTTTGACGTCGGAATCTTTTTCATGGCGGAACAATCAACAAAACATGCTTCCATGAGACACAGTCAGTCTGTAGGTTCACAGAACGGAGAGATATTTGACAGGGACGAAAAGAAAAAAAAAGACAGATGATGCTTCCGAGACAAGCAAAACAAAGTGCTTAGCTGGCGGTAATTAACCAAAAACAAAGTTAAGAAAATATGACGAAGCCTATCTTGCTCTTGGGTTCACATTGAATGTGATAGGAGATGCTTATCTTGCTCTTGGGTTCACATTGAATGTGATGGGAGATGAGGAGAGAGACCAGTGCGTGTGTTTTATGTCTGAAAACTGGCAGCTGATAGTATGAGCCCAAACAAATTAAGAAGACGTTACACCCCAGTCACGTGAATAAGCAACTCGAGTTCTTTTCGAGAAAACTTGGTGTAGACCGTCAGCAGGGACATTGCTTTGTAAAAGCCGCATCAGTGAACAACAAAGCACTAATGGCACCATACAGTCACATACAGAACTGCCCAGTGCCTGAAACCACCCACAATAGCAGAGGAGCTTATATTTCCCGCGGCTTTAGATATGTCAACTATGTTTGATGAGACAAGCGCCGCAAAATCGAAGGCTGTCTGTCCTTCTGTGCAATGATACAGTTGCAAGACGACATTTCAAATGACCTTGAAGAACAACTCGTTGAAAAACTAAACTTGACAAACGTTTCGCCTTACAAGCAGATGAAGCTACTGACAGCAATAAAGACTGCTTGTTTATTGCTGTGTGGGGGTTTGCTGTTTGGCCAGTACGTCCCAAGTAGAGCGACAGCTGATGAGCTCTTTAGGCTTCTTGACTGTTACCTGACAGAACATGGGCTGAAACTGCACAACAGTGCGGGCGTTTGCACGGATGGTGCACAGACCATGGCAGGGAAAACGAAGGCGGGTCTCGCCAAATGCGCAATGGGCGCACTGTCATGCACAGAGAAGCGCTAACTTCTAGACAGATTAGCCCTGACCTAGACGAGGTTTTGACCGATGCTGTTAGCGTGGTCAGTTTCATCAAAACAAGACCCCTGAGAGCGCGGCTGTTCGCTGCACTTTGAGGGGAGATGGGAGCTGAAGATTCAGCTATGTTGTTCACAGCGAGGCTAGGTGGCTCTCGCAAGGTAAAGTGTTGTCGCGAGTCTTTGAGCTCAGAGAGGAAATTCGGGTGTTTCTGGAGGAGGAGCGTATGCATGGAGTGGCAAGCAAGTTTAGTGATGAACAATTTCTAATGAAACTGGCCTATCTCAGCGATATATTTGGAAAGCTGGATAAATTAATCTTCAGCTTCAAGGCAGAAACAAGCACCTTCCTCACCTGGCAGACAAGATCAGGGCATTCACTTGAAAGCTTGAGATGTGAGGCAGGCGGCTTGATCAAGGAAACACTGATTTCTTTGAGAATCTGAGTGGATTTGTTGAAATCAGTGATTCTGGAGCCACCACAGTGATTTCGTGTTTTAAGAAGCACATCTCTTCCCTGAGAGGATTCTTTCAAAAAATACCCAAACAACAGTACTCAGTGTGGCTGGGTGACAGATCCAATCAATGCAACAGCACCTGCTGATTTCAGCTCTGCTGAAGAGGACCAGTTCATTGAGGTGACACCTGACTCCACCCTGAGGCACTAGACAATACTGTATTGTCTAGTGCTTTGTATGTATATTTGTATGTATTTTGTATGTATTAATGTATTGTCAATACATTAAATATAACACCAGAAGTGCAAAGCAGACCACATCTCTCAGTTTAAAAAAGCACCACGGCAGATGCTGACCTGTTATATAATATCATGTTGTCATAATTTAAAACAGTCAACACAGGGATATGCAAAGTATCAAACACATTTAACTAACATCAGAAGTACAAAGCAGCTGACCACTCTTTAAAAAAAAAAAAACACCACAGTGGCTAACATATTGTCATGCAATAGTCTCAGTATCCGGATGTATTTGTCTGGGCAGCCAATATTTGTCAGAACCAGCCACAGAGCCTGACAGTTCACAGAGTCAAAGGCTTTGGTGAGGTCTATGAAGGCCATGTATAGTGGTTGATTTTGTCCCCGGCATTTTTCTTGTAGTTGGTGAGCAATGAAAATCATGTCCATGGTACCTCTATTTGGGCGAAATCCACTCTTGAGACTCAGGGAGAATGTTTTCTGACAGTGGAGGAGTCTATTAGCCAAAACCTGGGCGAGGGTTTTCCCAGTGGTGGATAGGAGGGAAATGCCATGGTAATTTCCGCAGTCTGACTTGTCTCCCTTCTTAAAGGTGGAGACAATGAGGGCAACCCTAAGTTGTGCAGGGATTTCCTCCTTTTCCCATATTTTGAGGAGCAGGGTGTGGATGTGACTAAGGAGAACTGGCCCACCATCCTTCAGGATTTTTGCTGGGATGCAGTCAGGTCCGGCGGCCTTGTTGTTCTTCATCTTCCTTATGGCATCCTGCACCTCGTTCCGACTGCACCTCATTCAGCTCATTCATCATGGTGCCCATCTTTGGAGTGGGGGAGGGCTAGGCATCGGTGGATGGGGCCATATATCGCTCTTGTGGCATCTAAGAAACCTCTGGTATCCCCACAATCACCAAGCTGCTGGATCACCAGAGCCTTCCTTGTCCACCACTGGTTCTCCAGTTGCCTAACCCGAGATTGAACAGCTGCCTTCGCTATGGCATGGGATACTCCTTTAGCCTTGCAGTCGATGTCATGTTGCCAGGCAATGAAGGTTTGCCGCTTGATGTCAATGAGCTGTTGGATTTCATTGTCATTCTCATCGTACCAGTCTTGATGTTTCCGGGTTTTGGAGCCAAGGGTGCTTTTGCAGGAGTCCATGGTGATAAGACTTAAGCAGGTCCCAGTGTGTATCAATATCTTCTGGGTATTGCTTGGGCAGAGCAGCGCTGAGAGTAGCCTGGAGCTGTTCTCGAACAGTGGTGTCACCCAGCCATTTGACGTTGAGCTTTGGCCGGCACTGTCTTTTTTGTACCCTTCTTTTACGCATGAGACTGATGGACATGATGGAGCGGATAAGGCAGTGGTCTGTCCAGCAGTCATCCGCACTGGTCATCACTCTGGTGTTGAGCACATCATGGCGGTCTTTGGCGTGGACAACTATGTAATCGATGAGGTGCCAGAGCTTAGAGCGAGGATGCATCCAGGATGTTTTGAGTTTATTCTTTTGGCGGAAAAGTGTGTTGGTGATGACCAGGCTGTGTTCTGAGCACTTTGATAGCAGTAATATGCCGTTGGAGTTCGTGTTGCCAACTCCTTCCTTCCCTAATGTGCCTCTCCATAGATTGTGGTTTCGTCCCACCCTGGCATTGAAATCTCCAAGCAGGATTAGCTTGTCCTCCTTGGGGACTTTGGTTAAGATGTTGTCCAGGTCAGCATAGAAGGATTGCTTCACTTCATCCTGTGCATCATGTGTTGGGGCGTAGGCACTAACAACAGTGGCCTTTCGGCCGCCTGCAAGCATCAGGCATATGGACATTAGGCATTCATTGACGCCCACAGGGAGTTCGGAGAGGTGGTTGATGAGGCTGTTCTTAATAGCAAAACCCAAGCCGTGGATCCTTGGGTCATCAGCAGGTTTTCCTTTCCAAAAGAAAATGTATCTGCCTTTTTCCTCCTTCAGCTGCCCTTCATCAGCCAGTAGGGTTTCGGAGAGTGCTGCAATATCAATCCGGAATCTCCTTAGCTCCCTGGTGATGATGGCAGTTCGCCTTTCGGGTCGATCACTGTGTTTGTTGTCCGTGAGGGTCCGCACGTTCCAGGTTCCAATGTAAGTTTGCTTCCGTTTATGTTTCTGACTGCTTAGTGGTGATCCCTCTGGGTGCGGTAGCCCAGACAGGAGTTTTTGAGGCAGGCTATGTTTAGGGGCACCTTTTCCAGCCACTTCCCCTACTGGGGTGAGCAGAGTGGACCCTAAACAGGGCTGCTCAGTCGTGGGTGCAGCTGCCGAAAAGCTTTCTGCCTCAGCCCAAGAGCTTAATGACTGAATCAGAAACCCACCACCTGTGTGTCAGGTTGTGGCTAGGAGCTGCCAGACTTCATGGTCCTGCCCCCATCATCACTTCCTGATCACCACAGGACTTTGTCCGGGATGTTAAACTGTCTGATTCCCTTTCAGGAGGATGCCTGTGTGTGGAATCTTTTAATGTGGGGAGGCTGGTGCACAGGCAGCCTCCACACAGTCCTTGGCATAGAAAGGCCAGGATCCAGGGGCATGGAGACCAAGACAACTGGGGGCTCTTCTTTGCTGTAGCCTTCTTCCACCTTTGCGGCCGTTGTGGTGCTCCTCACAGCCACCATCTTCCGCCCGCTCCACCGTTGAGGACTTAGTTGCTAATAGCCCTTAGCTGGGGCAGTGGTTGAGAGATGCTAGGGCGTGTCCACACACCGGTGGGCCTGCGCGCCTTCTCTCTGGGGCCCACCGCTGCTCCGAGATCCCCAACAGTTTGGCCTGGGACCGCAAAGTACCCAGTTACCGTATGTGGTCATGAGGAGGCACTGCAGGAGTCTGGCGACGGAGAGGCTATGTACTGGCAGGAGGAGACTTATGCACGCGGCTCCTCGTTTCACCTGCGGCAGTATCTGAAAGCTGAAAGTAGCAAGCAGAAGCAGCATGCAGCATGCACTAAATACAAGCACTACTACCCCAGTACTACTGCATTGACGCGCCACACATGCCCTGTGTGCTGACACACACACACACACACACACACACACAAAATGGATAGCAATGGATATATGGTATGTCATGATCCCGTTTTTTTGTACCAATTTCTGCACACCACCATGTCTCCCAGACATTAGGGACGCGCCATCATAAACCTGACTCAGGATTTTGTTGGGGCTAAGTCCGGCTTTCGTGAGCTTATCGATGATCACGCCTGTTAATGTCTCTGCATCCTCCTTCTCCGACGTGGCCATTACCAAGAGGCGCTCACATACCCTGTAGTTTTCGTCAATGAAACGCACGACTAAAGATATTATGTTTTCATGGCCTATAGGATCCCGTGTCCCATCTACCTTTATTGTGTACTAGCTATCTTCTGCTTGTCTCACTATATCATCTGTCACAACATTGCTCATCAGTTAGATAATCTCGTTTTGTATCTGTGTGCTGGTATAGCGTGCATTCTGTGGAATTGTTTTCGTAATCTTTGTCAGTTTTGGATTTTTACGCATGGTGTACTCGAACAGAGACAAGAACAGCACAATGGAACCATGATCTTCTAGCAGCATGCTGTCAAAACCAACATTATTTCCACGTAAGGGGCAACTGATTCACCACCAAAAACTCGAGCATATGGCTGACATGTAATATCTGTTGCATGCCAATTGCTCTGAATTTAGGAGTGGAAATCTCTGTCCCTGTCTCTCTACGTTTTTTTTTCCTGACTCCCTCCACATTGCTTCACAGGCTAAATGCTCTTTTGAAGCTGCGTGCTTATTTAAACCCTTACTAGTTTCAATGGCATGTTTCCAGTTACTAAATCCCCTAACGGAGAAGGTTGCATCAGATGAAACCGATTTGAATTTCCTGCACGGATAGCAAAACGCTGTCGTTTTTCACAGAGTACTCAAGCCAGTCCCTGTTCCTATACCAGCTAGAGGAGAATGGTCGTTTTATTTTTTTGCACCAAACATTTTGACTGGATATTTGTTTAACACAACCTGTTGAGGATTGTCCATGCCAAGGTCATCCACCGATAATCCAACATGCAGTTGTGGTCCAAATACTGTTCCTGTGGTTGCAGCAGCAAGGCTAGTAGTTGGGTTAGTCTCGGATCCATGGCAGCCGCTGCTGGTGCTAGGCTGCATTCCAGCGGCGCCATTTCCGCCGGCATCAACATCAAGGGACTTCGCTGCCGTGTCCGATTTGGAGGCGGAATCGGATTCCTCCAATATAACGTGTGAAGAGTTGGAAAATACTGGCGATTTAAACCATTTAAGAATGTCCATTCTTAAGCAAATAGCAAAAGCAATCCTACTGGGAAAAACAGCTCGGCCAGCTCCACTCCCAACTGAAATCGCGTGGTAACTGCTACATTGGCGTAACTTCCTTTTTCGGTATGGTGGCCGGCCAGAGATAGGCTGTTGCTCGCGTAACAGAACCCCATCAATCAAAAACACACCATTGTTTCTCTATTTTGATGTCTTAATTTATAAGAAATATAAAGTTGGTTCTTTTTATTTTTAACAGAAAAATAATATAGCTGAATTAATAAAATTATTCAAACTATATATGGGCGCCAGTGGAAGGGGGGCTAGCACTAGTGGGGGCGGCCCCGGCCCCCTAAGGCCCGCCCATGGCGACGGGCCTGTATCTATTATCAATTTATTTATTTATCTATTTATTTATTATCCATTTATTTATTTATCTATTTCTCTCGACCATTTTTGTGTGAGTTGCCGAGTTTTTGAGATATCGGCCGTTGGGATGTCTGTCTTCTCTCGAATTCAATGGAACTGGGCGGCACTCGACTTGTGTTGCTTGAAGCGGCAATAAATAAATAAAAATACATTTTAAAAAACTCAACAGCAATGTCTCCTTCCAGAAATCATGACCCGGTTACTCCAGATAATCCACAGACCTTGTTGTGAGCAGTTTCATGCAGGGACTATTTTCTTGGACCGAACTACACCTACATGAAACTGCTCACAACAAGGTTTGTGGATTATCTTGAGTAACCGAGTCATGATTTCTGGAAGGAGACATTACTGTTGAGTATTTAAAATGATTTTTTTGGGGGGGGGCGCTTTGAGCAACACAAGCCGAGTGTCATCCAGTTCCACTGTATTGGAGAGAAGGCAGACATTTCTACGGCCGATATCTCCAAAACTCAGTAACTCACACCAAAATGATCTAGATGAGTAAATAGCACTACAGGTAAGAGGAGGAAAAATATTCACTTTTGATTTTGGAGTGGAGTGAACTGTCCCTTTAAGCTTGCTGCTGTAGAAATGTTGTCATGTGGGGATAAATATTGTACACTTGTTTTGAAATTTTGGGAAACATTTTTTTTGAGCAATTTCTTTACATCTGCAGAGTTCCTAAACATTATAACTTGTCTGACTTCAGGTTCGAGAGCAACAGAGATCACATGTTTCCAATGGAGTTCTTCTTTCCACCACAAAGAACTTGTCTGATTTGTGCAGATGAGGCATCTGGCTGCCATTATGGGGCACTCACCTGTGGCAGCTGTAAAGTTTTTTTCAAGAGAGCAGCAGAAGGTAATCCTTAATACCTAATCCCAATCCAAGATATCTAGTCCAGGACTGTAAGTGCCTGATAAATGCATATATTTTGTATGTATTTTACATTGTAAAGGTTAAGTGTACATTAGAGTGAAATGCCCAAGTGTTTAAAGTTATACTGGAATTTAAAATGGCCCAGAGGTTATTTCCCATCAACAGGGGTTATCAGTCAAAACCTTGTCCGTACACACTTACAAATAACATATTTGATACGTCCCACTATGAGGCAGTAATAAAGCACACATGCTACACTAGTGCTTAATGCTTATATGTATTCATAATTCAGTATCTTACCAAAGGAATTTAAATAATTGATTTAATAAGTTTCTGTTAATTTCTCTCAACAACAGTTATCAAATTTGATGATTTGAAATCCTTTTGGTGTTTGCATTAAGGACAGAGACTATCCATTTTCACAAAAATACATAGAATCAAAACAAATATTGTTCTTTATTAGATTTAAAGTGATAATCTCAAACGTTTTCATATAAACGAATATCTTTTTTGCTGCTATCTATCACAGACTATGGTCAAACAATGATTCAGCTCACTCTCAGTTCATGGAAGAGTTTGTTCCTGAGAGGATTTGTATTGTCAAAATCAGTGCCAGTAAGACACTTTCTGCAAAAAAATGTCAGACTGTAAATATGAACCATGATAAGAACTGACGCATTACTTACTTAAATCAGCAGTGGTTGGTTGACCGGAGGGGAAGGCGGAACTTCCTCTTTCGTGGACCAACCAGAGAGAAGCTCTGCCTGGTCCAACAAAGATAGTATATTAACACAAGATAGTAACAGACATTTGTTTAGCTAGTGAGTAGTGATTGGTCCACCAGAGAGGATAAAGTGGAACTGTGCCATGGTGACCCAGTGGTTTGTGCTGTTGCCTCACAGCAAGAAGGTCCTGGGTTCTAACCCCAGGGTTGTCCAAACTTGGGGTCATCCCAGGTCATCCTCTGTGTGGCGTTTGCATGTTCTCCCTGTGTCTGCAGTGGGTTATCTCCAGGTGCTCCGGTTTCCCCCACCATCAAAAAGACATGCATGTTAGGGTTAATACTCCTGTATGTGCCCCTGACCAAGGCAATGGAAAGAACTGGAGTTGGTCCACAGGCACTGCACAGCAGCTGCCCACTGTTCCTAACTACACAGCTAGGATGGGTTAAATGCAGAGAAAGAATTTCCCTATGGGCATTAATAAAGTATATCAAAATCACAAAAAAAAAAAAAACAACAACAAAAAAAACCCCAAAACTTCCTAGTGGACCAACCAGACAGAAGAATAAAAAAATATTAGTATCTTTTGCTAGTTGACTAACAGAATGGAAATCTTTTGAGACTGCCACTTTAAACAATAGCTCAACATTTGTTAATATTTTTCTTGTTCACCTTTTTAAATTGGAGGTTGTTTTTTTTTCTTGATACTTCCACATTCTCTATCATCTTTCATTTTGTTTGGTTTTTGTTTCAGTTTTGAATTATAATGATGAATAAAAACATGTTGCTTCACTCTTCCTAGGCAAACAAAAATACCTATGTGCAAGCAGAAATGACTGTACCATTGATAAGCTAAGAAGGAAGAACTGCCCTTCATGCCGGCTTAAGAAGTGTTTTGAAGCTGGAATGACTCTTGGAGGTATGACTGTTTAATGAACCAAGTGTTAATATTTTGCTGAGCAAAGGTACTAAGATCTGTTATTTCAAAACTGCCGTTCTGTTGTAGCCTCTCGATAGAATTGTGGTCTAATTTCTTTACAATTAACAATGTTTGGGTCTCTAATAGTCGCCTCATCATCGTCCTTCATATGTCACCACATACGGTAAAGTCTTAGTAGTAAAACTGTTAATGGTCCCTCAAGACCAAGTACTTGATTATCTCCATATTGCACATCCTACTCTGCTCTCTTCAATTGCAGCATTACTACAAAAGGAGATGCTACTGATAATCAAGCCCTCTGACTGAGCAGCCATGCAATGTAGACTTATCCCATTCAGGTTTCCTTACTGTCACCTGGACCTGTTCGTCATATTAGGTCTGTAAGGATTGACATGTGGTGGACTAATTTTAGCCTTGTGTTCAATTTTCACTCTCTTCCATTTTCTCATTCTGCTAATGGTGAAAATTGCTCGTAGAAGCACAAAGCTGACATGAGACATGTGAATTTAAGCAGCTGAAATGCTGGTAATTTTGCCACCAGCCACTGACAAGCCCATGGGGGGAAAATGCAATGTAATGCTGTGATTGTCTGTAAAAAGGCACATCTATCCTGGTTTTAACTAAAAAAGAGCCTTTTACTCAAGTTCTGATGATAGACATGTAATGTATTTGCTGCATCTCACAGATAAGACTGTGACAACAATTGTAGTCACAGAGGGGAAAGAAAATTTGATGCATTTGAATCTTATTATCCAAGCATTTTTTGTCCCATCACAAATTTTTCCAAGTTAGATCATAATATGTGAAAGAAAATTAGATTTATAATTTATCTCATTTAACATAGGATTCTTATAATTTACCTCCTTTAACATATGCTTTTAATAAGGTCCTATACATTTTCTGTAAAAAGAAAAAAAAGAAAAAAGAAGAAGGTGAAATTAGCATGTAGCATCACAGTAATATTATGTATCAATCAAACTGTGACCTTTGTTTCATATCATGTGCTTAGGTCTCTTATTACTCTCAATGCTATTAAACTTGAAGCTGTGAAGAAATCTGAAAGACTCTTCGGAATCTTTGAATTTATGATTACAGACTAATAATCCATTTGTTGAATTTGCCATCCATGATTGCCCGGTTTTCATTCGGAGCACTGAATTTCTTATTACTCCTGGAATGTTACTGTAATTACATCCGCAAATAGAGCTTGAACAGGGTTAATTTTGCCAACCACCAAAAAAATCTAATTTTGCAGAAGCACAATGTAGATCAAGCGTTGAAACTAGAAAGATACCCTGATCACTTTTTCTGCACTTCTGCATTTAACCTGTTCACATGTGAATGCGAATGCAGTTACCTATCATATGCTGACAGAATAGTCGTTACAGTTTAAATTCATCAAATGTGAGTAACAACAATCTTCCACTGTATGTTACACTTACATGTAACGCTATATGTATATACAGCACAAACTAAAACACTACAGAGCCTGGACCCAAGTTTGACCATCCCCTTGTTAGTGATACGTTCTCAATGTCATCTTGATACCCTTATCACCGTGCCTCAGTAAATATAATACTGTACAAACTCATTTAGTTTATATGTTGTGCCTGCTTTTCAGAAGAATACATTTATACTCTTTAAGCTCTTTCCACTGGTGTATTTTATACACACCCACATTGTTTTCATGTATATAGAGATGATATCATCAATCCATTATCTAAACTGCTTATCCTGCTCTCAGGGTCGCTGGGATGCCTGAGAGATTATACCTATTCACAATATTCCTTTTTAGTCTTATGTGTGAGAATGATTGGGGGACATGTCAGAGAAGGACAATATATTGATATAATATCGATATCAAGGTGTGAGATGAGATATTGTCTGGGATTTTGGTTATCGTAATATCATCATATAGCTTAAAATGTCTTTTACTGGTCTTAAAGGCTTTGTTACAGTAAAGTGATAGAATTGTCGAGACTGTTTTAGCTGAGTGGAATGACATGAATAATAAAGCCCCCTACCTGTGTAAATCCCCCCAAGGCACGGCGAACACAAGTAGCTTTCTTGAACAGGTTTAATGAAGTCTCCAAATCTCCATCAACACCGTGAAAACTGTATACATGAAACAATACAATTAGCACAATTAACATAAAATCAGACCGCACATAACGTGGGCTACACATAACATACATAACATACCTCGTTGGCTGCATGCCAGAATGAGGGAATTGTCCGTGAAACTTGCAATGATTGTCTTTGATGTCCTTATAGCTTCCGTGACAAACATTGACCCATGATGCCCGCGAACAACGAGAAAGACCGCGGGCCACCCGAAAGTCCATGCATCATCCCACTAGGAAGCAGGCGGAAGCGCGCGACCGGAAAAGAAGGCGAAACACGTCTCCCAAACAACGCGAGACCACACCCAAATGCACACATGGAAACAATCACAAACAAATCAAACCATGTGTCACCCAACAACCAACGAACAAACAACGTACAAACCAAGCATGGAATCAACCATTAATATGAAATGTAAATAACATTATGGCTACATTTACAATCCCACCAAATTACACAAACTTAACAGTATGTGGGATTTCTCAAAAACAAGTCTGACTTTTGAGTTCCTTCTGTTTTTACACCACTTCTGTCTTGGTTGCAGGTTCAGAAGATATTCTTTCCTCCATCTGGTCCAAAACTCGTTGGCCAAATACTGGACTCGGCGCCACCTCTTTTGTAGATAGAGATCTTGCTTGATGAATTGTCCAGGTGGGGGAAGAATGATTGTTGACTTCTCCCACCTTGCATTCTCTGTGGACCCTTTTGCCAAAGAAACGTTGGGCCGGTGAACCAGTTTGAGGACTTAAGTTAGTCTGCAGTCAAACCTCGAGAGGCATGATCCGTGGGGTTGTCCTCAAAAGCAATATCTGGTGTCACTTGTCTCACTACTATGCGATGACTCGTTCCGATCGCATCTCCGTAGTCTACACAGGGACTTCCACACCCCACGATGCTCCATCCTAGGTCCGTGCGTTATGCGTAGGGCTGATGTGCTTTGCCAGATACGACTTCTCTTGGTAGAAGGGCGTGTGAGCAGTTGTACCCGATGAGCAGGCCTACGTCACATTCTTGTAGAGGTGCTATCTTTTTCTGAAGGTGCTCCAGGTGGGACCAGGCTTTCGCTTTTTTGTTTGTTGGTATGTGAGCTCTGTTGGCTGGAATGAACTCCCGTGTATAGGCTGGTGGTAGGGAGATCTTCTTTCTGGAGTAGAAGCCACGGACTTGTAGATTGTTCACTCTTTGAGAGTTTACTGTTGTGGTTGCAGTCATCGTAGTGAGCTTGAGCTTGACTTGGTCTTTGTTGGCCTTTAGCGTTTCAGCTACTTCACTTAGAATAAAGGTTGAGTCACTTTGAGAGTCCAGCAGCGGATACACGAGGACTTCTTGTTCTGGGCAGGTTGCAGATGAGAGCCAGACAGGAAGTATTGCAGAGGTATGTGTGCCAGCCTCACCAACTATTGCTCTGTGTGAAGTAGCAGCTGTGGGCGTTTCTTCAGGAGGTGATGATTCGGGTTCCTCTTTGCTTGGGCTTTGCTTTTCCTTGGCTTGTGGTGGCCTCTTGTCGCCTTTGGCTCTATCCGCGTGCAGGCAGGTAGGGTGCCGCTTGTGGCACACGTCACACTCACTTCTGCTGCTGCATTTCTTTGAGTGGTGGCCAGGCTTGAGACAACCAAAGCACAGCTTGTTTTCTTTAACAAAGGTTGTTCTCTCTTGAACTTCCTCCTTCATGAACTTTCTGCATTTGTGCAATGTGTGTCCATTCTTCTTGCAGAAGACACATGTCATGACCTCTTTTTCATCTGAACTTGTTGTCAGTACCTTTGCTCCAACAGTTCTATTCCATTTGCCTCTTGGGTTCTCAGCTTCGCCTTGCTTGAGTGACTGCAGAGAGGTGATGGGGTTACAGGCGATCTTTGCTTCTTTGGTTAGAAAAGCGATGAACTGGCTCGAGTTGGGGAACGGGCTGTTCTGTTCTTCTATTTCAGTAGACTTCCGGTTCCACCTAGCCGTTAACCAGTCCGGTAGCTTGGAGAGAATCTTCCTGTTTTCATTGCAGTCATTCAAGATTTCCAGAGACTTTATGTGGGTCATAGCGGCCTCACAACTGCGGAGAAAATCAGTGAACCTTCTGAGCTCGAGGCTATCCTTAGGTCCCATCTTGGGCCACGTGTGGAGCTTGTCTCTGTACGACTGTGCGATTGTGAATGGGTTTCCATATCTTTCGTCCAATAGCTCCCATAAAGCAACATAGGCACACTCGGTGCCAAGTAGGAAATAGCCATCGATCGCTTTCTTTGCGTCTCCATCCACATACCTACAGAGGTAGTAGATCTTCTCATTTTCCTTAATATTCTTCTGGTCGAACAGCGTTTCAAATGACAGTCTCCAGTCATTGTACATCAATGGATCCCCACTGAATACTGATGGCTCAGGGATTGGGATTCTGTTGGTACTCACTGCATCTGCTAGCACCTTGACGAGCTCTGCTGTACTTTCATTTGGGGAGGGGATCACAGTCTTTGGTGCAGAGAACACATACGGGGATGGAGGACTTGTGGGAGCAGGCACTTGCTTGACTGTTCTCAACTCACTACCCAGTGTGATCTCTTTCTTCTCTTCTTCTGTGACCTCCTCTTGATCATACACTTCTATTCTCGCTTGTGCTGCATTTAGACTTTTCATCGTCTCCAAATGCTGTACCTTTCTTCGCTTCTCTTGCAGCGTCCTCTGGCGAGTTGCATGTTTCGCTTCCAGTTGAGCCTTGATTTTAGCTTCCTCTTCCTCTCTCTGGATTCTTAGTTTCAGCTCTTCTGCTTCTCATTCCATTCTCCGTTTCAACTCTTCGGCTTCTTGTTCTAAACGATGCCTTATAGCAGCTGCCTCTTGCTTGGCTATGTCATTTCTAGCTTCTTCTTCCAGTCGCTGTATTTCCTGTTGTTCTCTTTCTTGTTCTTGTGACACTTTCAGAACAGCTTTGCTTGCAGCGACATCAGCAGCAGCGTCTAGTCGTTTTTCAGTGGATCCGTTTGTATGTAGCGAGGTCCTCTTCGAGCCAAAGGTGAAAATACTAACACTAGAATTGAACAGAGAACCTGCTTCAGGCCAACCTGGTTCTTCCTCTTCAGGTGCAAGTCCGCCCAGTCGTCTTGAGGCTCTGTCTATGATGAACTGGGATACTTGGATGCACAGATCGACTCTCTGATGTGCTTCGTGGTCTGGTGTTACGATTTGCCGTAGTTCATCATAAGCACACTGGACGTCTGCAGAGAGACCATGGACTTCACCGATGACGTTGTTGAGCATACCATCAGATACTGGCTCTGTCTGGGATAATATCTTCTTTGGGAATTTAACCTGAATTCTCCATTTATCATACATTAATTTGAATCTTTGTTGAAGACCTTTTATTTTTTCGTCTTGCATCCCTTTACCCTTCTCTGTCAGAGTTCTGGTTCTTTCACTTCATCTAGTACTGTCTTTAACTTGATCAGTAAGCTCTCCTTGCTGACATCTTGTAAACTTGTTAATAAGTAAAGGTTAATGTAAATATGTAAATATAATAAATCTGTCAATATAATAAATCTGTAAGCCTTTTTAAACGTACTGCTTGCTGTGTGATTATTTATGAATTTTAGAATTGTTTCTCTAAAATAACTTTCACTTATGTAAACCCCTTTTTAGTTCAAATACATCAAATAATATTGTTCTATGAAATTATACTTATACTTTAAACTTCAAAGCACACTTATTTCAAACATGCAAAAGGAATTCGGTCAGACCTTATTATCTTGAAAATCACACCCAAATATAGGCTAGTCAATGAAAGACTTCAAAACGTGGTAAACATGGACTCCTAGCGATTGCTTGTTGTTATTACTTTCAATCAATGCACGTTTCACGCACACAACTTATAGCACATTTACAAACGCCCTTTTCTTAGATCACTAACTTGTTAAGTGTCCAAGCTCTTTATGGCTTCGTTTTGCAAATAGCCCTTATGCAATCTTCTTGCCTTTAATGTGTGTGTAAAATGCGAGCTGAGCTTAGCTTTCATTTGCACCGTCATGCAGTCCCACTCGCGTTGGTGAAACCAGGTGGCGAAAGAAACATCGGCACCATCTTTAGTCCCACTTGCGTTGGTGAAACAGGTCGAGTTTTCACTTTAAATCCCCCCAAGGCACGGCGAACATAAGTAGCTTTCTTGAACAGGTTTAATGAAGTCTCCAAATCTCCATCAACACCGTGAAAACTGTATACATGAAACAATACAATTAGCACAATTAACATAAAATCAGACCGCACATAACGTGGGCTACACATAACATACATAACGTACCTCGTTGGCTGCATGCCAGAATGAGGGAATTGCCCGTGAAACTTGCAATGATTGTCTTTGATGTCCTTATAGCTTCCGTGACAAACATTGACCCATGATGCCCGCGAACAACGAGAAAGACCGCGGGCCACCCGAAAGTCCATGCATCATCCCACTAGGAAGCAGGCGGAAGCGCGCGACCGGAAAAGAAGGCGAAACACGTCTCCCAAACAACGCGAGACCACACCCAAATGCACACATGGAAACAATCACAAACAAATCAAACCATGTGTCACCCAACAACCAACGAACAAACAACGTACAAACCAAGCATGGAATCAACCATTAATATGAAATGTAAATAACATTATGGCTACATTTACAACCTGCTTGGTCATCATATCCACGTTGCTATAATCATTGCTCAAAATTTTCTTGAGTATCATATGAATGCACCAACAGTCATCCACAAAATATCGTCACGTTATTGGTATCGAGGTATCCGGGCAAAAATGTGGTGATATTTGGTTTTGACCAGAGGTGGAAAAAGTACAAAAATATTGTACTCAAGTAAAAGTACCAATACTTTGATGAAATATTACTCAAGTAGAAGTAAAAGTACTCATCTGAAAATGTACTCAAGTAAAAGTAAAAAGTAGTTCATTTGAAATGTACTTTAAGTAAAAGTTACTTAGTTACTTTCTTTGTGTGGGGTGTGAGGGTAGTAAAAATAGGACAAGGGGTCAGAAATCCATAACTATTTTGTTTTTAATTAAAGAACAAGTGTAAAAAATGTAAGCGCAATAACAACAACTTCACAACAACTGAACTTCTTGTTCAGTTTAAGTAGCATCTTAAAGTTAGTTGAGCTCATCCATTTAGTGGTACAACATTAAACATGCTTACTCTCACGTTTTCTCTCTCTCACTCTCTCTCTCTCTCACACGCACACACTCTCCCTCTCTCTCCCTCTCACCCTCTCTCTCTCTCACACACACAGGTAAAAAGTACAAAGTAATGCCCACATGATGACGCTCATAAGTGTTGCTACAAAGTCAAACTGACATAAAGGAGCAGCAATATTCCAGAGGAGACATGCTTGTGTGTGTGTGTGTGTGTGTGTGTTTGTTAACCGTCAGAGAATGAGAATGTGTTAATGCCATCTCCACAGCTGCAAGAGCGCTATAGAGGGCATGTGTGTGTAAGTGCGATAACAACAAAGAATACCTACACAAATGTAAGTGTAATTACAACAACATACATGTCAACACCAACAGCAACAGCTGCTATACTGCAAATCAAGGCCGCTAGTTTTGTGACACCCTGAATCACCTGTAACCTAGTCTACAAACTTCTTGTTCAGTTTAAGCAGCTGCTGATTTTCAGAGTTAATTGAGCTCATCCATTTAGTGGTAAAAAACATTAAACAGGCTTGTGCACGCCTACTTTCTCTCGCTGTCTCTCTCTCTCAGGGAGGTACAAACTACAAAGTAATGTCCACATGATGACGCTCACAAGTGTTACAAAATTAAAGGAACTAACATAAAAGAGCAGCAATATTCCAGAGAGGAATATTGCAAATCAAGGCCACTAGTTTTGTGACACCCTAAATCACCTATAACCTAGTCTACAAACTTCTTGTTCAGTTTAAGCAGCAGCTGATTTTCAAAGTTAGTTGAGCTCATCCTTGCTCGCTTTGCAGTGAACAGTAATCCAGCACAACTGAAAAGCCGCTCGCAGGCAGCTGAAGCAGGCAGGCCAGTGTTGAGTTTCAGAGAGAGTTTTTTTTAAATTTGGAAAGGAGTTTAGCAGATCCATATCGTTTGGGATACAGGCTAGGTACCCTTCCAATTCCCCTGTAGCTTCTGACCTTCTGGACTTCATTGAGGAGAAGAAATCATCTTCATCTGAGGAATGTTGTCCAACTTGCCCCACTTCCACCTCTGCCATCTGGTCAAGGTGTTGTCTGACATAAGCCAGACCTGTCGAGTGACAAACAACACATTTCTGACAATTAAGACTTGATTAATTTACCAAGAGTGCACCATAATGCATAATGCCTTATAGCACTGACCACATTGTATTGAGTATAAAACAAAGTAGATCTCCAATAAATCATACCTGTTTCTATGACATCAGGCCTCTCTGTCCAGGTGGTCTTGAACTTCGGTAGAAGTATTGCTGCCGCAATCAGTTCTGGGTCCATCATCATCTCACCAAAACGCTTTTGGACACCATCCTGAATGGCTTTGATGAGTGGTAGACACATCTTGGATGAGGTCTCCTGCCTTTTGAGTTTTGCTTGTAGCTGACATATCACTGGAAGAAGCCACCCTAAGTGTGTGTTGGTCTCTGACTGAAGTATGTTCAAGGCCTTTACCAGAGGTTTCATCACCGAGCAGTAATCAGTCAGGAAAGCAATTTCTGCTTGAGTCAGCCTGGCATAAATAGAATACAAACAATTGTTAGGAAATCAAGCAGGAAAAGTTTAAGTTTCAAGTATGTAAAGACACATTCACACTTTCATACTGTTGAAATGCAAATTAAAACTTACGTTTTCAATTTGAATTCTTCACAAATATTCCTGATTGCCTCCTCCTCTTTCTGTTGTATGATCCATATGATTCTCTCCACAGCCATGAATGTTGAATTCCCCCGCGTTTGATTTGGTCGGATGAGCTGGAGTCGGCAATGATCTTCCACAACTTCTGCTGCCATGTATGAACGACCCGTATTGTTCCACATGGCTTGACATTTCCCAAAGGCTGCACGTGATAGTCTCTTGTATGTGTCCATCTTCTTTTCTGCTATCTCAGCATCTGTTGTGGCAACTAAGTTGAGAAGATGGCATGCACACCTTTGGTGTGTAGGAAGTTGGTACTCCAGACCATTATCTTGCTCCAGGATGCTGAATGTGTCCAGGTAGTTGGCTGTGGGCTCATCATCAATTGAATCTCTGTCCGACTCAGCATCTGATTCTGCATCCTCAGACTGGCTCTGTTCTCCGAAGACACTAAAAGCTTTAACGAAGTTTGAGCCACTATCTGTTGTGGTTCTCACCACTTTGCCCCCAATTCTATACTGACAGTGTATGTCGTCAAGTGCCCCTGCAAGGACATCAAAGGTGTGGGACCCTCTTAACCTCTTACATGCAAGCGCAGCTGATCTCCTCTCAAAGGTTTCTTCATCCACCCAATGACCCGTCACCCCACTAAAACTTTGCTGGTGTGCAGTCCAACAATCTGTAGTGGTGGCAACGTAGCTCACTTCCTGAGATGGGACATGACATTCTTCTTCATCTGAATGGCAGATGCCTCTAATCTTGTCCGGACAGTGGGCCTGGAAATGACCATGCATTGTGGATTTAGCGTTGTCAAAAGTTCTTTGAACGCAGGTTGTTCAACCAAACTAAATGTATGAAGGCCCTCACATATTAGCCTAATGATGATCTTGTCGATCTTGCCTTGTGGCACACGGCGGTTGCCTCCCACTGTCATGGCAACTTTTATATTTGTTTGCTTGCTTGGACTTGGTGGATTTGCTTGGTGGGTTCGCTTCCCTGGCTTTGCTCGGCTAAAAGCCAACTGTTTCGATGGATGTTTCCTCTGTGGAAAAAAAAGAAAAGGGTATTATCAGTAGAGGAATCAATGTGGTGCTTATTAAACACACTGAAATTAAAACTTTGATAAATAAAAGTTTTCTATTTCTTTAGTCATCACATTTTGTCTATTACATTGTATTAAGCACAATATGCCACAATCCAGAGGGCATTACAATGCTGCACCCTTCCCAACAAAATCAATGATTTGGATTTGAATGCTAAAATTGAGATTTCAAATCAACATCAAAAGCCAATGTGTTTCTATAGCCTACCAGTATTATGATACAGAGGAAGGAGACATATCAATGCATGTGTAATCATCATAGCTGCTTGCATGCACACAGAGCAACAATCGCCTACTAGTGATCTAATCCCTTGTCGTCGATATGAAGGAGTCAAAACAATCTTTTCTGGGTCTGCCTAGTAGGCGGGGAGCTACGAGGCCTTACCATGCAGTCGTGCACCCTCCTTACAATTGAACAAAACCAACTTTTTTGAAAGGTCTGACCATGCTGAACATGTTAACAAATGTTAACATTGAAAATTTTGGGTTGCACGTCATGTTTCAGGTACTCAATGCATTTCAATGTATTTAAAAAAAAGTTGGTTTCGTTCGATTGTAAGGAGGGTGCACGGTAAGGCCCCTTAGCTCCCCGCCTATAGTGGAGGAGTGCTGAGTGCCCTGTAATGTTGGTTAGGCAAAGTGCCTCACACTACAACCCTCTCTATTAACGCAGTTGATACATTTGATTTGACTGTAAATTCAAAGACACAATCAAATTGAAACCCGTGGCAATTTCGACGGGGTAACACCGACTATTCATAGCAGCTAAATTTAACCAAGGCTAATTTCCCCGAGTCCACTCAAGACTACTAGCAACTAACAGCTAGCCTTTACACACTCAAGTACCAGGGGCTAGCTGTTATGCAAATTTAGCCAATGTCCTAAAGACTTAAACAGACTGCAAATATACATTACGCATTTTGTATCTGTTTGAAGTACGATAAACATGCGGATTGTCGGCTGGAGCGAGTTCATTTGGTACTTAATGATGTGTCACGTTTGATTATGTTAGCATAGCAGCTAATTAGAATGTGCTGGCTAGCTGTGGGTTTCTTCTACTGTCAATGGTTGCAGGTGCTAGCATAAAAATGCCCACGAAATGGGGTGAGCCTGGGTTGGCTATATTAAATAAAACTACTAATGAGACAGCAGAAATACTTACCAAAACATGCTTCTGCAGATTTGAAGTGGAGTTGTTGAAAGCAGACAAGTACTTCACTGCTGGGAGGCACATCTTGCACTGCATGATGATGCTGTTGCCTTTCCTACGCTTGAACAAAAAGAAATCTTCCATAAGCGGCCAAGGATTTTTTTCTGCATCTAGTTCTAAAGACTTCGATGTTTCAGCTTGAGCTTCATCTATTATTTCTAGGTCCGGGTCTTCTGGACCGCGACCGCTGGCTGTGCCTGCTTTGTCGACCTCCATTCTAGCACTAGAAACTAAAAACTTCGCGCCCACTAACCTAGCTTGTCCGCGCGCGCCCTCTATGTTCACGCGCCAGTGCTAATCACATCCTCATTTGTCACTGTTGGTTCTGGCCATTGGTTTACTGTCTATGGTTCTGGCGCGTATTTTTCCCCTGTAGGTTGAATTGTTATTTTTACTCAGTAACGGATAGGATTTATAAAGTAACTAAGTACAATACTTGAGTCAAAACGTACTCAAGTAAAATACAAAATACCGATTTTAAATTGTACTTAAAAAATACAAAATACACAAAAAAAGTATTCAATACAGTAGCGTGAGTAAATGTATTTCGTTACTTTCCACCTCTGGTTTTGACAATATCACGTAGCTCTAGGACAAAGTAGTGCATGACATCTGTATAATCACATGTGCCGCATTTAGAGAAATAATTACAAAGAAAGAAAAAAATCTCATTCAGCTCATTCATCTAACCCCTAATCGGGAAGATGGGAGTGTAGGGTCCCCCGTATCTCCAGGACAAGTTTCTAACTGGAAGGCCGATCACCTGCCCACTATATATTTGATTTATTTGATGACTGTCATCATCTCTACATTGCTTCAAAAGAATACCCAGTATGTTGATCTTTTCTTGATAGTGTATCAGCCAATAATAAAGAAAAAAACAATAACTTTTAATTGAAAGCATATATAGGAGCAAGCAGTGAGCTCTTTGAGCCCTTTTAAAATGATATACTGCATCACAATGAAACCACAAGGAGGACTTTACTTTTCAGTTTTTAAACTGGTGGTTGTCAGTACATTCCAGCTAAATAGCTCATAGGATACTATCTCTGTAGGAACACGATATACACCATGTTATTTCAAACATTATCCAAACTAACATAACTGGGAGGTGAAATGAAGAACTATGTCATCTGTATGTCCAGGCTTCACCCCAAAGCCCACAATCTCCCTCCATGGATTAATTGATTTTTTTTAGGTGTCTATGTAATAATCGTGATGCAAATTGTCCAACAAATTGACATTTTCAGTGTTTTTATTACAAGCCTGTTCATGGTGAGCAGTCTGCGTGGGGATGAAAGAAGTTGTACTAGGAGTAAGCAAAATATAATTAATAAAACATTTGAAAGTCTGACCATTGTCACACCTATGTACACCTGGCCGGTTGCTGTGGGAAGCAGGCAAAGACTGAAACGTCAACTCTGGGAAATAGCAAAACTCTTTCTACATAGCTCTCTAGTCCAACCTAGGGAAGAGAGCTGCTGGGCAATGTTGCCAGATTGGACAGTTGCCCACCCAATTTGGCTGATTTTGGATGTGTTGGGTGCAAAAAAAAAAAAGTTGTTGGGTGGATAGATAAAAACGGGGCTGGTTGGGAGCATCTGGGTAGCATAGCAGTCTATTCTGTTGCCTACCACCTGGGGAAAGGTTGCCCGCACCGAGACCTGGCCACCACCATTGACAACACCGTGGTGACGCCAACTCGGACTGCGAGGAATTTGGGTGTGATCCTGGACAACCAACTGTCGTTTGCTGCAAACGTTGCATCGGTTGCTCGCTCCTGCAGATTTCTCCTCTATAACATCAGGGGGATTTGCCCATTCCTCACCGACGAGACGGCGCAGGTGCTCATCCAGGCTCTGGTCATCTACCGGCTGGACTACAGCAACTCCCTCCTTGCTGGCGCCCCCGCGTCAGCCATCAGACCTCTGGAGCTTGTTCAGAAAGCTGCAGCTCGTCTGGTGTTCAACCACCCTAAGTTCTCCCACACAACTCCCCTTCTCATGTCCCTACACTGGCTCCCATTAGCTGCTCGCATCCAGTTTAACAGTCTGGTGCTAGCCTACAGGGCAGGGAAGGAACAGCTCCTTCCTATCTCCAGGCCATAGTCAAGCCCTTCACTCCCACCAACAACTTCGCTTTGCTGCCTTGGGACGCCTGGTTGCCCCGTCGCTCAGAGGCCCCTGCTGCTGATCGACCCAGTCACAGCTCTTTTCTGTCCTGGCCCCACAGTGGTTGAATGAACCCCCCACTGATGTCAGGACAGCAGAGTCGCCGCCCATCTTTCGGCGCAGGTTGAAAACTCACCTCTTCAAGAACTACTACCCTGTTACTTGCTCTTAGCACTTGTTGTATTCACTAATTTAAAAAAAAAGAAGAATCTCTTTCTTGCGCTTTTACTTTAGCACTGGTTTTGCTCTTTAGAGAAGAAGCACTTATGACCTCTAATGACCAGTAGTTCTCCTGATTTCCTACATTAAATGCACTTATTGTAAGTCACTTTGCATAAAAGGATCTGCTAAATGACTGTAATGTAATGTAATGTAATGTTTACCAAATATAGAATACTGTATAATGTTCATACATGCCAGGATTATTTCTTCCTGGGTGAATGAGCATTCTCCTTGGCTTGACCTGGAGTCAGTGATCTGTAAACCCTTTTCTCCTGTGAACTTGTTGGGTAAACACCTGAATGAACTGTCACACATTGCAAGAAACAACCCTTTGATAACTAATGTATTGTGGACATGGAGAACATTAAAGAAAATATTCAAAAACACTCACCCACTTAATGTTCTAATGATATTGGTAGTTATTATCACATGACCCAGAGTTATTATCACAGGTAATAGGACCAAATTTGACACTTTGGCACTTTGAGAATGGGCGATTTAAAACATTTGAATCACTGATACTGTGGCGGACACTTGGGGCTATGCCTCTCACCCAGCAGGACTGTGAGCTGGGGGCGTGGTTTACGTTCCCGGGCTTGCTGGTGCAGGGTTGTTCCTGCTGTAGTCGGTTTTTGGAGTTGAGGAATAAACATCAAACTCGCCTTCGTCTGCTGTGTTTTTCCTCATCCTGCCACATTGGTGACCCCGAATTGAACATGTTTGGAGCAGAAGAGGAGTGTGAATCCACTTCGGCCACGCCGCCCCAACTCTCACAGCCGGCCGTTCTCGCCGCGGCTGTGAAGCTCCCAGAGTTCTGGCAGAGCGACCCGGCTTCGTGGTTCCAGCATGTCGAGGCGCTGTTCCACCTGCGTGGAATCTCCGCCGACGACTCCAGGTACTATTTGGTCATCGCTGCGCTGGACCAGCAGTCCACACGCCGGGCCATGCAGCGGTTGCGCGCCCCTCCGCAACACGATAAATACGTCGCCCTCAAACATCTTCTGCTCCGGAGGTACAGCCTTTCTGCCGCAGAGAGGGCAGATAGAATCCTTTCCCTATCCGGTTTGGGCGACGGGACGGCTGTGGATCTCATGGACAATATGCTGTCGCTGCTAGGCTCGGACGAAGGTGGGTTCCTTTTCCCACACGTTTTCCTGCGCCAGCTTCCGTCTCCTGTGCGCGCGGCTTTGGCTAACTCCCCGTGTCTGGCCGCTGGGGACTGCAAAGGTTTGGCTGAGGAGGCCGATCGGGTCCTGCTGGCTACCAGACGGTTCTCTGTGCGGAGTGTGGCATCGGAGCCTCTGCAGCCGGCGTCGGAGGATGCGGGAGCGGCCTGTGTTTCTTCCACCAGCGGTTCGGTGGCAAGGCGAGGCGAGGCGCTGCGTCCCTCCGTGCACGTTTGAGGCGCCGGGAAACTCCAGGGCCAGCGCTCAGTAGCAGCTGTGAGCGCTGGCGGACGTAGTGAGCTGCTCTTCATTAAGGACACGATGTCAGGAAGACGGTTTCTGGTGGACTCAGGCTCGCAAAAGAGCCTACTCCCTCCTGCTAAGACAGACAGGTCGGCCGAAGGCGGCGGCCCACATTTAAGTGCAGCTAACGGTTCATCCATTGCGACGTTTGGCACAAGGTTGGTGACTGTTTGCTTCCACGGGCGCCATTTTGAGTGGGACTTTGTAGTCGCCGCCATTACTGTTCCTATTATCGGCGCGGATTTTCTGTGTGCTAATGGTCTGCTTGTTGATGTTGCAAACCGCCGTTTAATTGATGCTGTGTCTTTCGCCACTTTTCCGTGCGAGACAGGGGGAGCCGGGCCGTTAACACACGCTAACTTTTTAGCATTAGGGGATTTTTTCAGCGTTTGCTGGCGGATTTTCCATCGGTGACTACGCCTGCCTTTTCCACCGCGGTTACTAAACACGGGGTAGAACATTTCATTCCCACTCTGGGACCGCCAGTTTTTGCGCGCGCGCGGCGCCTCGACGCGGTAAAATTGGCTACAGCTAAGGAGGAGTTCGCCATCATGGAGCGTTTGGGTATAGTGAGGCGTTCCAACAGCCCGTGGGCCTCGCCGCTTCACATCGTGCCCAAGGCGGATGGGGCGTGGCGGCCTTGCGGCGACTTTCGCCGCCTGAACAACGTCACCGCCAATGACCGCTATCCCATCCCACACATACAGGAATTTTCCATACGCCTGTCAGGTACCACTAATTTCTCTAAGGTGGACCTGGTGCGCGGCTATCATCAGGTTCCCGTGCGCGCAGAGGACGTGCCCAAGACCGCAGTGATCACCCCGTTTGGGCTTTTTGAGCTCATGCGCATGCCTTTTGACTTGAAGGGGGCAGCGCAAACCTTTCAGAGGCTGATGGACTCGGTGTTGGGTGACCTTGCTTTCGTGTTCGTTTATCTCGACGACATATTAGTGGCCAGTCCGTCAGCTGAAGAGCACCTGGCGCACCTGAAACAGGTTTTCCGTCGTCTTGACGAACACGGCCTGATAGTCAACCCGGCCAAGTGTCAGTTTGGACTGCCGGTGATTGACTTCTTGGGTCACCGCATTTCGCCGCAAGGCGCGGTCCCGTTGCCTTCTAAGGTGCAAGCGGTGGCGGAATTTCCCCGCCCAGTCTCTGTTAAGGCATTGCAGGAATTCTTAGGCATGGTGAATTTCTATAACCGTTTCCTCCCTCGCGCTGCCCACCTCCTTCAGCCACTTTACGCAGCCCTGCGGCTTAAGAAGGCTAACGACCCTGTCGACTGGACTCCCGAACGGGTCCAGGCCTTTGACGGAGCTAAGTGCGCCCTGGCTAACGCTGGCCTCCTAGCCCATCCCACACCCACGGCGTCCATAGCTTTAACAACCGATGCGTCTGGCATAGCCGTGGGGGCTGTGGTTTAACAGCATGTGGCGAATGCGTGGCAGCCACTCGCATTTTTTAGCCGCAAACTGCGAGATAGCGAGCGCAGGTACAGCGTTTTTGACCGGGAGTTGCTGGCACTGCACCTTGCAACCCGGCATTTCCGCTTCCTGCTGGAGGGTCGCCCATTCACGGTTTATGTGGAACATAAACCGCTGACTTTCGCCATGTCCAAGGTGACTGAGCCGTGGTCTGATCAGCAGCGCCACCTAGCGGCAATCTCCGAGTTCACAACGGACATTCAGCATGTAGCTGGGAAGTCCAACCCTGTTGCTGATTGTCTGTCGCGTGTGCTTGTGTGTCCTGTGCACCTCGGTGTGGATTTCTCCGCTATGGCTGCCGACCAGCCCAGCGACCCGGACGTCCTTGCCCTTAGGTCAACGCGTACCGGCCTCAAGCTAGAGGACGCTGTGATGCAGGAAGGCAGTCCTGTCCTCCTCTGCGATGTCTCCACCGGCCGTCCCCGCCCCGTTGTTCCAGTGGCCTGGCGCCGTCGACTTTTCGATTCGATTCAGTCCCTCTCGCACCCTGGAGTTCGGGTGTCGGTGAAGTTGGTCGGTTCCAAGTTCGTTTGGCCTGGCCTCCGCAAGGACGTCAAGGGGTGGGCAGCTGCATGTGTAGCGTGTCAGCGCGCTAAGGTCCACCAGCACACTAAATCGCCCCTCGAACCGTTTCCGATCCCGGCCAGACGTTTCGACCACGTGCATGTGGATCTGGTGGGCCCTCTACCTTCTTCACAGGGTTTTACGCACCTGCTCACAATGGTGGATCGGACCACCAGGTGGCCAGAGGCTGTCCCTCTGTCCTCCACAACATCCTCGGATGTTGCACGCGCTTTTCTTTCCTCCTGGGTCGCCCGTTTCGGCGCTCCGTCAGATATCACCTCAGACAGGGGCCCCCAGTTCGTGTCAGAGCTCTGGTCGGCACTTGCGCGATCCGTGTACCACCCTCAGGCTAACGGGTTGTGTGAACGTTTTCACCGGTCGCTCAAGGCAGCGCTGCTTGCTGCGCTCTCGGATGGTAACTGGGTGGATCGTTTACCTTGGGTTATGCTCGGGTTGCGTTCGGCTCCTAAGGAGGACCTCGACGCTTCGCCCGCTGAGCTGGTGCTCGGTCAGCCGCTCCGCGTCCCTGGGGAATTTTTGCCTGGGAGTTCCGCTCCTCGACCCCGTCCGGCCGTTTATCCTTTTTTGTCCGACAGCACTCGGGTTCCAGGCCCCGTTCACCACTGTTTTCCGCGGTCGTTCGTGCCTGCGGAGCTCATGTCGGCTCGTTTTGTTTTTGTACGGCATGATGCTCACCGCTCGCCCCTCCAACCCCCATACGATGGCCCATTTCGGGTTCTTGAGACGGGTCCTAAGGGTTTTGTGCTGGATATGGGTGGGCGTAGGGAGCGTGTCACGCTTGATATGCTTAAACCGGCGCACAGGGTGGCAGGCGAAGTTGTGTTTCCGGCCCAGGTTCCCCGTCGGGGTCGTCCTCCTTCCAGGACCCCGGCAGTGTCTTCACGGGTTCAGCGTTCTGCTTCTCAGCCGGCTTTGGACTGTGTTTCACCTACTGTTTCGGCTGAGGGACGGCGCAGCCGTTATGGCAGGCTGCTTAAGCCTCCAGTGAGACACTAATTTTCTTTCCAGGAGTCCCTTCTGGGTGTTCGGGGGGGGGGGGCTGTGTGGCGGACACTAGGGGCTATGCCTCTCACCCAGCAGGACTGTGAGCTGGGGGCGTGGTTTACGTTCCCGGGCTTGCTGGTGCAGGGTTGTTCCTGCTGTAGTCGGTTTTTGGAGTTGAGGAATAAACATCAAACTCGCCTTCGTCTGCTGCGTTTTTCCTCATCCTGCCACAATACCATATATCAAATAAGGATTTCTACAAATACTTACAGGTCAGACATTATGTGTATAAGAAAGCCAACTTGCTGGAATTTTCAAAGGACTCTCACCTGCTAAAATTGTTTTTTTCTGGACCACAAAGAGCAAAAACACTTTATATCTAAATTCTATTCTGAGGTGTTAAGTTTGAACTTGGACAACCTTGCATGGTTAAGAACATCTTGGTATACATTGCTCAAATGTGTGATGGATAATGATGTGTGGGAAGAGATCCTGCGGTTGCCTTCCAGAATTTCAATCTGCAATAGATATACAGAATTACAATATAATATCGTACAAAATATCTATGTATCGTCTTATAGTTATAGTAAGTATAAAGCAGGAATTTCACCAAATTGTCCCAAATGTAAAACTCATGTACAAACCCCAAATTCCAATGAAGTTTGGACGTTGTGTAAAACGTAAATAAAAACATAATACAATGATTTGCAAATCCTTTTCGACCTACTATATTCAATTGAATACACTACAAAGACAAGATATTTAATGTTCAAACTGATAAACTTTATTGTTTTTTGCAAATATTCACTCATTTTGAATTTGATGCCTGCAACATGTTCCAAAAAAGCTGGGACAGGGGCAACAAAAGACTGGGAAAGTTGAGGAATGCTCAAAAAACACCTGTTTGGAACATTACACAGGTGAACAGGTTAATTGTAAACAGGTGAGTGTCATGAATGGGTATAAAAGGAGCATCCCCAAAAGGCTCAGTCGTTCACAAGCAAGGATGGGGCGAGGGTCACCACTTTGTGAACAACTGCGTGAGCAAATAGTCCAACAGTTTAAGAACAACATTTCTCAATGTACAATTGCAAGGAATTTAGGGATTTCATCATCTACAGTCCATAATATCATCAGAAGATTCAGAGAATCCGGAGAAATCTTTGCACGTAAGCGTCAAGGCCAAAAACCAACATTGAATGCCCTTGACCTTCGATCCCTCAGGCGGCACTGCATTAAAAACTGACATCATTCTGTAAAGGATATTACCACATGGGCTCAGGAACACTTGGGAAAACCATTGTCCGTTAACACAGTTTGTCGCTACATCTACAAGTGCAAGTTAAAACTCTACCATGCAAAGCGAAAGCCATATATCAACAACACCCAGAAACGCCGCCGGCTTCTCTGGGCCCAAGCTCATCTGAGATGGACTGACGCAAAGTGGAAAAGTGTGCTGTGGTCTGACGAGTCCACATTTCAAATTGTTTTTGGAAATCATGGACGTTGTGTCCTCCTGGCTAAAGAGGAAAAGGACCATCCAGATTGTTATCAGCGCGAAGCTCAAAAGCCAGCATCTGTGATGGTATGGGGGTGTGTTAGTGCCCATGGCATCATGGGTAACTTGCACATCTGTGAAAGACACCATTAATGCTGAAAGGTACATAAAGGTTTTGGAGCAACATATGCTGCCATCCAAGCGACATCTTTTTTAGGGACGTCCCTGCTTATTTCAGCAAGACAATGCCAAGCCACATTCTGCACATGTTACAACAGCGTGGCTTCGTAGTAAAAGAGTACGGGTACTAGACTGGCCTGCCTGCAATCCAGACCTGTCTCCTATTGAAAATGTGTGGCACATTATGAAGCACAAAATACGACAACGGAGACCTCGGACTGTTGAGAAACTGAAGTCGTACATCAAGCAAGAATGGAAACAAATTCCATCTGCAAAGCATCAACAATTAGTGTCCTCAGTTCCCAAACGCTTATTGAGTGTTGTTAAAAGGAAAGGTGATGTAACACAGTGGTGAACATGCCCCTGTCCCAGCTTTTTTGGAATGTGTTACAGGCATCAAATTCAAAATGAGTGAATATTTACAAAAAACAATAAAGTTTATCAGTTTTAACATTAAATATCTTGTCTTTGTAGTGTATTCAATTGAATATAGGTTGAAAAGGATTTGCAAATCAATGTATTCTGTTTTTATTTACGTTTTATACAATGTCCCAACTTCATTGGAATTGGGGTTTGTAGGTACTAGGCTGCATTGCTTGTGGGAATGCAATAAAATTCAGTTATTCTGGAGGGCAATATGTGCAAACATTAGTACAGCAATAGGTCAACAAGTGTCAGCAAATCCACTTTTATGTCTGCTTGGAAATGTCCCTGACTCTAATCGTACACAATACGAGGAGAGGAAGTGGTTCAGTCACTTCTAATGCTGGTGAGAAAAGCCATCATGGTAAAGTGGGTCAGGGATGACCCTCCTACTTTCATGTGGAAATCTCTGATCTCCGAGGTTGTGACTCTGGAAAAAATAGGACACTATATTGATGGAAGGACTCATCTTTTTTCTGCAGAAATGGAAGAAACTGTTGGAATCTCTGGGAGTTTAATATAATTTGGACTTAAGTGGGTACTTACTGTGAACAAATGATTGAATTGGGGACATTGGGTATGAATCGGATCCATGTATACAAAATTATTTAATTTCACTACATTATTTCTCTTAATCAAATGTTTTGCCTCATTTTTTATTAACCCCCCCTTCTTTTATGGACCAGTCCTGTAACATTATGTGTTGTATGTATGTTTTTTTTAAATAAAATTTGAATTAAAAAAGAAATGTTTCTTATATGTGCCAAATGAACTTGATCAGCAAATCTGACTGCAATTGACAATTGGTGCCCCTGAATTGTTTGCATCAATGACTGTCTGCTTACTAACACGCAAAAAACACTTACAAAAATTGACACAAATACATACATGTCTTTTTGAGCATGCTCACACATGTACAAGGGCAAACATGGGTGGCACGGTGGTCCAGTGGTTAGCGCTGTCACCTCACAGCAAGAAGGTCCTGGGTTCGAATCCTGGGGCTGTCCAACCTTGGGGGGGGTCATCCTCTGTGTGGAGTTTGCATGTTCTCCCCGCGTCTGCGGTTGGTTTTCTCCGGGTGCTCCGGTTTCCCCCATCATCAAAAGAAACATGCATGTTAGGGTTAATATTCCTGTCTGTGCCCCTGACCAAGGCAGTGGGAAAAGAACTGGAGTTGGTCCTCGGGCGCTGCTTGAAGGCAGCAGCCCACTGCTCCTAGCTACACAGATCACAGCTAGGATGGGTTAATTTGCAGTAACTGAATTTCCCCAAGGGGATTAATAAAGGAAACTTAGTTAATTAATAAAAAACAAAAACAAAAAAGCATACACACATATACCCACTTAGTGACAGACTGCGACAATGAACATATTGGCTTTGGGTGTATTTGGAAGGAGAGTTTTTGGGATGTGAACCAAAGTTGATATTCTTACAACACTGACATACATTTGTTTAGATTTTGGCAAAAATTGAAGCGCAATGGAAGAATAGCGTTTTTGAGGGAGAGGGATCCCTCCTCTGTTGCTCTCCCTGAGGTTTCTTCCTATTTTTTTCTCCCTGTTAAAGGTTTTTTTTTTTAGGGAGTTGTTCCTTATCCGATGAGATGAGAGGGTCTAAGGACAGGATGTTGTGCTGCTGTATAGCCCACTGAGGCAAATTTGTAATTTGTGATATTGGGCTATACAAATAAAATTGAGTTGACTTGGCTTGACATGTGCCTGCACATTGTTTTTAATGACAATAAACTGAATTGAATTGAATTGAATTGAACTTCATGTTTCGCTCACATTTTTGTGGTACTAGGGACTGAGTGAGGTCAATGTGTACAGTCTCTTGGCCAGTCTGTAAAGCTTGGCAGCAATACAGTAGCTGCTGACAACAAATATTTGTAAAATAGTTGACAAATTTGCAATATGTTGGGATGTTTTTAATAGACAGCTACAAGCCATACTATTAAAGAAGCTATTCCTACAACAAAGTGGATATAGACTTAGTAGTGTAGTCAGCCAATTTAAGGTAAATGCTAAAATGTGCATTGGCAACAGAATGGTAAAATCTGAAATTAGGTCAGTGGTCATTTTTGACTGTACTGTATTGAATAAACACATTGCTTCTCAGAAATGTATCCGTGAGTTAAAGGGGCTCTAAAACCACAGTTTGGATGGTTTCCTTTGTTTACATTGGCATCATCTCTAGGAGGTAGAGATCTTACCTGACCTATTTATAAGGTGCTATGCAAAGCTTAGATGCCTGCATAGTTCATATCTAAGAATCCAAGTGAGTAATTTTTAAATTCTTAACTAAAATTTTTTGTTAAAAAGGTGTGTTATTGGATCAGAATTGAAAATGTTATACTTGCACTGTACTGCTTCTAAATCTGCAATTTTCTTCCAATCCTGCTACTTTAACATAGAGATTTAGATAGACTATTCCTGGTATTTAACATTCACAAAAGTTCAAGATGTCAGGCTGTAGTTTTAATCAGACATGTTGCTCTTCATAATAAGCTGTGGTAAGTCTATAGTAAGTGTTAATGGTAAGCTGTGAGTTGCAATTGCTTTTCACTTACAAACTGAACTTTATCATAAATTAAGCAATAACATAGGACAGAAAACCATGAACATTGCCTGTCATGTTTTGTTTCAGTTGACTCCACAGTAGACTCAGGCCTTTTGATTAACTCCAGAACTATTAAGAAGTCAGATAACATGCTTGGTTCAAAACATTTTGCCACGTATCCTATCTTACCAACTCCAAAAATAATTGAGACATAATGAAGCCCTGGAATACTCCCTCTCCATCATTTTCACTGCAAAGTTAGTTTTTGTTTGTCTGCTGCTCCCACTCCCACACAGCTGTCATGACTTTAAATTCTCAAATAATGGGATAAAGTTGTGGTAAACAGTTGCTTAGCATTTCATGGGTTCATGGAAGAGAAAAAAAAGTGAATGATTAAGAGTAGAGTAGCTGGTTGTCTGGAACTCGGCTATCCACAAAGGATTGGCTTAAAACACAGATGTTGATATTTTACTCGTGATTAGAATATCAGATTTCTCTCAGACTTTGGCGAGGAGACTGCCTCATATGTAGGGACAGAATCAAAACCAATTTAGTTTCCAAACGAAATATCTACTCCGTGATGTTCAGCAAAACGAAAATTGTGTCTTTTTTTATTTTGTCGATGGTAGATGGCAGGGGGCCTGCGGGTTTATCATGTTCTTTTAAAAAACATAATTTTTGATATTTTCCTGCCATTTAAATACTATATATGCCTTCCGCTTTTGCATGATGGGTACAGTAAACTGTTTTACTTAGTGTATCTTTTCAACACTTGTCCTAACAAAGGCTGCAAAACATTGCTGGAGGGATAGTGTAGAATTAAAAAGGGAAAAGGATAATTCGTACACCTATTTCTAAGTCAGTCGTACATCTGTTTTGAACTGGGATGGATTCATATAGTATGACCAAAGGTTACGTTACTAGCTGAGGCTCATCTGTTTGAGGGCTTTTTTTCTAAATGGGGTACGATTTGATATTTCTGGAGCTATTAGTAGGCCATGGTTGGGATTGTTGTACAGTAATCACAGAACCAAAATTGATTTTTCATTTTAATGATTAATTAACACAAGTTACTCAATGAGAGAGTCCCAACAGATGATCCCAAATTTTTAATTACATGAGCTCCTTTGAAACCAATTTGACTTGGTCATTCGCTACGACGGAAAAAAAATTAATTGATTATCCAAGCCACTTATCCTGAGCAGGGTCGTGGGATGCTGGAGCCTGTCCCAGCAGTCATTGGGTGGCAGTTGGGGGGAGACCCTGGACAGGCCACTAGTCCATCACAAGGCAGACAAACAACAAACAAAAACAAAAATCAAATATTTAGTTTTAACCTATTCACACTAAATTATTTTTTATGACTGCCAAGGCCATCCTATCATGCTCTTGCAACATATAATGTCCTTTTTATCTTGCTTTTGTTTGAAGCACGTAAACTAAAGAAGATTGGTCAACTGAAGAGCTCTGAAGAGGAGACTCCTGTTCAGGAGACAGCAGAGGTTACCCAGCTAATCACACCCAAATCTGGACTGAACTTCCACACTCAGCTGATGTTCCTCAACATTTTGCAGTCGATTGAGCCTGAGGTGGTGAATGCAGGACATGACTTCAACCAGCCGGACTCCGCTGGTGCTCTACTCAGCAGCCTCAATGAACTCGGAGAGCGACACCTAGTGAAAGTGGTCAAGTGGGCAAAAGGTTTGCCAGGTAAGGCACGTGTTTTTATAAAGTTCAACGAAGTGCTGATAGGTCCGTTTTAATTAAGATACAAGAAAAGTCATAAAATACTCTTATGTTAACTTCGAATCTTATGTTAACTTCAAATCGACGGTATGTCAATCCTTGTGTATATATCTGAAGATTGTTGTGTTGTAGTCTTACTATTCTATGTTAAATACACTGAGAGAGCCATGAAACTGGAGTCAAATTCCATGTATGAGCAAACCGACATGGCCAATAAACATGACTCTGATTCTTTACATTGCTTAGCAATAGCTTAGCAGTTTAGCTTTAGCAATTTAGCATGGCCACGATTGCCTACAGTAAAACAGAATTTAATTTGGGGATAAGTTATTAGAATTAACTTATTGTGAGTTTATATATAATAGGTTCAATTAACTATTTCATTGAATCTGGCTATCATCAGCCAATGCTCCTTTTACTCATTTTCAGCATAAATGATTATTTTCCACTTTTTGTCATAAAAGCAGAGGCGTCCAGGTAGTGTAGTGGTCTAGTCTGTTGCCTACCAACACGGGGATCGCTGGTTCGAATCCCCGTGTTACCTCCGGCTTGGTCGGGCGTTCCTACAGACACAACTGGCCGTGGCCGTGTCTGTGGGTGGGAAGCTGGATGTGGGTATGTGTCCTGGTCGCTGCACTAGCGCCTCCTCTGGTCGGTCAGGGCGCCTATTCGGGGGGCGGGGGACTGGAGGGAATAGCGTAATCCTCCCGTGCGCTACGTTCCCCTGGTGAAACTCCTCACTGTCAGGTGAAAAGAAGCAGGTGGCGACTCCACATGTATTGGAGGAGGTATGTGGTAGTCTGCAGAGGGGGTGGAGCGACGACTCAGAAGAGTGGGGTAATTGGCTGGATACAGTTTGGGAGAAAAAGGGGGGAAGCCCCCCCCTAAAAAAAGCAATTATGAAAATATAAGCTGTTCACTTGTTTTTGAAGTAAGGCTAGAAAGGAAATTAAGGCAATGGTGCTTAACTACTCATCAATGTCATTTTCAATTCCAAATATAATTATTTTAATGAGTGACAACCAATCAAGATTATTTCCATGTTTTAATTGTAAATGATAAAAAACTATGATACATGAATATTATTGTTTAAAAAAAACTCTTCTTACAATTGTTCAGGATAACCACTGAACAGTATAGCAGAAACCCACAAATCCATGATGCTGAGCTATGTGATGTCTACAAAGTAAAAATATGAATTGAAAAACGTTAAACAAAATGTTGCTTCACAGTGTAAGGACATTCTACAAGCTTTAGACTTTTAAATGGCAGGAAACGATACAGCATTTAAATTAGATCTGATCTTGTGCTTTCTAAAAATGAAAGCCTTCTTGTGATGCCCAATTTCTGTCATATTACAGCTCCCAATTTTGTCCTTAGGGTTTAGAAATTTACACGTGGAGGATCAGATGACTGTCATTCAACATTCATGGATGGGGGTGATGGTGTTTGCCTTGGGATGGAGGTCCTATAAGAATGTCAGCGGCAGAATGCTTTACTTCGCCCCTGATCTCATATTCAATGAGTAAGTGCAGCTGTGCAATCATGAATTCAATTAACTGTTCTAAAGTCTCTTATCAGAGGGTGACCAACATGCTGATGTCCCATTATGTTAACAGAGATCGCCTCCAGTGAGTAAGCTGTTAACTGTCATACATAACACAGATGCCAATTTCTCCCTGCCTATCTCTCTGTCTAGCTCTCAATCTCTTTCTCCCTTCCATACTCCCAGACACAAAGGAACATCTAAAATTTCAGAAATGCAAACGGTTGCAGGCTTTTCACCATCATATTGAAATCGTTTTTTTCCCCTTTAGATACTCTTTAGTCAGTGAGATTAAAGTTAGGAAGATTAGTTTCTCATTCAATGGCTAATGGCACTGGTGAGCAAATGTAATTGCCATTCAAAGCCGAAGATTACTAATGACAGGCAACCACACATGTGAAGTCTGTCAAAAGTTGTTAAAATAGGAGGAATGTTAATGGGAATGTCAAATGAAATAGTTATTATTATGGCAAAGGTCACAGATTTGTGAAAGCAAATGTAATAATCTGTAAAGCAGGATTCAAACATTGATCTGTAAGAAGGTTATTTGGTAAATGACAATGGACATTGTCCAAATTGTCAAAAAATAACCTACTGATATATTAATAATGAATTACCTTTTTGCTAAATTAAGATCATGGTTTTTGGTTATAAGTGTTTGGATGATAATAAACGTCAATCAAATAGCATAAATACAGATACAAGAGGAGTGTTCAGGGCTCAAGTCCTCAATGAAAAGTCTAATGTCATCTCAGCAAGTGTCAAAGGTGAAAATAACATTGCTGTAATTGGCTGAAATCTCAAATGTGTCACCATCCCTACCCCCTTGTATCAAACTTGGTATGTGTGCACTGAATAGTATGCAGACCAATTTCTCAGCCCTCGCATGTGTACCGAGTCCCAGAATGTTGCTAAAAAACAAATCTAATTTGGGCCCTGTGATGGCATGGCGGCTTGTACAGGGTGTCTCCCCGCCTGCTGCCCAATGACTACTGGGATAGGCTCTAGTATCCCCGCGACCCTGAGAGCAGGATAAACGGTTTGGATAATGGATGGATCAAATCTAATGTCAAGTATTCGGTTGCATTTATGCTGTGTTTGAGTTTTTTTTTTAATTAATCATGACTTCCTGTAATTTTATTGGTTCATGGTGGCTGTAGTCTCTGAGATCGCTTAAGGACCAGTGTGTAGGATTTAGTGGCATCTAACGGTGAGGTTGCAGATATCAATCAACTGACTACCCTTACACTCGCCTCTCCCTTTTCAAGCGTGTACGGTAGCCTTCAGGTGCCAATCCAGTTTTCACGCGATGTCACATTCGTAAGGTGATCCAAATAATGGTTCCTTGGAACAGCTGGAAAATTGACAGGTCTGTGCTACTGCTCAATGGAATTTCCACTGTTGCACGCCATGCTGGAACTTTGTTTTGCCCACCACTGTCATGTGACTGAAAACTATGGCTAGGTAATTCCAACATTTTTTACGACCCCAACGAGTGCCCATAATCTATAAAGTGATGAAGTTCCTTTAGACAGAAAGTTATAAATTGTATATAGTTATTTAGTATTTATTCCAACCAGTGCATTGGCACCAGCGCCACCAATTGCAACTTCAACATAAAAACGCGAAAAGCCCTCTAGAGCCAGGCCCTCTGTCCATTCTGGGCTACTGTAGAAACATGGCTTGGCAACATGGCGGGCTCCGTGGAGGAGGACCCGGTCCCTATGGGTTGGTGCTAGAATGCATCGTCCGGAGGGAGGGAACTCCGCTGCACGTCATCAAATGTTCACAGAGGAATTGACCAAGCTTATGATTGGGTAGGGGCTAGTTCAGTTTAGGAACAGCGGGAAACAGTAGATTGACGTTAGACGAAGCTCGGGCCTTCGGCCCTCGCGCGAGTTCACTCATCCAGGACCCCTGAGCCTGCGGCCTCG
This sequence comes from Lampris incognitus, assembly GCF_029633865.1. Lineage (NCBI taxonomy): Eukaryota > Metazoa > Chordata > Actinopteri > Lampriformes > Lampridae > Lampris > Lampris incognitus. The sequence goes on from NC_079218.1 coordinate 27,765,128, forward strand.
CTCCTTAGACCCAGCTCGGGCCTTCGGCCCTCGCACCTTTACTAACCAACTCTATGTCAACGTGGATTGTAAAAACCACACAGCTAAATAACTGCAAAGCTAGCGTTAAACAGCGCTAGCTAGCAACATAATCAGTGACGTCATATGTAGTCGAAGGACCCCGAGATGATATTGGTCGATTCCGCAGTGAGCATTTGATGACGCGCAGCGGAGTTCCCTCCCACCTCCTTCCGGACGATACAGTGCCCTCCCGCGTCGTCGCGCCGACTGTCTGCAGGGTTTGTCTAATATGGGGACGTCTGAAGCCGGATGTGATGTCCCATATTAGACAAACCCCAGTCACTTGGATCAGACTACTACTACTACTTTCGGCTCCCATTAGGGGTCGCCACAGCGGATCATCCGCTTCCATTTCTTCCTGTCTTCTGCGTCTTCCTCTGTCACACCAGCCACCTGCATATCTTCCCTCACCACATCCATAAACCTCCTCTTTGGCCTTCCTCTTCTCCTCTTCCCTGGCAGCTCCATATTCAGCATCCTTCTGCCAATATACTCAGCATCTCTCCTCCACACATGTCCAAGCCATCTCAATCTTGCCTCTCTTGCTTTGTCTCCAAACCGTCCAACCTGAGCGGTCCCTCTAATATAATCATTCCTAATCCTGGCCTTCTTCGTTACTCCTAGTGAAAATCTTAGCATCTTCAACTCTGCCACCTCCAGCTCTGCCTCCTGTCTTTTCGTCAGTGCCACTGTCTCCAAACCATATAACATAGCTGGTCTCACAACCATCTTGTAAACTTTCCCTTTAACTCTTGCTGATACCCTTCTGTCGCAAATCACTCCTGACACACTTCTCCACCCACTCCAACCTGCCTGCACTCTCTTTTTCACCTCTCTACTGCACTCCCCATTACTTTGGACAGTTGACCCCAAGTATTTAAACTCAAATGCCTTTGTCACCTCCACTCCTTGCATCCTGACCATTCCACTGTCCTCTCTCTCATTCACGCATAGGTATTCCGTCTTGCTCCTACTGACTTTCATTCCTCTTCTCTCCAGTGCACACCTCCACCTCTCCAGGCTCTCCTCAACCTGCACCCTACTCTCGCTACAGATCACAATGTCATCCGCGAACATCATCATCCATGGAGACTCCTGCCTGATCTTGTCCGTCAACCTGTCCATCACCATTGCAAACAAGAAAGGGCTAAGAGCCGATCCTTGATGTAATCCCACCTCCACCTTGAACCCATCTGTCATTCCAACCGCACACCTCACCATTGTCACACTTCCCTCATACATATCCTGCACCACTCCTACATACTTCTCTGCAACTCCCGACTTCCTCATACAATACCACACCTCCTCTCTCGGCACTCTGTCATAAGCTTTCTCTAAATCTACAAAGACACAATGCAACTCTTTCTGGCCTTCTCTATACTTCTCAATCAACATTCTCAAAGCAAACATCGCATCTGTGGTGCTCTTTCGTGGCATGAAATCATACTGCTGCTCGCTGATCGTCACCTCTCCTCTTAACCTAGCTTCTATTACCCTTTCCCAAATCTTCATGCTGTGGCTGATCAACTTTATACCTCTGTAGTTGTTACAGTTCTGCACATCGCCCTTGTTCTTGAAAATCGGTACCAGTATGCTTCTTTTCCACTCCTCAGGCATCCTCTCACTTTCCAGGATTGTGTTAAACAATCTAGTTAAAAACTCCACTGCCATCTCTCCTAAACATCTCCATGCCTCCACAGGTATGTCATCAGGACCAACTGCCTTTCCACTCTTCATCCTCTTCATAGCTGCCCTCACTTCCTCCTTGCTAATCCGCTGAACTTCCTGATTCACTATCCCTACATCATCCAACCTTCTCTCTCTCTCATTTTCTTCATTCATCAGCCCCTCAAAGTATTCCTTCCACCTTCTTAGCACACTCTCCTCGCTTGTCAGCACATTTCCATCTCTATCCTTGATCGCCCTAACTTGCTGCACATCCTTTGCAGCTTGGTCCCTCTGTCTAGCCAATCGGTACAAGACCTTTTCTCCTTACTTAGTGTCTAATCTGTCATACAACTCACCATACGCCTTTTCCTTTGCCACCTCTCTCTTTGCTTTACGCTGCATCTCCTTGTACTCCTGTCTACTTTCTTCATCTCTCTTTGCTTTACGCTGCATCTCCTTGTACTCCTGTCTACTTTCTTCATCTCTCTTACTATCCCACTTCTTCTTTGCCAACCTTTTCCTCTGTATAATTTGCTGTACTTCCTCATTCCACCACCAAGTCTCCTTGTCTTCCTTCCTCTGTCCTGATGACACACCAAGTACCTTCCTAGCTGTCTCCTTCACTATTTCTGCAGTGGTTTTCCAGCCATCTGGCAACTCTTCACTACCACCCAGTGCTTGTCTTAACTCCTGCCTGAACTCCACACAACAGTCTTCCTTCTTCAACTTCCACCATTTGATCTTCGGCTGTGTCTTCACTCGCTTCCTCTTCTTGGTCTCCAAAGTCATCCTACAGACCACCATCCGATGCTGCCTAGCTACGTTCTCCCCTGTCACCACCTTGCAGTCTCCAATCCCTTTTAGATGGCGCCTTCTACATAAGATATAGTCCACCTGTGTGCACTTTCCTCCACTCTTGTACGTCACCCTGTATTCCTCCCTCTTCTTGAAATATGTATTCACCACAGCCATTTCCATCCTTTTCGCAAAATCGACCACCATCTGTCCTTCCACATTTCTCTTCTTGACTCCATACCTTCCCATCACCTCCTCATCACCTCTGTTCCCTTCACCAACATGTCCATTGAAGTCGGCTCCAATCACCACTCTCTCCTCCTTGGGTACCCTCTCCACCATGTCGTCCAACTCACTCCAGAATTCTTCTTTTTCATCCATCTCACACCCAACTTGCGGGGCATATGCACTGATAACATTCAGCAATAAACCTTCAATTTCCAGCTTCATACTCATCACTCTGTCTGACACTCTCTTCACCTCCAGCACGCTCTTGACATACTCTTCCTTCAGAATTACCCCTACCCCATTACTCCTCCCATTCACACCATGGTAGAAGAGTTTGAACCCACCTCCGATACTCCTGGCCTTACTCCCCTTCCACCTGGTCTCTTGCACACACAGTATGCCTACCTTTCTTCTTTCCATCATGTCAGCCAGCTCTCTCCCTTTACCAGTCATAGTGCCAACATTCAAAGTTCCAACTCTCACCTCCACATGCCTACCCTTCCTCCTCTCTAGCTGCCTCTGGACATGCTTTCCCCCTCTCCTTCTCCTTCGCCCAACAGTAGCATAGTTTCCACCGACACCCTGCTGGTTAACAGTACTGGTGGCGGTCGTTGGTAACCCGGGCCTCGACCAATCCGGTATGTAAGTCTTATTTATGATCCGCATATTTGATTTGGCAAAGATTTTACGCCGGATGCCCTTCCTGACGCAACCCTCCCCATTTGTCCGGGCTTGGGACCGGCACTAAGGATGCACTGGCTTGTGCATCCTCAGTGGCGGGGTTCGTCACTTGGATCAGACTGCTCTCCAGTAAAAGTAAACAACTTTTGAGGGATTTCTCTTCCCATTACATGATAATGCATTTGAAACGTACAGTTAGTAAGAATAAGAAAATAGTGAAGACAGAGGGAAAGAAGGTTGTGTGAGAAAAATACACACGTGGGCCCCGAATACTTTTGAGATTTTGAAGTGGGCTTTAAGTCAGTAAAGAGTGGGAACCCCTGGTCTACGTGTTTGTCCAGCATCATTGCTTGACCTCATTAGGAGGGAGAATACTTGAACTGAATAAAAGAAAAAGCACAAGGCACTAGGCAGAACATATTAACGTTACAGTCAAGGAATGGGGACATGGTCAGTGTAACGTTACAACTTTTTATTTACTTCAGAAGACCATATCTGCAGGCAGTGGACTCCATGCACGGGGGTGGGGGTATTGAAAGCACACCTTAGCTGAACAGCTGTGCTGTCCATGCTACCGTAACGTCAATGGTGACACTAACAGCTGTGCTAACATAAACACCAAACTGGACGATGAACTATGAAGGTAACGTTAGCAATTTTGGAGATGAACCTTACGGTTAACGTTAGCTACCTAACGTCAGCAAAGCTAGATTGACAACATTCAATGTGTAACGTTAAAAGTTCGCAGGGAAGGGTTCTGGACAGTGATAACAACTTACTGATAACTGAGTAACGTTAGCTAACATTAACTTACAGTTACACATAAATAAGTTAACTAGTCTAGCTAACATCATAAAGCATAGCTATACGTTAGCTAGCTAATGCTGGCATAACGTTTAACGTTACTAGCTAATGTTACCGCACCAGTTTAATAAGTTAGGTTAGCTAGCAGTTAAACTATGTCAGACTCATGTATGGAATCATGCTAGGTGAAGCTCCAGTTTGTTGTAGCAACCACTGTGGCAACCAGACAGGCACCGGTCGCCTGCGTCACATCCGGCTTCAGACGTCCCCATATTAGACAAACCCCTATCTGCATGCGCGTCAGTGGCTCCGCGCTGGATGAGCGCAAGGACTTATCGGACACAGGAACTGCCATTCAAAAAAAAACTATATATATAACTTCTTTATTGACATTAACATCACATACAAACAAAAAAGTTATTGATACAGACAAAACATCAGAGCCAGGGGTTAACTTTTAAGTGAAAACATTAAACAAAGAACACAGACAGTTTTTGCAGCTTTCTTATTTTTAGAGTTAATGGTTTTCATGTACTGTTTGGTTTCATTCTCAAATACTAAAAATAAAGGTTTAGAATGGTTACGTTTTTATTTATGAATATAATACTTTGCTAAAATAATCATGAAATTGATTATATAGAATTCTTTAAATTTATTACTGTAGCCCGTGGAATTAGATACCACACAGGACACAATTACTTCCGGGGTTCTTGTAGCTTTAATTTTATTGTTTGAACCTTCGAATGCAGATCGTTTTACTGAGTGCATAAATTCCTGTGTTTTTCGAGCAAACAGCTCATAAATGTTCACAGATGTGGCAAGTTTAACAGAAAAGATTTTAAAAGGAAAATAATAAATACAAAATACAAACTACGGTGCAAAATACGGCAATGGACTATGTATGTTAAACAGGGTTTAACAAAGACGTGGAACTTCCTGAAGATTGCGCAACTTCTCACTCTGTCAGTTACCTTTAAACAGAATTAAAATGCATATAAAACCTTTACATTTCCTTTACTACCCAAATACAATGGCATGGTGTGGCTTTATGCACGCCAACATTACCTTGTCATGCCTGCAATGGCGAACAGTGGTCGACGGCTCGCGCCCAAAATCACCGAACATCAACTCCAGTATTGTCTAAATCAAACCATCGTGTCAAATTACCGACATACAATATTGTTTGGAATAATGTTACAGGTATATTTCACAAGATATTTACACCTACTTACTACGGAGTCAGAGCACCGTCACACCGCAATCTTCAGGTGGTTCACACAAGAAAAAAGAAAGAATACCCAAGATGCACTTGGATAACTTGCAGAAAGAGTACCCAAGATGCACTTGGATAACTTGCACGGAGTTACAATAAAAGTCCGCAACACTGCCACGTACTGGTCAAAACATGCAATGACACCCAAACTATAAAAATACACTCACAATCTGCTTTACAATTTAAATACATCAAATGACATTTTACATGGCTTGACAGTGTAACAATTACATATATTAACAGATAAACTATACTAAATTTAAGTGGAAAATCATTTAACATATTTAACAGATTTACCACCCGGCTACATTACTATTGTGATCATGGAAACCAAACAGTACATTTTCCCAATAAAGAGAACAGTCAGAGTCAATGCTATCAACAATATACCGTGATATACACTACCGTTCAAAAGTTTGGGATCACATTGAAATGTCCATATTTTTGAAGGAAAAGCACTGTACTTTTCAATGAAGATAACTTTAAACTAGTCTTAACTTTAAAGAAATACACTCTATACATTGCTAATGTGGTAAATGACTATTCTAGCTGCAAATGTCTGGTTTTTGGTGCAATATCTACATAGGTGTATAGAGGCCCATTTCAAGCAACTATCACTCCAGTGTTCTAATGGTACAATGTGTTTGCTCATTGGCTCAGAAGGCTAATTGATGATTAGAAAACCCTTGTGCAATCATGTTCACACATCTGAAAACAGTTTAGCTCGGTACAGAAGCTACAAAACTGACCTTCCTTTGAGCAGATTGAGTTTCTGGAGCATCACATTTGTGGGGTCAATTAAACGCTCAAAATGGCCAGAAAAAGAGAACTTTCATCTGAAACTCGACAGTCTATTCTTGTTCTTAGAAATGAAGGCTATTCCATGCGAGAAATTGCTAAGAAATTGAAGATTTCCTACACCGGTGTGTACTACTCCCTTCAGAGGACAGCACAAACAGGCTCTAACCAGAGTAGAAAAAGAAGTGGGAGGCCGCGTTGCACAACTGAGCAAGAAGATAAGTACATTAGAGTCTCTAGTTTGAGAAACAGACGCCTCACAGGTCCCCAACTGGCATCTTCATTAAATAGTACCCGCAAAACACCAGTGTCAACATTTACAGTGAAGAGGCGGCTGCGGGATTCTGGGCTTCAGGGCAGAGTGGCAAAGAAAAAGCCATATCTGAGACTGACCAATAAAAGAAAAAGATTAAGATGGGCAAAAGAACACAGACATTGGACAGAGGAAGACTGGAAAAAAGTGTTGTGGACGGATGAATCCAAGTTTGAGGTGTTTGGATCACAAAGAAGAACGTTTGTGAGACGCAGAACAAATGAAAAGATGCTGGAAGAATGCCTGATGCCATCTGTTAAGCATGGTGGAAGTAATGTGATGGTCTGGGGTTGCTTTGGTGCTGGTAAGGTGGGAGATTTGTACAGGGTAAAAGGGATTCTGAATAAGGAAGGCTATCACTCCATTTTGCAACGCCATGCCATACCCAGTGGACAGCGCTTGATTGGAGCCAATTTCATCCTACAGCAGGACAATGACCCTAAACACACCTCCAAATTGTGCAAGAACTATTTAGAGCAGAAGCAGGCAGCTGGTATTCTATCGGTAATGGAGTGGCCAGCGCAGTCACCAGATCTGAACCCCATTGAGCTGTTGTGGGAGCAGCTTGACCGTATGGTACGCAAGAAGTGCCCATCCAACCAATCCAACTTGTGGGAGCTGCTTCTGGAAGCGTGGGGTGCAATTTCTCCAGATTACCTCAACAAATTAACAGCTAGAATGCCAAAGGTCTGCAATGCTGTAATTGCTGCAAATGGAGGATTCTTTGACGAAAGCAAAGTTTGATGTAAAAAAAATCTTATTTCAAATACAAATCATTATTTCTAACCTTGTCAATGTCTTGACTCTATTTTCTATTCATTTCACAACATATGGTGGTGAATAAGTGTGACTTTTCATGGAAAACACAAAATTGTTTGGGTGATCCCAAACTTTTGAACGGTAGTGTACGTCTTTCCAAAAATCTGTTAGAGTAGGGACATTGCCAGAACAGGTGCAGCATTGTTTCTGGGTACATTTGACTCAATTAACAGTCAGCACAAATGTCTTTCTTAAAACTTAAGAAGATAATGTCTTGCGGCATAATACCTATGTATGATTTTGAAAGAAACTTCCCTTACTTTATTGGTAAGGATATATTTTTATGGAAGATTTCAGATACTTTTCCAATTCAAGTTATCACCAAATCTAGACCAACAGGGTACAACAGAAGGGATACTAGTAATATCTTTTTGAAATAATGACCGTTTGTTACAATTATTTCTTAAAGTAGTAGTCAGGCACACTACCCACTGGAGTTTCCTTAGGGCCAAGTGTTGGTAAGCAAACTGGTGTTTCCGCCCCTTTTGGGAGAATTAGAATTCCAGAAGGAATAGCATCCATGACCATGGCAAACTCCTTTGGGGTAACAGGAACGCCAAAGGTATTAAGGAATTCAGATTAGTTCAACAGTAGTCCATTAACATTCATTAATTGGGTTACTAGAAATATATTACTGTCAAACCAGTTTTGATAGAATAGGGGTCTATTTTTGAACATAATATGCTGATTATTCCAAATGAAACAATTATGGGGGGAGAAGTTATGTTTGTAAATTACAGACAATGCTAGAAGCATTTGTCTGTGGAATTTAGATACATTTTAATGGAAGTTTGTCTATCTTATAATCACACAAAAGTACAAATTCAAGGCCTCCAATCTAAGAGAAAATATAACTCAGTATAAAGTTCCAAGTAGAAGTAGGTTTAGAAATTGCTTTGTCCAGTTAATTTTTAAATGTATTATCAAGAATGGTGAAATCAAGAAAATTGAGCCCACCAGAGTCGTAGGTATAACAGATTTTTTACAGTCTTGTTTTTCCATATAAAATTGAAGAGTAATTTATCAATTGTATTACATATCTGCTTATTGAAAAAAAAAAGAAATTGCTGCATATGTACACTACCGTTCAAAAGTTTGGGATCACCCAAACAATTTTGTGTTTTCCATGAAAAGTCACACTTATTCACCACCATATGTTGTGAAATGAATAGAAAATAGAGTCAAGACATTGACAAGGTTAGAAATAATGATTTGTATTTGAAATAAGATTTTTTTTACATCAAACTTTGCTTTCGTCAAAGAATCCTCCATTTGCAGCAATTACAGCATTGCAGACCTTTGGCATTCTAGCTGTTAATTTGTTGAGGTAATCTGGAGAAATTGCACCCCACGCTTCCAGAAGCAGCTCCCACAAGTTGGATTGGTTGGATGGGCACTTCTTTGAGCAGATTGAGCTTCTGGAGCATCACATTTGTGGGGTCAATTAAACGCTCAAAATGGCCAGAAAAAGAGAACTTTCATCTGAAACTCGACAGTCTATTCTTGTTCTTAGAAATGAAGGCTATTCCATGCGAGAAATTGCTAAGAAATTGAAGATTTCCTACACCGGTGTGTACTACTCCCTTCAGAGGACAGCACAAACAGGCTCTAACCAGAGTAGAAAAAGAAGTGGGAGGCCGCGTTGCACAACTGAGCAAGAAGATAAGTACATTAGAGTCTCTAGTTTGAGAAACAGACGCCTCACAGGTCCCCAACTGGCATCTTCATTAAATAGTACCTGTTAGAGCCTGTTTGTGCTGTTTTAAATCAAAACTCTGGGATGTACCACTTTTCATTCTGATGAAGCTATAACCATTGGTGTACATCGTCTTAACAGCTTTACAGAAAAAAGAAAAAAAATCACCAAATCCAAATTTTTCCATGGAGTGAAATATGAAATTGTGTTCTACCATGTCAAATGCTTTATAGAAGTCCAGAAAAAGGATGAAACTATCATCAGGATGTAAGAATGAGTAATCAATTAAATCTAAAACAAGCCTGATATTATTGAAAATATGTCTTTTTCTCATGAAACCTGATGGAACTTCAACAAGAATTGGATCCATTACATTTTTAATTCGATTAGCAATTATTGAGGCAAACATTTTGTAGTCATTATTCAATAATGAAATAGGCTGCCAATTATCAATAAAAATAAGCTCCTTTTTGGGTTTGGGAATTAAAGTAATCAAACCTTGTGTCAGTGAAGGAGGAAGAGTTCCTTTTTCAATACTTTCTAAGATTACTTCAAGCAGGAAAGGAGCTAAATATTCTGTATTAAAAGCCTGAGAAAATTCTGCAGAAAGGCCATCAACTCCAGGAGATTAATTCATTTTGAGATGTTCAATTGCAGAAACTACTTCTTCTATGGTTATATTTTCATCACGCAGCTTTCGATCATCTTGATTAATTTGAGTGATATTGTTAAGGGAATTAAAAAATGCAGTTGTTCATTGATGGCTATACTTTGATTTATATAGATTACTATAGAAATAGTTATAATCAGCTATTCGTTTTTGATCATCAGCTACAGTGCCATTGACATTAAGTTGTTTGATTATATTAACTTTCCCATGATGCCTTTCTAAACTGAAAAAATAAGCAGAATTTTGTTCACCTTCAATGCACCTTTTTCATTATTTGAATATATTTCATTCAGTTTAAACTGTTCTGAAATTAACTCTACTCTTTCTTCTTCTGACATTTTCAGGGCTTTTCTGTGACAGTAATTATTTTAGAAACCACCATTTCTTCTTCTAATCTATGATTTTTTGCTAAAGCACTACCATAATTTCTCAAGTATTGGCTTGCTTTGAATTTAAATAATTCCCAGTTGCTACAAAATGTTTTTCAGATTTTTCTTTGTTCCAGAATTGCATTATACGTTTTAAATGTCTAATTTTACTATCTCGTGTTGTAACAGCGAACCACTGAGCTTCCAGTAAGCGTTTCTGCCTACCTCAGTACTGGCAGAGTGTAAGGGAATAGAAATGGAGACTGCATTATGATCTGTTAATGGTGTTGTAATGATATTAACTGATATATTCTCAATGTTCATATTTTTAGATACTAGCCAAAAGTCCAATCGTGACTGTCTGCTGGCACTTCTATTACGCCAAGTGAAAAGCATTTATGTTAGGGTTGTTATTCCTCCATATGTCAATTAAATTAAATCTTTGCATAAAAACCTTTAAATTTACTGAAGTAGTGTCTTGTGGAGGCCAGCAATCCAAATTATGATCTAAAATCACATTGAAATCCCCTCCTATTGCTATACCAGAATTTGGAAAGTTCTTAAGAGTGTGTTGAATCTGATTCTCTAACGTTTCAAGAAGATTATCATTCTCACATTTAGAGTTATAGCCATATATTTTAACCATTACAAAGGTGAAGTTGTCAGCGCTGCTAACCTGATAAAGGAAATGACCTGCTGTGTTGCAGACAGACTGTAGAATAGTTCCAGAGAATGTGTTTTAGAGTGGCAACATCAGCAGAGTGTTCAGATCCATGTGCCAGCCATACATCGTTACCCCACTGAGACCTCCATAACCTTGCATCATTGGTAATCGAGTGTGACTCTTGAATAAAACAAAAATCAGTTTTGTGCTGCTTAGCAAACAAAAATATAGCTTTGTGCTTTACAATTTCTTAACCCCCTGGCAAAGGATCAGAATAGGAAGTAAATTTGGGATGAAAATAGAAAATTTAACCCTACTGTCAGGAGCTGCACCATTTTAATTTTTTATATAAAATGTCTTCGTGGAACTAAGGCATCTTAGTTTTCTGTTGATAACAACCTCAAGTTATTAGACATTCAGCTGGGTATATAACTCGGAGAGAGACGCCCAACAGTGCCAGTGGGTCATTGTTGGCAGCCAGAGTGAGAGAGAAACGGCCAGTGGGCCATTGTTGTCAACCAGAGAGCAAGCTCTTGTGTCAAGACTCTATACTCCTTGAGAAGGAGGGTGAAACCTGTGTTAGTGTTCGTTCCTTTGTTTCTTTCTTTTTGGTCTGAGTTTGTTTTGTTAAAGCCTGGTTAGTTAAGAGCCAGCATCTTTAGTTGCCCTGCTTATTCTATATTTTGACTTAAGGTTAATTTTTGTAAATAAATCTATTTGTTTTTACACCTGGTTCCACCTCCCACCTTTCTTATTCCCCCGGGGCACTTATTTTCTATGCTACTTCCCCTGGACCTTTAACGGGGAATGTAACAATTGGGGGCTCGTCCGGGATTTTTTTATTTTTAATAAGACAGTTCAGAAGTGGATTTCAGGTGTGTGTTAATCGTTGCTGTGTGCAGCTTATCTCCGGTGGCGGGCGCGGTGAATATTGTAAATTCGTTTGGTTTCAGACAGCTTCCCTGGTTAGAATAGGGGAGTGTCGCGCTGGGCTGTGATCAGTCCTTCCATCGGACACTCTTGTGTTATTTTGCCTTTCCTGTTTTAGGAGTAATCCTGGGCGGGGACAACGTTCCCTGGCGGGGGTAGGCTTTTCGGGGCTCAGGTCGCCGAAGTTCCGCCTTTAAAGCCGCCCCGAGCCCGGCACGCTCCGAGAAGACAGATAGGTGAAGTTTCAACCAGGTAGGGACGGGGGAAGTTTGTTTGTAAGGCTAACCATACTGTAGCGAATTCGGGGGGCAGTCTGGGAACTGCCACAACCGGGACACGAACCTGTGTCTCCCACTTCGCAAGCGACAACGTTAACCAGTCGACTAAAGGGTCAGACCCATTAGTCAAGGACCAGCGTGTCTACTTATCCATGCACATTACACTACTCCCCTCCTTCGGGAAACACCAGCTCCCTCACGCCTCTGAGCGCATGTGCTTCCGATGACCTCACGGTCTCACCATCCCACTTCTGACACCAATGTAGTGAATTCGGGGGGCAGTCCGGGAGACTGTCACCACAGCTGGGACGCGAACCCGTGTCTCCCACACCGCAAGCGACAATGTTAACCAGTCGACTAAAGGGTCCGACCCGTTAGTCAAAGACCAACGTGTCTACTTATCCATGCACGTTACAATACGTTTATTTTCAGCTTGCCGTAATTTGCCACCGGTCAATATGACTTTTTGAATGTGTGAGGTTGAGTGACTGTAGCGGAGGCTAATTAACATTCAGCCCGTGTGTGGTGTTTGTTGTCACTCAACCTCACACTTTCAAAAAGTCACAGCCACCGGTGGCAAATTACGGCAAGCTGAAAATAAACATATGGTTAGCCTCACAAACAAACTTCCCCCGTCCCTACCTGGTTGAAACTTCACCTGTCTTCTCGGAGCGTGCTGGGCTCAGGGCGGCTTTAAAGGCTGAACATCGGCGGCCTGAGCCCCGAAAAGCCTACCCCCGCCAGGGTACTTTGTCCCCACCCAGGATTACTCCTAAAACAAGAAATGCAAAATAAAAGAGTGTCCGATGGAAGGACTGATCACAGCCCAGCTCGACACTCCCCTATTCTAACCAGGGAAGCTGTCTGAAACACCAAACGAATTTACAATATTCACCGCGCCCGCCACCGGAGACAAGCTGCACACAGCAACGATTAACACAAACCTGGAATCCACCTCCGAACTGTCTTTTTAATAAAAAAATTATCCCAAATGAGCCCCCAATTGTTACATTCCCCGTTAAAGGTCCAGGGGAAGTTACAAAGAAAATAAAAGTGTCCCAGGGGAATAAGAAAGGTGGGAGGTGGAACCAGGTGTAAAAACAAATAAATTTATTTACAAAAATTAACCTTAAGTCAAAATATAGAATAAGCAGGGCAACTAAAGATGCTGGCTCTTAACTAACCAGGCTTTAACAAAACAAACTCAGACCAAAAAGAAAGAAACAAAGGAACGAACACTAACACAGGTTTCACCCCCCTTCTCAAGAAATATAGAGTCTTGACACAAGAGCTTGCTCTCTGGCCGCCAACAATGGCCCACTGGCACTGTTGGGCGTCTCTCTCCGAGTTATATACCCAGCTGATGAGCAATTGGGGTCACTTGGGCTATATCAGCAGTTCCACAGGAGGCAGGGCATTACCTGGAGAGGGAAAACTAGACACGCGGCACTAGGGCCCTAACAGAAGAAAAAGTGCAAATATCAGACCCAGTAACATAGAACTGAATGGGTTTAGTTAAAGGAACAGTGTTGCTCATTGGCAACAAAATTATTTACCTGAATAGCATCACTTGTGCTTATCAAACTTTCCGGATAATGACCCATTTCAAGAAAAAACAAAAAACAAAAAACAAAGTAGGCCTAAATAAAACACGTTGGTAATTGCAAATCAGCATTTCCCGGTTTTAAACATACCCCGTCATGTAGGATGTGCATCAAACCTCAGGTAGCAAGAGTCAGTTCAGTACCGTTAGCAAAGGCTCTTCCACCAACGAAATATGTCGTCTTCCCATGTTTGCGTGCCTGCACCACCAGTGAACAGAGCTGCATCCTTCTCTCTCTGGTGGACTGAGATAAATCTTCGGCAAAGCGCAGGTTTTTGTTTTGGAGGAAAGTGGATTTTTTGTTGCTTTCCAAACTGCATTGCGGTAAATACATGAGGTGGATTGGAGAATAATCCCTCGAGGCTTGTACTCGTCTTTTCTCGGTTGGCCGAGGCAATGCAATGTATCAATGACATCAGGAAAATTGGCCTTGTGCTTGGGTAGGATGGACTGGCAGATCTGTATTACCTCTCTGCGGACGGTTTGATACTTAGATTCAGCTACTCCGTAGAGTCGCAGGCTCCACTGTTGTGACTAGTTCTCAAACTCAGTCTCGTTCCATGCTTTCTTTTCTGCCATGGAGACTTGTTCTTCGACGTTGTTGTGTTTACGTCTTAATACTTGAAATTAGACCATCACAATATTCACTGAATTGGATCAAAACGAACAACAAACGTATACTCGCATTTCAACACTTTACTGAGTGAATTCTCGTTACATTTCCAGGTATGACATCACTCCTTACGGGTACCCACAGGTGTCAAATCCAAACGCAATACATGACATCCCTTTTTTCCTTGAAAATCTACAGACATCTAAAAACCTGTGTCTGATAATTGAATTCTGTAATTACTTTGCATCCAGACATCTTACAAACCTGTGTCTGACAAGAAAACAAAAAAATCCTCAATCCTCACGTCACCCATGCCCTTACTTTAAATTCAAGTCAAGTCATAGTCAGACAGCCTCTGGGGGCGCACGTTTGGCCCGCTGAGGCCTGCCTGCATTAGGCATGTCTGCCACGCTTATTCCAGTGGGTGTTGGCGGGGTCACTGTGTCCTTATCAGAGTCCACTGTGATGTCGTCAACCCCTTGTGTGTCATCCTGCTCATGAGTTGTCTCCTCTGGTCCAGTTGTTCTGTATTTTTTTACGAAAGTACTGTTACTTGCATCCATGCTCCCGCTGGGTATTTTACAATCACATGACTCCCTATTTTACTCACAACTTTGTGTGGTGTAGCATTAAAAGGAGTGGTAAACTTATCCACTTTGTCTTGCCTTACAAGCACGGTGTCACCGACTTCGATCTCTGAGTGCTGTGCTCTCCGGCGTTCATCTGTGTACAGTTCGGATTTGCCCTTTTTCTCACTGTCCCGATCACGCACTTCCATGTCTGTGCGTGACTCTGTGACATCTGGCAGTTTTCCTCTCACTTTACGATTAAAGAGCAATTCTGCTGGACTCTTCCCTGTCATGGTACGGTCGATGCTTCTGTACATAGTCACATATTTTCTCAGCTCCCTTTTCCAGTTCAGTCCCTCTTAATGAGCAATCCTGATTCTCTTCATTAGTGATGCATTCTGGCGCTCGACCGCTCCGTTGGCCTGAGCCCATTTAGCTGTTCGTCTTCAGATGTGTGATGCCATTATTTTCACAATATTCTCGGAACAGCTCAGACTTGAACTGTGGGCCATTATCTGATTTACATGTGACTGGTAAGCTGTGACAGCTAAATATTGATTCTAGGCTATCAATAACCTTCTCTGTTGTTGTAGATGTCAAGATATCATATTCGTAATAACGACTATAATAATCTACTACTACAAGAATGGAATGGTTGGATAGCAGGGGTCCAAGCAAGTCTACGGCCACATCCTGCCAAGGCCCGTCTGGGAGGGGTGTGGGTCTCAGTGGTTCTGGTGGGTCGGGTCTGGCCACTATCTTGCAACTATGGCAGTCTTTGCAGTGTTTTTCAGCTGCTCAATCCATCCCCGACCACCAAACCTTGATTCTTAGGTGCCGTTTTGTCCCCACTAACCTGAGATGTCCCTCATGTGCTAAAGCCAGTGCTCGTGCATGTAGGACGCGGGGTAGCACAATACGTGTCCCATGGAGGACCAAATATCCCACTATGCACAGTTCATTCGCTATGGCTGCATATGCTTTGCAGTTCTCAAACCGCCTATTTGTGATTGCCTTCTGTACCTCGATCAGCTCTGGGTTGGTCGCAGAGGCCTCCTCCACCTCTCTGGCCGTAAGTGCCTTTGGCGTGGCGCTGACAGTGACAAACCTCACATACTCGTCCAAGCCGTGATTGTGTCTCTCACGTTGTGCTGTCTCACCCAGCAATCGTGACAGTGGGTCTGCAATATTTTGCTTGCCTGGTATGTGTAGCACTTTGAACTCATGTGGTTGTAATCGGAGTACCCACCTCTCAATGTGGGCACAGGGTTTGGAGTGAGGGCCATATATTACTTCCAAGGGCTTATGATCTGTTATTAAGGTAAATTGTCTGCCATAAACATACGGATGCAGCCTCTCACATGCCCACACTAGAGCTAGGGTCTCTTGCTCGGTTTGAGAGTATTTCTGCTCACAGTCACTTAAGGTACGACTCACATAGCATATTGGCACCGCTTCCCCCTGTTGGACCTGAACTAGCACTGCACCTAATGCTACAGGGCTCGCGTCTGCGATCACCTTCGTCTGTGCCTCCTTGTCAAAGTATGCTAAAATGCCAGCACTTGCCAGTTCATCCTTTAGTGCATTGAATGCTTCTCTCTGCTCTGGTCCAAACTCGAATGGGGTATCCTTTCTCGTCAGACGTTGCAGCGGCTCTGATAGGGTCGCAAACTGTGGGATGAACCTGCTGCTGTATCCGACTAGTCCGAGGAAGCTCCTCACTTCCACCGCATTCTCTGGTTCGCGAGCTTCCACCACTGCTCGCACTCTCTCTTCAGTCGGTCCAATGCCCTTCTCAGACAACAAGATGCCCATGAAAACTATCCTGTCCATGTTAAACAGGCATTTGTCTGGGTTTAGAGTCAGGCCTCTCCATCAGCCTGGTCAGGACGGCATGGAGACGTCTGTCGTGTGTCTCCTGGTCGTGTGTGTGCACGATGATGTCATCCGATATATTTTCGACACCCTCTATCCCTACTAGTGCATTAGCTACCTAATGCTGGTATTGCTCGCTGTCCGAGCACACATCGAATATCAGCCTTTTATATCGGTACACTCCGTTGTGTATGGCAAAGGTCGTGATTCCACGTGACTCAGGGCTCAGTTCCAACTGACGGTATCCCCATTTTAGGTATAGCTTGCTAAACACCATTGAGCCATTCATGCCTTGGAGTATCTCATCGACCGTGGGAATAGGATACCGCTCCCTCTCTATAGCCTGGTTTGCCCGTCTCATGTCCAAACATAGTCTCACATCATTGACAGCTTTTGGTACGATAACCACAAGGTTTACCCATGGGGTGGGGCCATCTACAGGTTCAATAATTTCCATGTCCATTAATTGCTTTATTTTTGCCTCTACTGCCCCCCTGAGGTTGAATGGTATGCGCCTAAGAGGCTGGGCGACAGGCTTCACGTTTGGGTTGATGTGTAAGCTAAACTGCTTGGAGTTCAGTTTTCCAACCCCTTGGAATAGCTTTGGATAATGCTGTTCAAGTGACTGTTTTATGTTCAATACAGCTGCAACATCGACTCCTATTTTCAAAACTCCAAGTCTCATGGCTGTCTCCTTTCCTAGCAATGCCTCTCCCATGCCATTAACCACAATGAACTCTGCCTGCTCAGTTTTATTTCCAACTGCAATCTCACACGAGAATGCACCTTTAACAGATAGTGGTTGGCTAGCACCATAAGAGAACAACTTTCTCTCTGTCTTGGGAATGTATGAATGACACATTATACATTGTGATTTTAGTCTCTCCCATGTGTTTTCACCCATTACATTACTGGTCGCCCCTGAATCAACTAACATCTGCAGTTTTACTCCCCCCAAAGAAAAGGTAAGTCTCTCAGTTGTGTTATTCTCTTTAACAACGAATGCATAGTCACCTTGTTCCTCAACATTACTCACACGTTGTTTTGCACCTTTAGGCTTGGTGCAACATACTGCTGAAAAGTGGTCCTTTCCGTTGCACTTATGACATGTCTGTCTATGTGCTGGGCATTGCGGGTCCCTGTCCAGGTGATCTGTATGTCCACATCTGTAACACTTCCTTTCATTTTGATCGCTTTTGGTTGTTGGCTTCCCCCTGGAATGCTTAACGTGTCTTCCTCCTTCTTGTGCAACATGAGGGACAGTCTCTGTTTCCGCCTTCGTCGCGCCCGACATGGCTGACAGCTGTTCCTCCACGTTCTCGCACTGCGAGGCTAGTTGCAATGTGTGGGCGAGTGTTAAACCTGGCCCTTCCTACAACAGTTTCCTTCTCACGTACATCGAAGTACACCTGCTTAGGATAGCGGCCCTTATCTGATTATCAGCATCCTCCAAAGTCACAATCTCTGGCAGCCTGTCGTAGCGGAGCAGTAAACTGCTGTATGGTCTCACCAGTGTTGAGATAACTTGTGAAAAGTTTGCCGAGCAAATGCTGCTTTAACTTGGGGTACAAAGTACTGATTCAAAGCGCGGACCGTCGCCGCATAATCCGTCACCTCCCCTGTGTTGGCTAACGTTGAGAAGATGTCTTGTACATCTGATCCGGCAAGGTGTAAGAGCAGAACCCTTCTTCTCTGCTTTATGACGTCCGTAGCATTGTTAGTTAAGATTAGTCCTTTGCCAGCAGCATAGAGTTCGAACAATGTCAACCATCTTGTCCGTCTCGGACCAAGCGTGGCTGGTTCGCCAAAGCATGCAAAGTTCTGAATCCCGGATTTCTCCATGTAAACAATTCAAACCTAATCACCACCATTTAAAGCGAATATGGTCGCTATATCCTCGTCACCATTGTTGTGTTTACGTCTTAATATTTGAAATTAGACCATCACAGTATTCGCTGAATTGAATCAAAACGAACGACAAACACATACTGAGTGAATTCTCTTGTTACATTTCCGGGTATGACATCACTCCTTACGGGTACCCACAGGTGTCAAATCCAAACGCAATACATGACAGACATGTGTCATTTTCCCCTTTATATCTCGAATCTCGGCGCAGGCAAAGTCTACTGTTTTCTTTAGACCTTCGATATTCATGTGTTGTCGGATATCAACCTCTCTACCTTCTTTTCCTGAGCATCAATTCTGGTGTTAAACATCTCTGATATTTTCAGCACGATGTCCGCGCTGTTGACGTCTGAAGTGCGTGGAAACTTGCTTTTCTTCGATGCCGGGGGTTTGGATGGTGTTATAGGCAAGGGAGGAAATTCCGCATCCACGATTTAACCCTTCTTTGATAAGGATAGAATTTTACCTCAAGGTCAGGCATGGATTTTGACCCATCTGTCATCCACATATCCACTGGTTCAGATATGTGGACGAAACATGGGTCAAAATCTAAACACAAGAGGTGCAAGCGTTTACCAAACACATCAACTCAGTGGACAAGAACATTAAGTTTACAAGGAAGACGTAAAGAAAAAACAGTTTGCCCTTCTTGGACTGTGACGTCCACATTGGGGAAGACAGGAGCCTCCACATTGGGGTTTACAGGAAACCTACACACACAGACCAATATCTACTTTTCGAATCACACCACCCTCTGGAACACAAACTGAGCATCATCAGAACTCTGCAACACAGAGCTGACAATGTGCCAGCAGCACTCAGGCCCAATGAGAAGAACACAAACACCTGAGGAGAGCTTTAAAAACCTGCGGTTACCCCAGTTGGACCTTTGTGAAAACTGCAGAACATTACAAAAAGACAAACCAGGTGAGCGACGAGGAGAAAAGGAACAGAAGGAATAGCACAGTCATTCCGTATGTTTCTGGGGTCTCCGAGAAACTCAGGAGAATTTTCAACCAACACCGCATCCCGGTATACTTCAAACCCAGCAACACAATCCGACAAAGACTGGTTCATCCCAAAGACCGTGTACCACACACCCATAAAAGCAATCTGGTGTATGCTGTACAATGCAATAAGGATTGCACTGACCTACACATAGGAGAAGCCAAACAACCACTACACAAACGGATGGCCCAACACAGAAGGCCAAACTCCTCAGGACAAGACTCAGCAGTCTACCTACACCTAAAGGAGAAGACACACTCCTTCGAGGACAGCAACGTACACATTTTGGACAGAGAAGATAGATGGTTTGAAAGAGGGGTGAAGGAAGCCCTCTATGCGAAACTGGAAAAACCATCCCTCAACAGAGGAGAAGGTCTGTGACACCACCTATCTCCCACTTACAATGCCGTCCTGTCATCTCTACCCAGGAGACTCAAGAAGCCTAGCCTCCAAGAACAACAGTCGGTCACTAACGGCTCCAACGACTCTCAAGACCACTGAATAATGAAGCCGAAACTAACACCCCCAACGACGTCGCTGCTAAACAAATGCAAATCAATAGCTCCGATGGCGACGGGCGCGGCTGGACATCGGAGCACAGGAGAGCCATGCATATCAATAGCTCTGATAACGACGGGCACGGCCAAACATCGGTACGCAAAAGAGCCACTCATATCTATGGCTCTGTTAGCGACGGCCGTTGGTAAACATCGGAAATCAAAGAGCCACGCATATCAATAGCTCTGACAACGACTCCAAAGAGGATAAATTCTGAGTCTCATCACCAGCCAGTCAGACTAGCTTGGTCTAGTCAGAAAGGCACGAACTGAGGAAGCCTCTTGGGTGAGAGGCGAAACGTCTTCACGGATATATACCAAGTCCAGTTGCACTTGATTCAACTCCTTTGGATAATCTGGACGAGGCACAATGTCAGGAGAGTTACATGGAATTATACTTCAGGTAGATGTAGATAGGGAATAACAGTATTCATATGATGGTTCGCAAATAAAAAAAACCCACATAAATATATATATATACTCACTGGCCACTTTATTAGGTACACCTTGCTAGTACCGGGTTGGACCCCCTTTTGCCTTCAGAACTGCCTTAATCCTTCGTGGCATAGATTCAACAAGGTACTGGAAACATTCCTCAGAGAGTTTGGTCCATATTGACATGATAGCATCACGCAGTTGCTGCATATTTGTCGGCTGCACATCGATGATGCGAATCTCCCGGTCCACCACATCCCAAAGGTGCTCTATTGGATTGAGGTCTGGTGACTGTGGAGGCCATTTGAGTACAGTGAACTCATTGTCATGTTCAAGAAACCAGTCTGAGATGATTCGAGCTTTATGACATGGCTCATTATCCTGCTGGAAGTAGCCATCACAAGATGGGAACACTGTGGTCATAAAGGGATGGACATGGTCAGCAACAATACTCAGGTAGGCTGTGGCGTTGACACGATGCTCAATTGGTACTAAGGGGCCCAAAGTGTGCCAAGAAAATATCCCCCACACCATTACACCACCACCACCACCAGCCTGAACCGTTGATACAAGGCAGGATGGATCCATGCTTTCATGTTGTTGACGCCAAATTCTGACCCTACCATCCGAATGTCGCAACAGAAACCGAGACTCATCAGACCAGGCAACGTTTTTCCAATCTTCTATTGTCCAATTTTGGTGAACCTGTGCGAATTGTAGCCTCAGTTTCCTGTTCTTAGCTGACAGGAGTGGCACCCGGTGTGGTCTTCTGCTGCTGTAGCCCATCTGCCTCAAGGTTCGACGTTTTGTGCGTTCAGAGATGCTCTTCTGCATACCTCGGTTGTAATGAGTGGTTATTTGAGTTACTGTTGCCTTTCTGTCAGCTCAAACCAGTCTGGCCATTCTCCTCTGACCTCTGGCATCAACAAGGCATTTTCGCCCACAGAACTGCCGCTCACTGGATATTTTCTCTTTTTCGGACCATTCTCTGTAAACCCTAGAGATGGTTGTGCGTGAAAATCCCAGTAGATCAGCAGTTTCTGAAATACTCAGACCAGCCCGTCTGGCGCCAACAACCATGCCACGTTCAAAGTCACTTAAATCACCTTTCTTCCCCATTCTGATGCTCGGTTTGAAGTGCAGCAGATCGTCTTGACCATGTCTACATGCCTAAATGCATTGAGTTGCTGCCATGTGATTGGCTGATTAGAAATTTACGTTAACGAGCAGTTGGACAGGTGTGCCTAATAAAGTGGCCGGTGAGTGTATATATATATATATATATGCGCAAAATACAAGTATGAATTATACTCTGATAGGTTGCGCGCTGCAATACCCCTGTTGTGCACAACACCCAAATAAACAAAATAATAAACAAAAGGAGATATCTCGTTGGGGCCCTTCACTGGAAGTTTTACTTGAATAAATCCATGAAGTGAATGGCTACTGGAACAGTCTTACTTGAATAAATCCGTGAAGTGTTTCCTGGCTCACAGTTCATCGAGTTTGCCAACAGGAGGCGCTCCGCAGTCAACGATGGACGACTTAGGAAGGATGAATCTGCTGATTACTTCCGGTCCCAAAGTAGAATGGCGGGAAGACGCAACCTTAATGGCTAGGTTGTGGGCCGTGTCCAAACACCAGTTCGCTAATATAAGAAATAAAAATGTTCAGGCTTGCAATCACGGTAACGACTGGTGATCTGCAAGCTCGCATAGAATTTAATGCAGAAAAATACGAGTGTAAACTACTGATAAGACACATTAGTCCCTAGCTAACGGGTCTGACCCTTTAGCCTAGCGGTTAGTGATGTCGACTTGTGGTGCAGTATACCCCGTATCGAATCCCGCACCGGTTAAGAAAATAACCGGTTACACGACTTTAACTGCTATTGCAAAATACATACTATGATTGAAATTAACATTATGAAAATTACCACCTACAATATTTTCTACTCACAGAACTAAACAAAACAAATGTGAACATTTGTAAACATTTCCGCAATACATCAACCTCTAGAAGATATTAAAACCACAGTATAGCAAAGAATTACATTCACATTTCGTGGTTAATGCTAGCTACACATAGTGTGGTGAAGGCTAGAAACCATAGGCTAGTCACATCAACGTTGCAAATATATTTATGAACAACGACATTTAGACTTTTACTTTTCAGGGTACTTAAGATATTCAACACAAAATATGTTACACATGGTACTGATAGGTTTACACATGCTTACCTAATATAAGCAATAAAAATGTTCAGGCTTGCAATCACAGTAACGACTGGTGACCTGTCAGCTCGCATAGAATGTCATGCAGAAGAGTACCGCCCAGCAAGCCTGACGTCGGATCACGGTCTCTTAAAGTGACAGTACCGAATTAGGCATAAGTACCCATAAATGTAAATTAACTATTGTAATATGATAGGAGATTACAATCACACCGGTTGGTCTGTCATGAAGTAGTCGTGCATGTCGTTCACTAGACTCCATGCTGTTGTAGCTAACAGTGTTAAAGTGTGTTGTTACCTTCTACTAATGAGACGTTACAACTCGTTTCAACCCCACGGGGCTATAAACTTTAATAATAACTTCGGCACGTAAGGTTATGCATCATGCTCGGTCCGTTATTCCAGGTGCAACAACCTAAACGACCCCTGTGTAAACAAGGAACTAAACAATGGTTCCTAACAATAGTTCCTATTGTTACATCCTTTCTCTTTTCAGTTTCTTCTTTTTTTTAGAACCTTTAATACATTTGCACAACATTTGTGATTCACTTTTTTTCTTTTTCATTCATGCCCCCCCCAAAGTCCATTAGTGCTACAGATCCATTCATCTATGTGAGGTCACAAAGTCTTTGTATCGCTGCGGCTGCACAACAGAGCGGCCTGATCTGGTGGTAACAGGGTTGGCCCTGTCACCAGTGTCCTTGGTTTTGTTTCCTGCTAAGACACTGCGAGAAGGAACACTCTCTGAATGTCCGGGTTCAACACTCTCTGGCTGACTGGGGCTGCTGATCTCCATGTCAGTGAAGATTGCCCCTGGTGCATGCCTGAGGTGTCTGCGATTTCTCCTGATTACATCACCCGTGTGCAGCTGGACCTCATAGGATCTCCTATCGACCAGCCTCAGCACCTTGCCCACTCTCCAGCCAGTGTGGGGTGCGAGAGGCTGAACTCTCACACATTCACCTGGGGCAAGCGTGTCCAAGTCTTTAGCCAACCTGTCGTAGTATGCCCTCTGCCGTTGTTGGTTATTTTGTAAATCCTGTTTCACCTGCACAACTTTCGGCTGTAACAGGCTTGCCTTGGTTGGCAGTAGTGTTTTTGTACGGCGACTGAGCAGCCGCTGTGCTGGTGTGGTATCAGTACCCTGTGATGGTGTGTTGCGGTGGTCCAGAAGGGCGAGATAAGGATCCCGTCCAGCAGCCTTGGCTTTGAGCAAGAGTCTTTTTGCTGTCTTAACAGCTGACTCAGCTTTGCCGTTGCTTTGCGGGTAACCTGGTGATGAGGTTTTATGTTGAAATCCCCACAGTCGACTGAACTTCTGGAATTCTTGTGACGAATACTGTGGGCCATTGTCCGAGATTACAATATCTGGGATACCTTGGCGGGCAAAATGAGCTTTCAGCTTCCGTATCACTGTGGTTGACTTGGTATCTGCCAGGTAATCTATTTCCCAAAAATTTGAGAAAAAATCAACAATTATGAGGTAGTCTTTGTTTTCAAACATGAACAGATCCGTGCCCACCTTTGCCCACGGCCTGCTTGGCACATCATGTGACATTAGTGTTTCTTTTTGTTGTTTAATGTCCATTGATCTGCAGATGTCACACTTTGCTATATATGATTTTATTTGGTCGTTCATGCCCTGCCAATAGACACACTCCCTAGCCCTCCGTAGGCATCCTTCCACACCCAGATGTGATGCGTGTAGGCGGCAAGTGATGTCTTTCCTCAATGCATCAGGGATGACAGCGCGCTCACTCCTGAACACTATTCCATCTTGGTGGCTTAACTCCTCTTGGAATGAGAAGTAGGGCTTAATTTCCCTTGGTGTTTTTGACTTATCGTCAGGCCATCCTTGCTGCATCATTTTGATGAGAAGCTGCAGTGTTTCATCCTCTTTTTTGGCAGATCGTATATCATGTAGCCTGTCTGCTGCGATAGGTAGGTGTTGTGCCATGTTGACAGTCTCTAGTTCTGCATCCGGTGCACTCTCAGGAAGATAAGCTCTGCTCAGAGTGTCTGCTAGCAGCATGTCTCTACCTGGCACATATACTACATCTAGATCATACTTTTGTATGCGCAGCATCATTCCCTGCAGCCTTTTGGGTGCACTTAGTAGAGGTTTTCTCACTATTGTTTCCAACGGCTTGTGATCACTTTGCACCGTCACTTTTCGGCCGTATGTGTACTGGTGAAATCTTTCCATGCTAAAAACCATTGCTAAGAACTCCTTTTCTATTTGTGCATACCCACGCTCTGTTTGAGTGAGTGCTCTGCTTGCAAATGCTATTGGCTTACCCATCTGCATGAGCGCTGCGCCTAAACCTGTGTCTGAAGCGTCACACTGCACTGTGAGTTCCTCATCTGGGTTGTAATATTTCAGTACTGGGACCTTTGCTATAGTCTCTTTCAATTTGAGGAAAGCCTCCTCGTGCTGTGCTGTCCAGTTCCACTCCCTGTTTTTGTGTGTCAAATCTCTCAACACTGTGCACTGGTCTGAGAGGTGGGGACAAAACTTGGCTAGATAATTTACCATACCTAGCAGCCTTTGCACTCCTTTCACATCAGTCGGTGCCGGCATCTTCTCAACGGCAAGCACTTTCTCTGGATCCGCCCTGAGTCCATCAGCCGTCAGGCGGTGTCCAATGTATGTGGTCTCCTTTTGTCTCAGCTTGAATTTGTCTTTGTTCAGCTTGATGTTCTTTTGTCTGCATCTTTCAAGAAACAGTCTCAGTTTTCCATCATGGTCACGCTCAGCTTCCTCCTGTGTTTCCCCTTGGCCTGTGTTCAGTACATTGTCAGCTATAATGTACAAGCCCGGTACACCGTCCAGCGCTTGTGTGAGCTTTCTCTGAAAGATTTCTGGGGCCGGACTTATCCCCATTGGCATCCTCAGCCACCTGTAACGTCCGAATGGAGTGGCAAATGTTGTTAAATAGCTGGACTCCTCCTCCAGCTGCACATGCCAGAATCCACTCTTGACATCACACACTGTGAACACTTTTGCTTTTGACAAGTCCGGTAAAATGTACTCAATGGTTGGCAGTGGGAAGTGACTGCGCTTTAGAGCTTTGTTCAAAGGCTTGGGATCGATACACACTCTTGGTTTCCCACTTGGTTTCTGTACCACCACCATTGCACTGATCCAATCTGTACTGCATTCCACAGGTGTTATGATCCCTCTTTGCTGTAGGTCCTGTAGCTCGTCCTTCAGTGGTTTCATCATGGCGACTGGGACCCGCCTCTTTGGCAGCTGTACTGGTTTCACTGTGCTGTCCACCTCTATTTTGTATTTTCCCTCGAGGCAGCCATCGCCAATGAACACATCAGCATACTCATCTTTAATTTGTCCCATTATCCACTGTCCTGTTGTTGTTTCTGTTGTGACAATACTGTCTATTGTCATGATGTTTTCATATTGCACTTTTATCAATTTCATGGCCTCACTGGCTCTCCTACCCAGCAGAGGCACTGTACCAGCTGCATTCACCACCTGGAACTCTAAGCGATATAGCTTGTTGTTTCTCGGGTTTCTTATTTTCACTTTACATTTTCCCAGTGGTTTTAATTTGGTTTTATTGTACATTACTAGTACACTCTTCGTGTGTTCTAATTTGGCATCTGGATTCAGCAGGTTAATTGGGATGATATTGCAACTGGCACCACAGTCTATTTGGAATTTGATCATGTCCTTGCCTAGAAGCATGCCAGCATAGAGAAGCTGAGTTTTCTTCATTTTCTCAGTTTCTTTTACACAGGTGATAATATCTTCATATTCATCACTCTCAGATTCAGTTATTATTTTACTCACATATTTCTTTTTCCTTAGTTCCGGTTTTACTCTGCATTTTGCTGCAAAGTTGTTCTCTCTTCCACACTTTGTGCACTTCTTCCCAAACGCTGAGCACTTTTGTTTACTTTTCTCATGCGTTTTTTCACAATATCTGCACTCCACAGTGTTGCTCGTCTGTTTCCGATACTGTGCTCCTTGCACTGCATGTACCTCTTCCACCATCGATGGTTTTCACATTGTCCTTTGAGAGCTCAGCGGCTCTGCACAGCTGCAAACATGTGTCCAGTGTCAAGTTTTTCTCTCGGAGCAGTCTTTCTCTTACGATTGTGTTGTTACCTCCACACACAATCCGATCCCGAATGAGCGAGTCTCTCACTGTCCCAAAGTTGCATGTTCTTGCCAACACTCTCAGTTCCATGACATAATGGTCTATATTTTCACTGGTGCCCTGTTTTTTTGTAAAAAAAACGATAACGTTCCACAGTCTCGTTAACGCTGGGGTCGCAGTGATCATCAAACTTCTTGATAACGTCATCTAACGTCCATGCATCCTTCGGTGTGTCACCCAGTAACGTGTCCATAAGTTCCCTGCCGCTCTCCCCGACAAGATAGCTGAACAGTTTCACCTTCTGTTTGTCATCGGCGTCAACCATGGCTAAATCCACATACAGAGCAAATTCGTTATTGTATTTTTAAATCACGTCAGGACACAGCGCTGTCGCTCGACACAACCTCTCCGTGGCATTCTTTATTTAGACTGACACAGCATCAAAGGCAGACCCGATCAAACAACCCAGAGCCCGCAGGCATCACCAATCGATCCCAGCACAATAGAACAGCACCAAATCAAATGCAGCACTGTCGATGTGTGCATACATAACATCCCCCCCCCCCGGCAAGATTTCAAACATGAAAGGTTGACACAAAGTCCTCTAGGTGGCCAGGGCGTAAACGTGTGCGAACAGGTCGCGGGGCGGCCTGAGGCTGGGCAGGCCGAGGTGGGGAGGGAGATGGCAGGGGAAGCTGAGGCCCAGAAATGTCTGGGGCCCGTGTAGGAGCTGCATGAAGCCCCGGGGCGTCTCGCCATGCTGAGGGAATGGCTATGGTTGTGTCACCAGCTGTGTGTGGCGGAGCTGACACCTTCCGTAGACGACTGGAGTGCCACCGAGTGCCATCGCTGAGGAGGTAAGTGGCTGGGCCCAGCTGACGGGTGACTTGGAGAGGAGAGGACCAGTATGAAGCCATTTTATTGTCCCTGTGGGGCCTGCGGACCCTGACCCAGTCTGACACATTGATGTCTGGCACCCTGGTTCGTTTTGACTGGTCAAATCGTTGCTTCATCCGCGTCTGCTGACGAGTGACTGAGGCTCTGACCCCAGAGGGAGGTGCCTGAGGTGTGGAGGGGCGGAGCCTGTCAAGGGGCATGCACAGTTCCCGGCCTAGCATGAGAGAGGCTGGGGAGACGCCTGTGGTCGAGTGCTGTGTGGCCCGATAGTGCAGCAGAGTGTGACGGATGGCCTGCGTGAAAGAGCACCCTTGGGCCATGTGTGCTCTGAGGCCGTTCTTCAGTGACTGGTGAAAACGTTCAACGCCGCCATTGGCCTGGGGGTGGTAGTACGCAGTGCGTATATGACGGATGCCCTTGCTTTCGAGATAAGCAGTGAACTCAGCAGAGACCAGCTGAGGGCCGTTGTCAGTGGTGATGGCCTTTGGGAGGCCCCAGCGAGAGAAAAGAGAGTCCAGGAAGTCGATGATGATCTGTGAGGTCACAGTGCCGGAAGTGGTGAGTTCAGGCCATTTTGAGTGTAGATCGTAGGCGACCACCATGAAGCGTTGGTGGTGGGGAACTCCATGGATCTCACCACAAATGTCCAACTGCAGGTGTTCCCAGGGCTGAGAGGGCCAGGCGAGAGGTTGCAGGGGTGGGGGAGCCTGGTGGCCAGTCTTGCCACTCACAAGGCAGGCAGAACAGTCCTTCACCAGAGCCTCAATATCTCTGTCTATCTCCGGCCACCACACCAGGTCTCGGCAGCGCTGTTTCAGTTTCACAATGCCCAGGTGGCCTTCATGCGCCCTATTCAAAACACGTGCACGGAGAGCAGCTGGGACCACTGTGCAAAACCCACGTGCCACGCAGGTGTCGTTCCAGCAGGAGAGCTCCTGTCTGACTCGGGCGAACGCAGCCAGCTCCTCTGGGACCTTGTGAGGCCAGCCATTCTGGATGTAGGTGCGGAGCTGGGAGAGGACAGGGTCCTGTTCGGAGGCTGCCCTCAGCTCCTGCAGAGAGACAGTGGCCTGGAGGGGTGTGTGTAGCATTTGGACAATGTCCTTTTCCACACAGTCAGTGTCCGTCTGTGGAGCTGGGGTGGAGACAGAGCGAGAGAGCAGGTCGGCGACAACATTGTCTCTGCCTGGGGTGAACTGCAGGCTGAAGTTGTACTGGCGGAGGCGGTCAGACCAGCGGTGCAGCCTCAGGGGTTTGTGGCCTGTCCCAGATGTGGACAGCAGCGCTGTCAGGGCCTGGTGATCTGTCCTGAGGGTGAAGGAGCGGCCATAGAGGTAGAGGTGCCACCTTTCACAAGCCCAGATACAGGCTAACGCCTCACGCTCACCCACGGAGTACCGCTGCTCGGTCAGGTTGAGGGCACGGGAGGCGAAGGCAATGGGCTTCTCCACACCGTTCTGGGTTTGAGACAGCACGGCCCCTATCGCTGTGGCTGATGCGTCACAGGTCACAAAGGTGGAGCTGGAGATGTCGAAGTGAGCCAACACTGGTGGTGAAGTCAGTTGAGTCTTGAGATCACGCACAGCGTCACTGCATGCCTTTGACCACACCCATGGCTCGTCCTTACGCAGCAGCTGGCGCAGGGGGGCTGTGGTCGCAGAGTACTGGGGAAGAAACCTCAGGTAGTAACTTGTCATACCCAGGAAGGAGGCGACCTGGGCGGCCGAGCTGGGCTCAGGGATGGCCTGAATGGCGTCCACGTTGGATTGTAGTGGAGTTACACCGCTCGCTGACAGCCGGAACCCCACGAAGTCGATGGCTGGCACAGAGAGGACACATTTCTCAGCATTGAGAGTTAGCTTGTGCTTGAACAGGGCTGCGAAGACCATGTTAAGGCGCTTGTCGTGGATTTCACTGGTGGGCCCGTGTACCACTATATCGTCCAGATAAATGGCCACGCCCAGTATGCCAGCCAGCACGGAGACCATGATTTTCTGGAAGCAGCTAGGGGCGGAGCTGAGACCGAAAGGCATCCTGGTGTAGCGAAACACTCCTGCATGTGTCACAAAGGCTGTGAGGTTTCGGCTGCTGGGGTGGAGGGGCACCTGTAAGTACCCCTGTCTGAGGTCGAGCTTGGAGAACACCTCAGAGCCATAGAACTGAGCAGTGAGTTCTTCTGAGGTGGGCAGTGGATACTTATCAGGGACCACTGCCTTATTTACTGCACGTAGATCGACGCAGACACGCAGGCCCCCCGACTTCTTCTTAGCCACCACGAGGTTTGAGACCCAAGGTGACGCGTCCACCAGTTCAATGATGCCAGCTTCCAGCAGTTGTTGCAGCTCGGCGGAGACCCCATCACGGAGAGCCAACGGGATGCGGCGCAGTGGTTGGATGACAGATTTCACAGCAGGGTTGAGGAGAGGTTGATGGGTGAAGGCGGAGAGGCAGCCCAGCCCCATAAACAGCGATGGCCACTTCTGCTGCCAAGGTGTGGCGACAGTCAGGATTGCTGCCCCCCTTGTGTCTAAGAGGGAGAACCCCAGAGCGGAGAACAGGTCCAGGCCCATCAGGTTGGCCCCACGGCGTGCCACATGAAAAACTGCATTGGGCACCAGCTTGGTTCCATAGCGGACAGTCACTTGGAGAGAGCCAACCAGATCGATTTTGGAGTCACCATACCCACAGAGGACAGCTGAGGGTGCGGACAGTGGCAGTGAACCGAAAAATTGACTGTAGGTATCAACATTCAGGAGAGACACACTTGCACCGGTGTCCAACAGCAGTGGGATGCACACATCATTAATGTTGACTGTGCATGATTTGAATGACACTGGCGCAGAGCTCACCTTGTGAATGACGGCGGTTGAAGACTGGGGGGTGTGGCCCTCTGACCCAGCCGGGGAAGATCGACAGACGTTGGCAAAGTGATTGTGCTTACCGCAGCTACGGCATGTCTGGCCACGGGCAGGGCAGTTCTGAGCCCTTGAAACATGAGACCGAGACCCACAGTTACCACAGGACTGTTGAGGGCGGGGCCGAGAACGCCGTCGTTGCAGTTGCAAGACGTCCCCAGTGGAGCCGGCGCCCGCCTCGCTCTGGTTGGGTTGCGTCCCGAGGGGCAGCCGTGAGTAGAGGGAGGAGTCGTTGGCAGCTTGACTGGAGGTGGCCACTTGCTGTGTATTTAGCACAGCAGCACACTCAGCTGCTCCCTCAACCTGTAGTGCGATGGTAATTGCTCTGGACAGCAGCAGATCGTCTTTTTCCAGCAGGAGAGTCTCACGCACCTTTGCGTTGTTGGTGTGTTCGATTAGCTGGTCGCAAACCATCTCGTCCTGAAGCGCGCCAAACTTGCATGAGCTAGCTAGCCCTCGCAAATCAGCTACGTACTGCCGCACAGACTCACCAGGCAGTTGGTGTCGCTGACGGAATATAAATCGCCGAAGGAGGGCACTCTGTGGAGCAGCGAAATGGGTGCTCATAAGTCCCACAGCTTCGGCAAAGCTTGTGACGTTCCCCAGAGACCCGAGCACACGATGACCCTCTGCTCCCAAGCAGTGTAGCAACAGAGCCGTCTTCCTAGCCTGGCTCACGTCGTCGAGCCCTGAGGCGATGATGTAATTTTCAAAACTATGTAGCCAGCGAGTCCATGGTACCGGAGGCTCGCCAGGTAATGCCAGGAAGGGGGCAGGTGGTGGGAGAGAGATATCAGCCATCCTCGTCGCCAATATTGTATTTTTAAATCACGTCAGGACACAGCGCTGTCGCTCGACACAACCTCTCCGTGGCATTCTTTATTTAGACTGACACAGCATCAAAGGCAGACCCGATCAAACAACCCAGAGCCCGCAGGCATCACCAATCGATCCCAGCACAATAGAACAGCACCAAATCAAATGCAGCACTGTCGATGTGTGCATACATAACACTCGTCCCTCCAGGTCTTCCATGTCCTCGAAAGGTTGCTTGAGTCCAGACATAACGTTTGCGGTGGTTTAAGCCCATCCATGTCACACGGCAGTCTCACGCTAGCAGCTAATGCTAACATATACTGAACGTTGCTTAGGAACACTAACCGCTCTCCCGCTCCTAGAAACTTTTCCGCACCAAACTTCAAACCGAGTCGTCCGCCGCTGCCACCATGTTAAAGTGTGTTGTTACCTTCTACTAATGAGACGTTACAACTCGTTTCAACCCCACGGGGCTATAAACTTTAATAATAACTTCGGCACGTAAGGTTATGCATCATGCTCGGTCCGTTATTCCAGGTGCAACAACCTAAACGACCCCTGTGTAAACAAGGAACTAAACAATGGTTCCTAACAATAGTTCCTATTGTTACAAACAGTGCCATTAGCTTACGCCTGTTTTATCGGAAAAGCACTTAAACCGAAATTAGGGTGACCAGACGTCCCGGTTTGTCTGGGATTGTCCCGGTTTCAAGCTGGGTGTCCCGAGTCCCGGCTACTCTAGCCTGTCTCTTTTTTTTTGGGTGGGAGGGGATAAAAATCCTTCAATGTATCATGTCCGTCGAGACAGACAAGCGTGTGAGCGCGTGCATATGCGCATGCGCGTGCACGAACCTGCGGTACACTTTTTAGGGTCCCGGTTTGGGATTTTGAAAATCTGGTCACCCCTCCCGAAATATATCAATAATATGAGGTCACTAACACATCAACACAAAACACGCAACACCGCTCTAAGACTTGTTTTGAAATATAAGGGGTAATAGCTGTGTCCCACTTATTTTATAAAGTTTAAGGTGAACAGCTCCCAAAAACATGCGTGCTCATGTCGCCATCTTGGCTCGCCTCCTGCCATTCAAAATGAATCCTTGCCTCTTGCTTTTCCTTTCCCGTCAGTTCCGTTCGGTTCTGAAGGAGTGTTAAAATTAAATAGCACACTCGGGGTCGCGCGGTGTATGGGGCATGAGAGTTGCGAATAAGGGATCTCTGTCTCTCCATTCTTCCACGCCGGCTCACCACATTGGTATCTCAAGTGGGATTGAGCTAAAGAATCGAGAAATAGATCCAGAGACTGAAGCAGGACATCGAGCAGACCCTTTGGCGCTTGGAAAACCTGGCATGCATAAGACGGAGCCTGCCAGAGACCGGAGGTTTTCCAGCCCAACCTGATGGATCAAGTGCACCGAAGCTCCACTGGACCAGCGCCAGAGAGCAGCGTCCCGCCACCGTCGATCGTCCCCTGGAGAACAGGAGGACCAGCGCCAGAGAGCAGCTTCCCGCCAGCGCCCCCTGGGCGGGACGCTGGTGGGAAGCCGCCCCCTAGAGGCCAGGAAGGCCAGCGCCGAGGAACGCACTCTGCCTGACGCCGCCGATCGCTCCCTGGAGGCCAGGAGGGCCAGCGCCAACTTGCTACACGGACGCCATATTGCCTACCAACTGTTATGTCATGTGACCAGCTTAATGACATAACTGACCGAAAGTCGCCTCACTTTTGACTACTGTTAAATAAGAATTTAACATGACTATTGTGTCGGGCCCAGCCCGACAAAAAAAAACATGGAGCCACCACCCCGTGGACCCACCACACGTGGGGATGAGCATTGGGGTAGGGTGCAGTGCAGACTGGGTGGTAGGCAAAGGCGGGGACGTGGGCGTGCCGACTTCCGGCATCGCAGATTGGTCCTCGGGATGTGGAATGTCACTTCTCTGGCAGGGAAGGAGCCTGAGCTGGTGCGGGAGGTGGAGTGGTACCAACTAGATATAGTTGGGCTCACCTCCACACATAGCATGGGCTCTGGTACCAAACTCCTGGACAGAGGCTGGACTCATTACTTTTCTGGAGTTGGCCAAGGTGACAGATGCCGGGCGGGTGTGGGGATACTCACAAGTCCCCGGTTGAGCGCCGCTGTGTTGTAGTTCTCCCCGGGGAATGAGAGGGTATCCTCTATACGACTGCGAGTCGCTGGGGGGAAGGCTCTGACTGTTGTGTGTGCTTATGCACCGAATAGCAGTTTGGAGTATCCGGCCTTCTTGGAGTGTCTGGGTGGTGTCCTGGATAAGGCTCTGCCTCGGGACTCAATAGTTCTGCTGGGGGACTTCAACACTCATGTGGGCAACGACGGAGAAACCCGGAGGGGCGTGATTGGGAGGAACGGCCTCTCCGATCTGAACCCGAGCGGTGCCTTGTTATTTGACTTCTGTGCGAGTCATGGATTTGCAATAACAAACACCATGTTCGAATAAAAGGTAGTTCATAAGTGTAATTGGTACCAGAACACCTTAGGCCCAAGATCGATGATAGACTTTGTGGTCATGTCATCACATCTGCAGCCATATGTTTTGGACACTCGGGTGAAGAGAGGAGTAGAACTGTCAACTGATCACCACTTGGTGGTAAGTTGGATCTCAGATGGCGGGGAAGGCGGCTGGACAGACCTGGCAAACCTAAACGTGTAGTGAGGGTGAACTGGGAATATCTGGTGGAGGCCCCTGTCCGTGAGGTCTTCAAGCCCACCTCCGGAAGAATTTCTCGTGTATCCCGAGGGAGGCTGGGGACATGGAGTCTGAGTGGGCCATGTTCAAAGCCTCTATTGTAGATGTGGCAGGCAGAAGCTGTGGTCATAAGGTCATCGGTGCCTGTCGAGGCGGCAACCTAAGAACTCGCTCGTGGACACCGGTGGTGAGGGAAACTGTCAGGCTGAAGAAGGAGGCCTTTCGGACTTGGCTGGCTCAGGGGTCTCCTGAAGCAGCAGACAGGTACTGGGAGGCAAGAAGGGCTGCCGCTTCAGCGGTCGTGGAAGCAAGAAATCGGGTGTGGGAGGAGTTCGGTGAGGCTATGGAGGAGGACTTTCGGTTGGCCTCAAGGACGTTCTGGCAAGTCAGGAAGGGGAAGCAGGGCTTGACTCAGGCTGTGTTCAGCCGGGGAGGGGAACTGTTGACCTGGACTGGGGATATTGTCAAGCGGTGGAAAGAACACTGTGAGGAGCTCCTGAACCCGGCTAACACATCCTCAGTGGAGGAGGTAGAGTCTGAAGACTAGGGGAAGCCCCACCCATATCCTTGGCAGAGGTCTCTGAGGTAGTTAAAAAGCTCCTCGGTGGCAAGGTGCCAGGTGTGGATGAGATTCGCCCTGAGATGCTAAAGGCTCTGGACATTGTTGGGCTGTCTTGGTTGACACGCCTATTCAGTGTCACATGGAGGTCGGGGACAGTACCTGTGGAGTGGCAGACTGGGGTGGTGGTTCCCATATTCAAAAAGGGGGACCGGAGGGTGTGCTCCAATTATCAGGGCATCACTTGGCTCAGCCTTCCTGGGAAAGTCTACTCTAGGGTGCTCGAAAGGGGCTCCGACCGATTGTTGAACCTCGGATCCAGGAGGAACAATGCAGATTCTGTCCTGGCCGTGGAACAACGGACCAACTCTTTACCCTTGAGGAAGTGCTGAGGGGGGCATGGGAGTTGACCAGCCAGTCTACATGTGTTTTATGGACTTGGAGAAGGCTTACGACCGTGTACCCCGGGGCATTCTGTGGGGGGTACTGCAGGAGTATGGGGTACCGGGGCAGTTGCTACAAGCCATCCGGTCCTTGATAACCAAAGTGAGAGCTGTGTCCGCATTCTCAACAGAAAGTCAAACACGTTTTCGGAGGGTGTCGGACCCCGCCAAGGTTGTCTCTGATTCTGTTTGTGATATTCATAGACAGGATCTCAAGGTGCAGCCAAGGTGAGGGGTGTGTCCATTTTGGGAACCTCAGAATTGCATCTCTGCTCTTTGCAGTTGATGTGGTTTTGTTGGCTTCATCAGAACGCGACCTCCAGCGTGCACTGGTGTGGTTTGCAGCTGAGTGTGAAATGGCTGGGATGAGAGTCGGCACCTCCAAGTCTGAGGTCATGGTTCTCTACCGGAAAATGGTGAATTGCTCTCTCCGGGTTGGGGATGAGTTGTTGTCTCAAGTGAAGGAGTTCAAGTATCTCGGGGTCTTGTTCACAAGTGAGGGTAGAATGGAGCGGGGGATTGACAGGCAGATTGGTGCAGCATCAGCAGTAATGCGGACGTTGTACCGGACCGTTGTGGTGAAGGAGCTGAGCCGGAAGGCAAAGCTCTCGATTTATCAGTCAATCTTCGTTCCAACCCTCACCTATGGTCATGAGCTTTGGGTAATGACCGAAAGGGTGAGATCGCGGATACAAGCGGCTGAAATGAGTTTCCTGCATAGGGTGTCTGGGCTCAGCCTTAGAGATAGGGTGAGGAGCTCGAACATCCGGAGGGAGCTCGGAGTAGAGCCGCTGCTCCTTCATGTCGAAAAGAGCCAGTTGAGGTGGTTCGGGCATCTGATTAGGATGCCTCCTGGGCGCTTTCCGGCCTACTGGGAGGAAGACCCCGGGGTAGACCCACAACTCGCTGGAGGGACAACATGTCGAATCTGGCCTGGGGACGCCTTGGAATCCCCCAGGAGGAGCTGGAGGGCATTGCTGGGGAGAGGGACGTCTGGAGTGCCCTACTTAGCTTGCTGCCACTGCGACCTGACCCCAGAGAAACGGCTGATGATGAATGAATGAATGAATATTGTGTCTGTCACCTTATTAATTGGTCACATAGCAAAATGATGTTTTGTGGGTGTAATGTGCCATGAATGGATCACTGTTCATTTCTATTACTAGACTATGACCCCAATTTAGAGGAAACAAGAATTTATTAGATTAAAAATTTAGACAACATATTGAAGCTATTGAGAAAGGGGTTTGGCCTTTTAAGGCCACACCACTGCGTAAATAATTTTGGGAGGCACTTTATGTATTTTACATCATTCATTATCAGCACTTAGGGTTCCAGAAATTATGGCTTTTCCATCATTTCAATCCCAGTTTCAGAGAACCAGAATTTTTTTTAATCATTGTGAACCAGCAGTCAAAGTAGGTGGTTTAACACCATATCAGAAGTAGAGGCTATGGTAATAACGTGTTTCATTTTTTCAGTCCATGACGAAGATGATGAGATCAGGAAGAAACCAACCAGCGTTCATAACACAGTCGCAGGCACTGAGCAGGGGCCTCTGCTGCATGCATCTAGATTTCAACCCAAAGAATTTACTCCAGAGACTTTAGTTTTTATCCACTACACTACTGGTGGGGTGGATAAATTGGTAATCAGTACCAGTATTACATATTTTGCAGCGTTCAGGAGGCTACTAGTGAATGATAATAAGCAATAATATCAGGGACACTTGAGAAATATTAGGCCTACCTGTTTTGAGGTTTAGCCAGTGCAGCATCAGTTCTGTATTGGGGTTCTTGTCTAGTTTATCTCAACGCTACCCACACATTGCCTCAGCTCAGGCTCAGGCCTGTCACTCAATCCATCCCATATGACAATCTGACACTGTTTATATTTGCCTGATTTCTGTCAAAGGTTATACATGGCTTGGATGTGCTATACAACTGATTTCCACACATCAATACCTTAGTCTCTCGGGTTGCTCTAGGGAAGTTAGTTTATCGAAAAATCATAACACTGAAATGAACTCACCGAGCACAAATAGGAATAAGCTGAGGGGCACCAGCCCAGCCTGCGAATCTTCACAGTCCAAACTGCCCTCCTTTGTGCATCCTGTGGAAATCACTGCATCATACGGCCTTGTCCCGGCCAAACGGAACAGCCCCAAGCCGCACAACACACCATTTCTCCTTCAACTGCTACAGATCGTCGAGAAATGGGCCGAAAACGCAGGAAAAATCATTGAAAGGTCATGATGACAGAGCCAGACGTTGGTAGGCAACATGGCGCCCATCAAGTACGTGACAGGCTCTCAGCCAATCACAGCGAGTGCTGCAAAGATCAAAGGATGGCCAGACTCTCTCTATACACGGCGCTGCTTCCCGCCGCTGTCGATGTCACCTTTGAGGCCAGCTAGCCAGTCACTGTGGAACCGCCACTCAGCAGGCTCAGAGCCCCGGTGCAGCATTGGAGTGCCACTGCTGCCAGCAGCAGAAGGAGCGGGCCCAGATGACGCCGGTGTTGGCAGCCGCCCAGACCGCTAGCAACAAGGAGAGGTTGTTCCAGTTGACCACACAGCAGCGGGAGGCAGACATGGCCCTTGAGCTGGTGAAGGGCTGGCTGGAGAGAGGGCGGCGCCCTGAGTGGATGGAGGTGTCAGCACTAGGACCCAAGGCAGGGGCCTACCACTCGCAGTAGGGCAAATTTGAGCTCCATGGTGGGTTGGTGTACCGGAGGTGGCAGGCTCCCGGATGAGGGAGTGGCCTCTTGAAGCTATTGGTGCCCCGTCTACTCCATCCTCAGATTCTCCAGATGGTCCATGGCTCGGTGGGGGCGGGGCACTACGGTAACGCCAAGACTCTCCACCGCCCGGTTCTATTGGCCTGGCTGTCGATGCAATGTGGAGCCGCACGTACACTACTGCGACTCCTGCACCTGGCCGGCTCCGGAGTGTGGCAGAAGAGGGCCTATGATGTACAGTGCCTTGGGAGGTCTGTTCGCCAGAGGCGACACCCTGGACTTTTGAGGGACTACAGTCAGGTCCATAAGAATGTGGACAGTTACACAATATTTGTAATTTTGCCCCTGTACACCACCACAGTGGATTTGACATGAAGTATTTGAGATGTGATTGAAGAGTACACTTTCAGCTTTAATTTAAGGGGTGGGATAAAATTATGGCATTAACTGTTCAGGAATTACAGCCAGTTTTATATATGGTCACCCCATTTTCAGAGGATTAAAAGTAATTGGACAAACAAACATAACTATGATTATAACAATTATGTTTAATGTTTGGAGAAAAATCCTTTGCAGTCAATGACTGTCTGAAGTCTGGAACCCATCGATATCTTCAAATTCTGAGTTTCCTCCTTTGAAATGCTCTGCCAAGACTTAACGGCAGCTGCCTTCAGTTGCTGGTTGTTTGTGGGTCTTTTGGCCATTAGTTTGATCTTCAGCAAATGAAAAGCATTCTCAACTGGGTTGAGGTCAGGTGACTGACTTGGCCACTGGTGAATATTCCACTTTTCTGCCTTGAGAGACTCTTGGGTTGCTTTCTCGGCTTGTTGTGTGTCATTATCCATCTGCAGTGTGAAGCGCCATCCTCTCAGTTTTGTGACATTTGGCTAAATCTGAGAAAATGGTATATCCTTATAAACATCACAATCCATCCTGCTATTTCTGTCAGTAGTCACATCATCAATAAACACCAATGACCAAGTTCCATTGGCAACCATACATGCCCATTTCATAACACTACCTCCACCATGTTTGACAGATGATATGGTATGCTGAGAATCACGAGCTGTGCCTTTTGCTGTCCACAGTTTTCCTCTTCCCATCCTTCTGGTACAAGTTAAGCATTGCTTCATCTGTCCAAAGAATCTTGTTCCAGAACTGGGTAGGTTTTTAGATGTTTTTAAACACAGTCTAATCTGGCTTTCCTGTTCTTACGTGACACCAGTGGTTTTCACCTTGTCGTAAACCCTCTGTATTGATTGTAGACTTGGACAATGATACGCCTACCTCTCAAGAGTGTTTTGCCTTCACTAGATGTTGGGAATGTGTTTGTCTTCACTAGGGAAAGAATTCTGTGATCATCCACTGTAGATGTGTTCTGTGGTCTTCCAAGCCTTTTTTGTGATGCTGAGCTTGCCAGTGCATTCTTTCTTTTTAAGAATGTACTAAAATGTTGATTTGGCCACTCCTTAAGTGTTTACTATCCATCTGATAGATTTCCTTTGCTTTTTCAGCCTAATGATGGCCTCCATCACTTGTATTGACACCTCTATGGACTTCATGTTGAGAGTTCCAATGAACAGATACCAAATGCAAATGTAAATAATTGGAATGAACTCCAGACCTTTTATCTGCTTAATCTGTCATGGAATAATGATGGAAAAGGTCTTACTTGCCCATGAAACCACTTGTTAGTCAAGTGTCCAATTACTTTTAATCCTCTGAAAATGGGGTGACCATATATAAAACTGGCTGTAATTCCTGAACGGTTAATGCAATATTTTTGTCCAGCCCCTTAAATTAAAGCTGAAAGTCCACACTTCAATCACATATTGGTTACTTCATTTCAAATCCACTGTGGTGGTGTACAGGGGCAAAATTACAAATATTGTGTCACTGTCCAAATAGTTATGGACCTAACTGTATGTATTGGGTGATGGGTTTGTCGCGAACGATTAACCCTTCCGGCTGGAGGCTATATAGCAACCAGGGGAGGCAGTCGCTCTGACTGTCAGTGGCTCCACCTGGGAGAGCGCATGGACTTACGGGACACAGGAGCTGCCGTTCAAAATGAATCCTTGCCCCTCCTTTCCCGTCAGTTTCGTTTGGTTCTGATGGAGTGCAGCACTCTCTGGGCCATGCAGGGTATGGAATATGAAAGTCGCGAATAAGACATCTCTATCTTTCTAGTCTATTCTTCCACACCGGCTCACCACAATATATTAGGCTGATATTTTTTGTGCACAGTTATGACTGTATGATCAAGAACCTCTTGTTGTTCTCCTCTGGTGGCGATTCAAAACCTTTGAAAAACATTTATTCTCGTTACTGCCTCTCCCTCTCTTCATTATCTCTCTAGCTTGCTCAACAATCACTGCTCTCCCGTTCTGAGTCCACAATAGATGTGAGTCGCACTAGTTGATTTATATCGGGCAGCAACAGACTCGTGTCTAGATGGGAACCCCGGTTTTGCGAAACTCTCTCGCACTCTCGCATATGTGCAAGGTAAGCGTTAGTTTAAGTTTAGGTTGAGATTTGAGTTAGGTTAAGGTTAGGCTAGTGCGGTGACTGGGGGGGGGGTTATAACAGAACCGGATCTTCTGTTTGGCTAGTTCTATCTGCTGAGCTGGGCTCATAGCAGCAAAACTTTCAATTAGCTCTCTCTCTCCCACAGAAATTTGTTCCTTGATCGGACAGAATTTCAAAGGGGGTGCCACGCCTGGCCACGAAGCGTCTGAGGGCCATCAGGAATGAATCACTGTCTACTGAGTTGAGAAGGTCTAAATGAACATGACGGGTTGTCAAACACTTGAAGATCACACCCCATCTCTTCTCATTGCTTCGTCTACACTTTACAAGGTAGGGCCCAAAACAATCTACACCAGTAGAATAAAAGGCCGGTTTCAAGAGACAGAGCCGTGCAGGAGGTAGATCAGCCATTTTTGGAGCCTTTGGTTTGGCGCTCCATTTCTGACACTGGGGGCAGTGATGTTGATTGTGGCGTACCCTTTCCCTGCCCCTGAGGATCCAGGACTGTCATCAGATCTCAGCAAAAACCCTTTCTGGTCCAGAATGGCACAGCTTGTTGCCATACTGCTGTACAACAAGTTTTGTCACTGGGTGCTTTGGGTGCAACACTATTGGGTGCAACGTGTCAGAGCTGAGGCCTTCAACTTGACGTAATCGACCACCTACGCAGATCACTCTTATGCTGAGGTCAAACTCTGGGGACAAGGTAATAAGGCAACTACCTGATGGGATGGGCTTGCCATTCTCGCAGGCCTTATACTCATCAGGGAAGCTTTCCATTTGCACCTGTCGCAATATGGTGGTTTCGGCCAGTTGGTAATCTGCAGCAGAGGGACTGTCGGGCTGATGCCCACCCCATCTAGGGATCTACAAGTGATTTCCACCAGGTCTTCAAAGGAGGTGCTTGCGGAGCTCTTCAGGTTCTGCATCGTATACTGGGGCTGGAAGTATAGGCCATAATTCTGGGGCCTGAGAGGAGGTGAATAGGCAATGAGAGAACGAGAGTTGACCCTGCAGGTGTTTTGAAGGCCCTTGCAAGGTCAAACCTAGGCAAGTTCTAACTGCAGCTAGGTCTCTTGGTGGACCGAGGCGCACTGGCTCGATGGGAATAATCAGGTCTGGGTGATCTGAGCCAATGAGCAGTGTGGGGCGGACCTTGTGGAGGGAAGGTAATGGCAGGCC
The DNA here is from genome assembly GCF_029633865.1 of Lampris incognitus. NCBI lineage: Eukaryota > Metazoa > Chordata > Actinopteri > Lampriformes > Lampridae > Lampris > Lampris incognitus. Next base: position 27,806,901 of record NC_079218.1, read on the forward strand.
TTTTAGGTGTCTGTATTTTTGTTGTAGGGTCAACAATGGGTATGTATACTCTGCCAGACTGAGGTGGTTGGCAGTGAAGGCATCTTGGATGTGAAAATGTTTATGTGGCTTATAAGCAAAAGGTATAGAGATGGAGACAGAGGCTCCATGCACTATCTTAATGTCTTGGAGTACCATCTGCAGTTTCAGGGCTTCAGCTGTTCCTTGCAGTCCCAGGTGCTGTGCGGCATTGGAGAGCAGGATGGTGCCCTCTGAGCCATCATCAAGACTAGCACATGTCTCCAACGCTCTATTCTCTTTATGAAGGATACTCTTCACAACTTTGAGGAAGACTCTTCTGCCATGGTGAGGCTGGTCCAAGTACAGCATCTGAGTCAGGGTTGTAGAGGTTTGTGCTCTCTGAGGGAATGTCTGCAGGCTCTGCAACACTCCACTGATTTACCTCGTGGAGATAAGACAAGTGCTTTCCCTTAAAGAGATGGCAAGACTTCTTTAAGTCACAGTCTTTAGCTAGGTGCACTGGGGCACACTTCCAGCATCGCTTATTCTCTTTAATCCAAATGACAGCCTGATCTCTAGTAAGGGCAGCAAAGTCTGTGCATTGGCTCAAATAATGTGCTGTACTGTTGCAGTAAGGGCAGTGAATCGTTCCCTTTCCTTTAACCTTTGTTGGGAGAGCAGCTGGGGTGGTTTTACATGGGAGGTGCTCTGCTCCATGCATGACAATGGCTTGTCAACTCAGGGGTCGAGGTTTCTGCGCTCTTCTCACAAGGGAAACTTGGTCTGTGGGGTCAAATTCCAGACAGTCTGCCTCCAACTGCAGCCACTCTGCAAACTCTAGCAGAGATGTTTTGACTTGGTTGGGGTTCTTCCTGATTTGGTGTCTTCTGAATCTCTACTGCTGTGAACAGGGGGTGTCTATTCAGTAGACATTTCACATTTGATCCACTGTGCAGCTCCTCCACACCATCTTCCTTTAGGGCTTTTAGCATGCCTACAATGGCCTGTACACGCAGTGAGAAGTCATCCAGGGCCTGTTGGTCTCCTGCACGAATGGGGGGACAAGTTCTCCAGGGTCTCACTTTCCTTTAGAACAAACTGATAAGGCCGTCCATACCTTCTATCCAGTGCTTGCAGTGCATTGGTATAAGGGGTGGAGGACTCAGCATGGGCAAGGACAAGCCGATGAGCGTTCGGGCTCTTTACATGCTTCAACAGTGGAGCATACTTATATTGTTCAGAGTGGCTCTGGTTTAGGAGGTTACTGAATGAGAGGCGAAACTCTACGTACTGTGCTCGGTCTTCTTTGGTGAAATCTGGGAATGTTGGCCCTTCAACACTGTGGATGGGAAATACGGAGGCACTGCCTGTGTATCTCTCCATCTCCAGTGCTCAGACTTAGGCAAAAAACCAGCTGAAATAAACACGTCTTTTATATATCCAGTTTTCAAGGAAGTGCCAGAAACCGCAGTATGAGCAGTGAGCACATCTGGGCATTTCCAAAGTGATAAGACCCTCTCATTCAAATTTTGACTGACAGGCAAAATGAAAACACGCCCGCTTGGGTTAACACACTGGTGCGTAAACATCTATGAAATTACGTTTTCCGCATTATGGCAAATCAAAATGAGCCAGAATCAAACCCGGCCTATGAACCTGAAGTTAATCAACCTCCAGTTCGAGGACTGCAGATGTTAATGATGGTAAATTGGCATAATTTACAGAGTGGTCATTTATATGTCTATTTTTTAGGTTTCCCACCTGGTTTAACAGCGAGTCATGTAGAACTGTCAGTACCAGTCAATAAAGTGGAAAAAAATCATTCATTAGACATAAAATCAAGGCACAATGGCAGAAATTATGGGACAACAATGTAAAAGGACAACATCTGTACTGGATCCAACAGGAAGTAGGAGTAGAAAGGACTTGGGGGAAGAGCAGGAGAGAACAGAACATCATTTGTAGGTTAAGATTAGGGCATGCTAGACTAAATTCTTCATTGCAACTCATCGGGAAACTTCAAACTGGGACCTGTGATGTCTGCCACCAACTAGAGACAGTGGAACATGTATTTTTTATTTGCCCAACATATGCAAGAGAGAGAATCATAATGAAAGCTATCTTGGAACAAAAAGGAATTGTGCACATGACCTGAAATCAATTTTCGCGGGGAACGCTGGAAATGGTGTCCTTGGGTGCATCTTCACCTGTCTCATGGATACTGGACTGGTGGAGAGGCTATAAATTAAGCAGTCTTTAATGCAGCAGTGGGTGGCAATAATGCCCCATCTGGGTGCAATTCGCCATTAATCCAGAAGAAGAAGAAGAAAGAGGCTCTGGACAACAGGCAGAGGCGATAACAAAGAGATGTCAGATGGCCCCGGTTGCAGCGGTGAGACACAAAAACATCACTTTCACCAAGCTGTCTCCAAGAAGGCAAAGACATGGTGAGCTTGGCAAGGCTAATCCAACCACTCCTCAATTGCCCCAACCACTCGGGTCCAGAATGGAGAAACCAGAGGACAGTCCCACATGAGGTGTAGAAAAGTACCCATAAAACGATTACATTTCAAGCATTCATTGCTTTGAATTAGACCAAGCTTTTTAAATCTGACTGGAATCCGGTAATATCTATGAATTATTTTATCTACTACTACTACGCCGCTCCCGTTAGGGGTTGCCACAGCGGATCATCCGATCATCTATGAATTATTTTATAACGTATAAATTTGCTCTTACTATCCCTTACTAGCCAACCCATGTTACGGACAATATTCTCCCAGACCTCTTGTTCAAGCTCAATGTCCAGGTCCCTTTGCCATATTATCCTCAGACCCTCCCTTTTACCATATAAAGCATTTGCTGCCATTTTGTAAAATACAGAGGATGATTGTACAATATTTGGGAGCTTTAAGAACCTTTGCAATACACTTTCATCCTGTTGTGTATTGTAACCCATAGACTGTAAACAACTCCATAATTGGAGGTATTTCCAAAAGTCCCCTTAATCAATTAAATTATATTGATACTTTAGCCCCTGATAGGCGTAAAACACTCCTTTCCCCTAATAGATCAGCAATTGTGGCTAAACCTTCAATGTGCCATGCCCTCAAACATAGTTTTCTTCCCTATCTTAATCGTAGGTTTCTCCCATAAGAATGAGTAACCTTGTTTATATTGGGACAGGTCAAACATTTTATGGACTTTGTTCCAAACTTCCCGTGAGTGATAAAGTAATGGATTAATATCCCCTTCAGCAGGAGACTGTGATGGTTTTTGAGACAGAGCATCTATACATCTAAAAGGGGAGGTAAACGACTTCTCTATCTCCATCCAACTCAGATGTGAACCACTCCCTGACCAGTGTTTGCATAGCTTAACTATTTCAAAGGCTATACTGTAAAGTTCTATATTTGGCAATGCCAGTCCTCCTCTCATTCTAGTAGTAAACAACTTAGTCTGACTAATTCAGGGTTTCTTTCCATTCTACGGGTAATCCCTAACTACTTCATTATACTGCTTAAGCACTGACGCAGAACATTTTAAAGGAAGCATCATAGAAATATAGTTAATCTTTGAAAATACCATCATTTTAACTGTTTTTATCCCCCCCCCCCCCTTAGAGATAAATTCAACATTTTACACTTGACAAAGCTAGTCTTAATATTTTGGAGCACTGGATTTATATTAATTTGAAAAATCTCATGAAAGTCTGTAGTCAATATTATGCCCAAATATTTCATCCCTGATGATAGCCATTTAAATGGAAATTCCTCATTGTCAACAGGGGACCAACCCAAGGAGACTGGCATTACCTCTGGTTTTTGCCAGTTGATTTTGTAGCCCAAAATCTCAGAAAAACTCTCAACAATGTCCATGACACATGGAATAGAGGAAGCTGGGTTTGATAGTAGCAACAAAATGTCACCGCTGTACAAAAACAGTTTATGCTCCCTCCCTCCTGGCAGCACTCCCTTAATTCTCAAATCATCTCTTATTGACACTGCTAGTAGTTCCACAGACAGCGTAAAGAGCAGTGGGGAAAGAGGATCCCCCTGCCTGGTCCCACGTCCCAGATTAAAGAATGGGGATGTAATGCCATTTGTAAGAACAGCTGCCCATGGTGCTGAATAAAGTACCTTAACCCATTTAATAAATCCTGCCCCACAGCCAAAAGCCTGCAAAGTATACGTCAGATATCCTCATTCCACCCTATTAAATGCTTTCATGGTGTCAATCCAGAAAGCAGCAACTGGAATATCTTCTCTACGATTTAACCACATAAGATGGAGTAGGCATCTGAGGTTGTCAGCTGATGATCTGCCTTTAATAATACAACCTGGTCATCATTAATACGTTGTGGTAGAACTTTCTCCACTCTTATTGATAATACCTTAGTCCAAATCTTGCAATCTACATTTTCCAGACTAATTGGCCAAAAGCAACTTGGCTCATAGGGGTTGTCTTTTTTCCCCAAAAAAGAAGAAATTATATACTTCAAGTTTAGCCGTCTATAAAGTTTGTCTGGGATGAAAATCAAAACAAAGAACGCATAAGATTATTAAGACATTCATATCAAGTATAATTTCAGTAATTTTTATCATGTTGTACTCACTGGTAGTCTCATTTTCTCTCTGCTCCCCTCTCTCCTCTTTATCTGGCTGGACTGTCCTAATGTCCCTCTCACCATTACCATGCTCTGTCAGCTTCAAGTGTAATAAGTAATTAGACTAGACAAAGGAGTAACACAGGACATGATGCAGGAGATGAGTATTTGATAATTAAAGTCTTAAATTCAATTCACATTTTTAAGATAAGATACTTTATTGTCAATGTGCACACATAACGAAATCGCATTTGGTGACTCTCAGACCAGCAGCACTAGACAATATATATATGGGGAAAAAAAGTTAAAAAAAAAAAAACAAGATTAAAAACAGGACAAATAACATTTAGCATAAATAAGTGAGGTAGTAAAAATAAGTGAGGTAGCAAAAATGATAGTGACACAATAAAACATAGCAGCGGCTTTTAAAGTTCAAAATAGTGCATGGGATTATTGCACGTAGTTATCCATATTGCAGCGGCTGTAGTACCAGTTAGTCCTCAGCAGCTATAGGCAGGTGTGTGTGTGTGTGTGTGTGTGTGTGTGTGTGTGTGTGTGTGTGTGTGTGTGTTGATGGAGGCTACAGCTCTGGGGAACATGCTGTTCCTCAGCCTGTTAGTCCAGGTTTTAATGGTGCAGTTATATTTTCTCCGATGGCAAGGGAACAAACAGACAGTGACCTGGGTGTGTTGCGTCTTTGCTGATGTTGCTGGCTTTCCTCTGTAGGCGGCCAGCATACACAGGATCCAGGTCCGGGAGCACAGCTCCCACAGTCTTCTGTGCTGTCTTTACCACCCAGGCCATGTCTTTCCTATTCTCTGCTGTGCGTGACACATTGACAAAGGATGCTTTCTACTGTGCTTCTGTAAAAGTTGACCAGCAGCTGAAAGGGGAGACCGGCTTGTTTAAGTTTCCTGAAGGAGAAAAGCCTCTGTTGTGCTTTCTTCACCAGATGGGAGGTGTTGAGTGACCATGTGAGTTCTTTGGTTATGTGGATTCCCAGGATTTTGATGTTATACACAATATTCAGATTCAGATTCAGACTTTATTTATCCCAGAAGGGCAATTCAATATGCACCTCTTCACCGTTTATGTGCAGTGGGGGTCGGGTGGTATTCTTGGATCTCCTAAAGTCCACAATGATCTTCTTTGTTTTACTGGTGTTCAGGACCAGGTTATTGTCTGAACACCATCCAGCCAATGTTGGACCTCCTCTCTGTAGTGTATCTCCTCATTGGTCATGAGTCCCACTACAGTGGTGTCAGCAAAACTTCACTATAGTGCTGGAGGAGTGAATGGGGGTGCAATCGTGGGTGAAAAGGGTGAAGATGGCTGGACTGAGCACACAGCCCTACGGCACACCTGTGTTCAGGATGAGCATTGAAGATGTGTGGTTACCTATCCTGACATTTTGTGGTCTAAGTGAAAAAGTTCATAATCCATGAACAGAGTGAGGTGGTTAATCCTAGGTTGCTGAGTTTGTGTACCAGTTTATGGGGGATTTTCGTATTGAAAGCAGAGCTGAAGTCAATACAAAGCATCCTGACATATGTGTTTGGATGCTCCAGGTGGGACAGGGCTGTATGAAGTGTAATTGAGACTGCATCCTCTGTAGATCTGTTCCCCCCCGATAGGCAAATTGGTGGCTGTCCAGATCTGTGGGGATGATGTCCTTGATGTGAGAGAGTATAATCCTCTCAAAGCACTTCATAATAACTGGGGTCAGGGCAACTGGGCTAAAGTCATAAATTGATACCTGCTGTTTTTGTGGAATGTGCTACTGCCAGTACTTTGTCCTTGACCCAGTCCCAGACTGTCACCATCCTCCAGTTTATGCTTAAGTCAAGGATCCAATGTGGTCGCCATTCATCATTCTTATGGAATAACCTGCCTGCTGCCGTCAGACAACCAGAGCCTGTTGAGTCCTTTAAAGCCAAACTTAAAACTCATAATTTTGCCTTCACCTAGAATTAGTTGCCTTTAAATTGAGTACTTCATGACGTGTACTGCATGGCGGGTAGATTTCTATCCCAATGAATTCACTAAACTGTCCTGCTGACGAGATTATAGGGTATAATTATTGAATATTGCAACTGTTCTCTTCTCATGTCTTTTTCTCTCTGAATAATGTCTTTTCCTGCCTCTTCTCCCATATATGTGAATGGTGTGATGTGACTCTCCTCTGTTTGCAAGTGTAGTCTGTCCTCCTGCCAGGTCTACATGATGACAGTGGTCACCACCTGGATACTGCTTAGCATCGTCCTCGTCACACTCTTAATATAGTATCTTATAAATCCATATAATTTTGTTATCCCGTTTCAAAGTTGTATCCTTCTCTCAGTCCGATGTGTGACTGTTTTTTCTTGTCTCTTCTCACATGTATGTGAATGGTGTGATGTGATTCTCCCTGTATGCATGTGTAGCCTGTTCTGTCAGGTCTACATGGTGATGGTGGTCACGTGGCTCAGGTCCTGGGCCTTTCCGGTGGCATCTGGACACTGTTTGGCAACCTCCTCATCATATTCTTCATATATTTTATAATTCCATTGTAATTCTGTTAGTCTCTTTCCATGTTGTATTCTGTAAATTGTGTATACACAACATCCATTGCACGCCTGTCTGTCTTGGGAGAGAGATCCCTCTTCTATTGCTCTCCCTGAGGTTTCTTCTTATTTTCTCTCCCTGTTAAAGTTTTTTTTTTTTAGGGATTTGTTCCTTATCCAATGCAAGAGTCTAAGGACAGGATATCGTATTGCTGTAAAGGCTCCTGAGGCAAATTTGTAATTTGTTATATTGGGCTATACAAATAAAATTTACATTTGGTTGTTGTGAAAGACGCGTCAGTTTTAAGAATGTGAAAACTAAGCCTGTAGCAAAAAACAAAAAAATATTTTAGTGAGAGGTTAGGCTGACTACAAAGGGTAATGTTAAGATGAAGTCATTCTTGGAATTGTTTTAACAGCTTGCTCAGGATGTTTATATCCCACAGCAGAAATACGTATGGTGCTGAAGATAATTTTACAGTTATTGTTCTCATTATGCCATGATCACACATGGACCTGACCCCTGACTCGCTTCCCTTTTTTATGGTCACTCATCACAGAACAACTCTGTCCAATGTAAAAAGCAGTTCATCCATTGCCATATCTGATTTAGATGGCTAACAAGATATGCAATGACTCCTCACCGCATCTTGTTGGAGTATGACCTTTTCAGATCTCCTTTCTTCCCTCTGCAGTCATCGCATGCACATCTCGAACATGTATGAGCACTGCATACAAATGAGACATCTTTCCCAGGAGTTTGCCCTGCTGCAAATCACCCAGGAAGAGTTCCTATATATGAAGGCCTTGCTCCTCTTCAGCATTAGTAAGTTCAACTGCACTGTGCATTCACCTGAACCACTCCGTGTGTATTGAGCATGCAAGTAAGGCCTTTTTTTAGAAAAATAATACCTATTTTCTCGTTTTCCCATTTGTTTACATGAATTCCTTTTATTGTAACAGCAACAACCACAGAGTTCCCTCTATTGCTGTTGTTTATGCTTTTTTCAATGATCAAACTACGGTAAGATTTGTCACTACATACCATGTCAGAATAAACAAACACGGTTTCTGTTTTTACCAGTTCCAGCTGATGGTCTCAGGAGTCAAAAGTACTTTGATGAGTTGCGTCGCACGTACATCAATGAACTGGATTGCCTCATTAACCAGGGGATGAAACCTAACTACTCCCGGAGATTCCACCAACTCACCCTCCTCATGGATTCTCTTCAACCTGTGAGCTTTACTTTCCTAAGCTATTCTGCATGACCGTCATGCCATCATCTTCTCTTGCTGTTAAATATCCATTTTGCTTTACTTGATATTTTACGGTAAATGACATCTGCATGTGCTGCATCTGCTTGCTAAAAGATTTTAAAACATGTCTTTTGTAGAAGCACCTTATTGATGTAGTTTATAAATTCTTATGGTGTTTCCTCTTTGTATTTCTTCTATTACAGATCGTAAGACAACTCCATCAGTTTACATTTGACCTTTTTGCCCAGGCCCAATCATTGCCCATGAACGTCAGCTTTCCAGAGATGATTGCAGAAATCATTTCAGTATATGTACCAAAGATCCTGGCAGGCTTGGCGAAACCAATCCTGTTTCACAAGTAGAAAAATTCAAAAAGTGACTTGTGCAAACGGCCTACTTCAACTTCAACAATGGCTTTATATGGTTTCTATTGGATCATCAGTTTCATAGCACTCGGTCCATTTTTTTAACCATTCTATCTTTGCTTTGAGTTTTCCATTTGGACACAGTAGACTGTTTTCTAAACAGGTTTCGGAATTGATCTCAAGAGCTGCGAAACATTTTGTTTGACAGCCGTGTCTCGTCTGGTCAAGGGTAGGAGAGTTTGTTTTTTAACAAGTGGAGCACAAGTTCTGCTTTCCAGAGACAATAAATCCTTACAAATAAATAAAAAGGACAAACTCAGTCTTAAAAATCACACATTAATAGTATCAAACACTTGAAAATGTGTTGGCCTTCATCAGACATACCAGTCACAAAGCAGATATAGACTTTTTTTTTAAGTAAAGATGTTTTGTGTGAACACAGGAAAGGACTTTTCTTTTCTCATCCAAAACAGCTCCACTTCTCATTGGGTACCCCCAATCTGTATATAACTTTACACAAGGAACAGATAAAAAAAAATTTAAAAATGGAAGAGAAGGTAAAAACATTTGATTGACCATGAGACGTGAACTCTCCAAATCACCTAAATACTGTAAAATAATTCATTTTTAACACCTAGTTGCTGCCAATTAAATACCATTACCTGTGTTAAGGTATTTTACCCGTCTTTGCTGGTAGTACAGTGGCTCTCAACATTAGACACACCCTTTACATTTTTTTTGTTTCTTTTTATATCATAAAAAAACTCAAGGCCTTCTGCTGCATGAAATCATTTGAATAAGAAACCTGAAACAACAGGCCACATGCTGCTGACATTGTATTTAAAAAAAAAACACACAATGTCCAGGCACACTTCAGTTAACGCTTGCAAATTTTTATTCTATGACAATGTTCAAAGGGTTCATGACACCACAGTAGTACAGCATTGATGCCTGCATCCATTGTGGCTTCATGGAACCACCATAAGGTATAAAACAGCATAAAACAGATGCAAAGACAGGAAATTACAGGTATAATTGATATCAGCTGCATATTTAAAAGAGAATATAAACAATTTCATGCCACTAAATCCACCATGGAATATTTGGGATGTTTTTTATACATGCAATGTCTTCTCTTATTTAATTGGGCATCCCATACTGGTACACGCAGCTGCAGGTTTTTGTCAGCATATCTTGCAAGTTAGTTGAATTTCAAGCAGTTTTCCATTGCCTTGTTCCTTGTATATTTGCCTGACACTGTGGCCTCTCTTCTGAAAGAATGGCTGTGAAATGTGTACCAACTTGTCCATGTTGCAGAAACAATGTGAAACCTGTAAGCTCATTGTCGTTTGTTTTAACTGCCTGTTGATTTTTTTTTTTTTTTTTGCTATGAGTCAGACCTGCTGTGTCTGTGACATTATGTGAGGGCAGTCTGCGGGTCATGCTTTGCTGCCTGTTCAATTCAAATTCTTTCTCAAACTTGACTAATCCCAGTCTCTCAATAGCCAACGTCTTCATCATCTCCATCATGCTATTGCTTGGCAGAGTAATCATGTGTGAAAATAATTTGGATAGAGCAAGATGACTATGGTCTTTATGTATGTGTCAATGGACAAATGCAACGGCCATCCAGTAATAGTACCCTGGATACCGAGAGGGAGAAATGTTAACACGTTTTTCTTTGTTCCTTCTCCAACTATTCTGTCAATATTGAGGATATTTTGTTTAGGGAAAACGATTTATTATCTATGTTGATTTGCTTTTTTAATTTCTAAAAAGCACTTAAAGACACTTAAAAATATTTAAGAAAAGTCATAGAACAATGAGGGCATTGTATTTAGGACGCTGAAGAATTTTAATTGGTGTAAATTATGTTATTTAGGTTAGTTTACAGACAGAGGTCAGATCGGGCTACTTCTAATATACTAAACTCCTTGTTTTTTAGCCCCATCTTGATTAAATTGGCTGTGCTTCTGATTGTAAGTGTTGAAAGATGAAATTCTTCTTTATGTACATGCCAAGGGCAGCAGAACATTCTCCAAAATATTTCAGTATCAAAATCATCCCCCTCTGACCGCAGCAGCCGTCCCCACCACAGAGAAGCAGGATGTGAGTGAAATTTGTAAATTTGCAAGTTAACACTTGTACAAGCCTCAGTTATTAGAAAGGTGCTTATGGTACGAAGGTATTTTAGTTGCAAAAATATGTTAAAAAATTTTAGTTGCAAGTTTGAATCCACTTAAAAAAATGAATAGCCTGTTGATTTTACGTTCACTTTTCATTTTGGCTGGGTTATATATTTAAATGAAGATGAAAAAAAAAGTCAGACTTAATCGTTTTTAGGCCCTTTGTAGGTAAATTTTACAAAAATCTGTCCACTATATGTATTTTTTCCAGATGAAATGCCATACAATAAACCCTTAATAGTGCCTCTAAAGTCCAAAAGTTGGTTTTAATGAAGAGAATGTTCACTTCACCGACTCAAGTGCATTTCTGGAAAAAAAAAATCATCATAAAACACATTTGAATAGATTTGATGCTAATGGTAGTTGCACCTTAAGCCATATGTTGTCTGATCTGTACATATTTACATTTCAGTATCGAATATAAATGATTTAAACATTAGTTACTAGAGTAAATGCAGATGTAATGCAATGCAATGCAAGGTTTTTTTAGGTATTAATGCGTTTTGCCTTTATTCCCGGCATTTGTTTGACTGCCAGTGCAGAAAAACACGGGTGTATTCAGACTATACTGCATGCCTATTGTCAATCTACACTTCTTCATCATGTTGGTGGTGTACGTGTAAAGCTGTTTCTTGATGTTGCTACATGTCCTTTTAAATGTTTAGCTTTTAAAGTATGTAGTGGGGTACGTGTTTTAAACGCACTTGAACAGTTCATTAACGTGCTTTGTTGCTTTTTACCCCTGCACCACATGGCTCCAGCCCAAGGTTTTCAAAGTTGTCAGAAAAAACACTGAATTTTAACAAACCATTTTAAACTCGCTGGCAGTGGCGTCTGGTGCTAATTTTTTTTTTTGGGGGGGGGGGCGCAATTTACCTTGGCGCAGCCAACCTGACAGCTGCTTCAATGTCCACACAGTCACAGGGTTATTAAGAAGGACAATGTAGCTTATAGATTTTTATCAGGGTTCGTAGACAGTGGATGATTGACAGTCATAACAAGGCGTCATGGTGGGTGTGAACATGATTGACAGCCACAAGAATTGTCCAATCATATTAGATCAAAAAACATTAAAACAACAGCAATTTGCTGCCAATAAAGGTGGGAGTGTCTGGGGCGCAGTTGGAAAATCTGAAGAAACCAATTAGACAGCTGCCTCAGGTCACCTGCTCGCCAAAAGTTGGAGGGCTTACATAAGGTATCATTTGGCCGGTGCCCCTCACCCAGGAAATATATGTATTCAGACAGAAATAAACCAAATACCATTTGGAACCAATATTTAATGGCTGCTGACAGGCGCTCACAGACCGAAAAACACTTTATTTCATAATTATTTGCATTATACAACTAAATATTTAACATGTTTTGGATTTTCATCTCTTGATATTTGAAGGGGGCGGCGCCACAGCGCCCTGTACTGGCCAGCCGCCACAATATAATAAACTAGCACCAGTCGTCAAAACAAGTGTAAAGTCAAATTTGTTGTCCCAAAGTACAAAAAAAAAAAAAAGGTGTCTAGTCAGCCGGTTAGCATAGTGGTCTATTCCGTTGTCTACCAACACGGCCCTGTGTTACCTCAGGCTTGGTCAGACGTCCTTACAGACACAACCGGCCGTGTCTGCAGGTGGGATGCCGGATGTGGGTATGTGTTCTGGTCGCTGCACTAGCGCCTCCTCTGGATGGTCGGGGCACCTGTTCAGGGGGGAGGGAGAACCGGGGGGAATAGCGTGATCAATCAATCAATCAAGTTGATCCTCTCACGCGCTACATCCCCCTGGCGACACTCCTTACTGTCAGGTGAAAAGAAGCGGCTGGTGACTCCACATGTATCGGAGGACGTATGTGGTAGTCTGCAGCCCTCCCCAGATTGGCAGAGGGGGTGGAGCAGCGACCGGGACGACTCAGAGAGCGGGGTAATTGGCCAGGTACAATTGGGGAGAAAAAGGTGGTGGCGGGGACACGTGTCATTCCACAGTTCTGATAAAAGACTTACTCAGATGCCGAGTTAGCTACACGATACAGCATGTTGTTATAATAGCCCGAGTTGTGCTAACTTCCATTAATGGATCTATTACTGTATAAACCTTTTTTTCCACTTCAACATGCTTCTGCTACCGTTTTTGCCGTTTCATACTTAGTAAGATTAAATGGAAACAAACCTTACTAACCTTTATAGTTTTTTTTCCGCATCCTCATAAATGTCAAATCTAAACATTTTACAAGTCCACATTTCCACAGTTGTTAAAGCATGCTTTATGTGGTTAAATAAGTTATACAAGTATTTCTAGCTTTGCAAAGGGGCCAGCATGGAAATCAATTGGTCCCTCTAATTGTCAACTTACTGTAAAAAATGAAGGTTCTTTGTTAGTATGATAACTGTTTAATCAGTCGAAACCATCTGCCGGAATGCATGATATGGTGTACATTGCAGAGTAGATCACCACTGTCTCATGATATTTTTGTATATTTTGCATTCAAAAAAATTCAACAAATAGTGAAGGGTACGTTGCTCCAACTGCACTAACTTTTGTAACAGTCTTCGAATTTGAACTCAACCTGTTTTTTTATGCAACACTTTTTATTTACAAGGGAAGCTCGGCTGGGGGAGCGGCTATGGCAAACTAGTTAACCATGAAATATATATGAGTATCCTTTGATCCCATAATGACCTTTGACACTTAAGTGAATGCATCTGTGGTTTCAGAGAAGCTCGGGCAGCTGTGCCGACTCTTATTGCAACGGCATGGTATTGTAAACAAGTCATAACACAATGAAGTATTCCAAATGTTAGCTGTGGAAAGTAAATACGCATGCTAAGGTCTTGATTAAATCCAGAATTCAGGTAATAAGATTTCAGTGGCTGACATGCATGGATGCATTCAGTGGCATCATTGAGACAAAACAATTTCTTTACTCCAAGATTCCGGTTACAATTATCTTTTTGCCTCTTACTTTTTTCTTTAAAATGAATAGCCCCTAAAAAGTGTGATGTACCATTTAACTTGATTTAACTTAATAGTGTGCTATACAGGAGAGAATGACAAGAATACAAAATTCATCAGATTTGAGCTTGTACAGGTGAGGGCATGTTGCACGCACCTTAGCCAACAAAACACCCCCATTAATATTTAAGACTATCATCATTATGTCATTTGATTACAGTAGGCTACATTGTACTACTGTGCAAAGTAAATGGACAATAACTGATTATGCTGAATGTACTAAATATCAACCTGGTTCTTTGGACATGATACAATATCTCTGTATATATTGATTAGTTTGTGTTTGTGTCTGAACACTTGACTTTGGAAGGTCATCTCTAAATGATTTACAACTTTTGTGAACTGTGTTTTTCAGTGTGTAAAGCTCCATCACTTTTTAAAGGCAATAAAAGCAATTTGGTCTCCGAGATGCATGAGATCAGTGTGTTTGAAACCTTTAGCACTTTTTACAATAGTAAATAGTGAATTCCAACCCAGGATGTTCCCACATTTCCTAATTTTATCATTTATCTTTAATTTTATCATTTATCCTCTGCATCTTCCTCTGTCACACTAGCCACCTGCATGTCCTCCCTCACCTCATTCATAAACCTCGTCTTTGGCCTTCCTCTTTTCCTCTTCCCTGGCAGCTCCATATTCAGCATCCTTCTCCCAATATACCAACCATTTCCACTCCACACATGTCCAAACCATCTCAATCTTGCCTCTCTTGCTTTGTCTCCAAACTGTCCAACCTGAGCTGTCCCTCTATCAAACTGGTTCCTGGGGCGTCTGGGTGGTGTGGCAGTCTATTCCGTTGCCTATCAATGTTATGTTATTCTCGATAACGAGGCAGAGATTGAGGTTGCTGTTAACACGTTTACTTCCCAACAAAACCACACACTTCCGTATAACCCTTGACCTTGTATATAATTGGCTACCGCACTTAACTGTGATTAACCCGTTATACAACATCTCCCCTTATATATATGTGGAAGAAACTTTTTTTCTCTCTCTCTCTAGCATTAAGCAGATTTCATGGAGGAGTTAAGACAGGCAATGGGTGGTAGTGAAGAGTTGCCGGATGGCTGGGCAAGCACTGCAGAAATAGTGAGGGAGACAGCTAGGAAGGTATTGGTGTGTCACCAAGACAGAGGAAGGAAGACAAGGAGACTTGGTGGTGGGATGAGGAAGTACAGCAAAGTATACAGAGGAAGAGGTTGGCAAAGAAGAAGTGTGACAGTCAGAGAGATGAAGAAAGTGGAATGGAGTACAAGAAGATGCAGCGTAAAGCAAAGAGAGAGGCAAAGGCATATATTGAGTTGTATGAGAGGTTAGACACTAAGAAAGGAGAAAAGGACTTGTATCAACTGGCTAGACAGAGGGACCAAGCTCAGAAGAATGTGCAGCAGGTTAGGGCGATCAAGGATAGAGATGGAAATGTGCTGACAAGCGAGGAGTGTGTGCTGAGAAGGTGGAAGGAGTACTTTGAGGGGCTGATGAATGAAGAAAATGAGAGAGAGAGAAGGTTGGATGATGTGGGGATAGTGAATCAGGAAGTGCAGTGGATTAGCAAGTTGAAAGTGAGAGCAACTATAAAGAGGATGAAGAGTGAAAAGGCAGTTGGTGCTGATAACATACCTGTGGAGGCATGGAGATGTTTAGGAGGGATAGCAGTGGAGTTTTTAACTAGATTGTTTTAACACAATCTTGGAAAGTGAGAGGATGGATGCCTGAGGAGTGGAGAAGCATACTGGTACCGATTTTCAAGAACAAGTGCGATGTGCAGAACTGTAGCAACTGCAGAGGTATAACGTTGATCAGCTACAGCATGTTTAGCAAATTCAGGGGGCAGCCGGGAACCACCGCAGCCGGGACGCGAACCCGGGTCTCCCGCACCACGGGCAACTACATTAACCAGTCGACTAAAGGGTCCGACCCGTTAGCCAAAGGCTAGCGAGTGTATACATCCCTGATAATCACAATACCCGCCTCCTTCGGGAAGCATGTCCCCGCACTTCAGCATACAAGCTCCCTCACGCCTCTGGGCGCACGTGCTTCCGATGGCCTCAGGGTCTCACCATCCCACTTCTGCCACCAATATAGTGAATTCTGGGGGCAGCCGGGAACCGCCACAGCCGGGACACAAACCCAGGTCTCCCACACCACGGGTGACTACGTTAACAAGTTGACTAAAGGGTTTGATCCGTTAGCCAAGGGCTAGCGAGTCTATACATCCATGATCATTACACATGAAGACATGGGAAAGAGTAATAGAAGCTAGGTTAAGAGGACAGGTGATGATTAGCCAGTATCATTATGGTGTCATGCCACGAAAGAGCACTACAGATGCGAAGTTTGCTTTGAGAATGTTGACTGAGAAGTATAGAGAAGGCCAGGAGTTACATTGTGTCTTTGTGGATTTAGAGAAAGCATATGACAGGATGCTGAGAGAGGGGGTTGGGTACTGTATGAGGAAGTCGTGAGTTGCAGAGAAGTATGGACGAGTGGTGCAGGATATGTATGAGGGAAGTGTGACAATGGTGAGGTGTGAGGTTGGAATGACAGATGAGTTCAAGGTGGAGGTGGGATTACATCAAGGATTGGCGCTGAGCTCTTTCTTGTTTGCAATGGTGATGGACAGGTTGACAGACAAGATCAGGCAGGAGTCTCCGTGGATTATGATGTTTGCAGATGACATTGTGATCTGTAGCAAGAGTAGGGTGCAGGTTGAGGAGTGCCTGGAGAGATGGAGGTATGCACTGGAGAGAAGAGGAATGAAAGTCAGTAGGAGCAAGACGGAATACCTATGCGTAAATGAGAGGGAGGACAGTGGAATGATGAGGATGAAATGAGTAGAGGTGATGAAGGTGTATGAGTTTAAATACTTGGGGTCAACTGTCCAAGGTACCAGGGAGTGCAGAAGAGAGGTGGCCTCTATTCTGTTAGAGCAGAAAATGGCCCACTTGTCCCCAGTGCGCCGGTTGAGGTACAACAACATACTCTTATCACTGCCCAATGTTGAAGTCAAACGCTGTACAGCTCTAACTCCTGCCACCCTGCTCCCTGCTGCTGTCGATGGGGAACCTCATGATACCATGTACCTCCGTTGCCTGCTACTGCCGCTGCTCTCCCGAGACCCTGCCTGCTTCTGTTGCTGCCAACTTCTACAGCCCTCCTCTCCAATCTGTTGCTCCCCGTAAGCCTCCCCCAGCAACCCCCTCTCTGCCCAGCCCTCGCTCCACAATCAGCCCCTGGCCCCCGATAATCTTCCCATCCCCGCCCCTTTCCCCTGCTGCTCACCCTCCTCGGCTGGCTAACCAGCTAACCAGCTAGCCAGCCTTCACTCTCTCCCCTCGTTGCACCCCTGGCCTCGGCTAGCTTCCCCGCCAACTAACTAGCCTCCGTTCTCTCCCCTCGTCACCCTCTGGCCTCGAATAGCTTCCCCGCTAGCTAGCCAGCCCCTGTTCGCTCCCCTTGTTGCACCCCCCGACCTCGGCTAGCTTCCCCAATAGCTAGCTAACCAGCTAAATCAGCCTCCGCTCTCTCCCCTCGCTGCCCCCCGGCCTCGGCTAGCTTCCCCGGTAGCTGAACAGCTAGCCAGCCCCCACTCTCTCCCCTCGTTGAACCCCCCGGCCTCGACTAGCTTCCCTGCTAGCTAAGCAGCTAGCCAGCCCCCGCTCTCTCCCCTCGCTGCACCCTCCGGCCTCGACTAGCTTCCCCGCTAGCTAAACAGGTAGCCAGCCCCCGCTCTCTCCCCTCGTTGCTGGCTGCTCACCCAGTTAGCCGGCTAGCTTGCCCTGCCGAACTGTCGGGCTGCTAGCTAGCTTCAGGACTGCTGGGTGTAGCTTAGCTAAGCTACGTGAACTACCTCGTACTGTCGCTGAGGACTCTCGTTCTGTGGGTGAGTGCCATTCTCCACTCTAGCGGACTAACCATGGCTAAAGTCTGTCTTCTCATCATGCTTTTCATTGTATTTTCTTCCATTCTTGCGCGTGAACCTTATGCAGCGTTACCAACGCGTTTGAGTGCAGTGGTACCTAGCCGCGAAACAGCTGGTACCTATGCACCAAACAGAGACAGCGACGCACTCCTGCTAACCAGAACCTTGGGACTAACACATAATGCCAACAATATGATCTCCTTTGTCCTTCCACTGCTGTCATGTCATATTATGAATTTGCTCCATAAAATGATTTTGTTGCCTTCTGATAAAACTCCTGATAAAACTGTGTATGAAATGAAAAAACGTCACAACCCCCAGTTAACTCCCTGCTGTGCTTTGATTCTGCTGCTACTGTTAATGTCTGGTAATGTTCATGTTCATCCTGGTCCATGTGATGTATCTAGTCCCACAAGCTCTGGCACATGTCCTGCTACTGCATATCACTGTACTGATACCAACCCTATGAACCTGACCTTCTCTGATTTCTGCTCCCGCAAAGCTCTGGGTTTCCTCCATGTAAATGCCAGAAGCCTGTTACCAAAAATGGATCAGATAAAGGCATGGGTTCACAGCTCTGAACCTGATGTATTAGTGATTTCTAAATCCTGGCTAAGAAAGAGCTTGCCAGATTCTGCTATTGTTATTGCAGGCTACAATGTCTTTAGACAGGATAGGTCCTCCAGAGGTGGTGGGGTAGCTATCTTTACTAAGGAACATCTCCAATGCTCCATCACCACCAGGAAATCGATTCCCAAACAGTTATTATTTATTATTCTCACCATCCAGCTAGCCCAACACTCAACACTGTCTGTTGCTGGCTGCTACCGCCCCCCCTCTGCCCCCGCCAGCGCTCTACCTGCCCTTAGCGCCCTCCTGGCCCCTTATACCAAGTCTGAGCTTGCGCTAATGGGCGACCTTAACTGGGACATGCTCAATCCTCCAGCCCAAGTCCTACGACAATGGGACTCCCTTAACCTCATACGAATTATCTCCAGTCCTACCCGGTACGACCCCAAAAACCCAGATTTGTCTGACAAGGGCACACTTATTGACGTCATTCTTACAAACAACCCCGATAGGTACATTTCCGGAGTTTTCAGTAGAGACCTGAGTGACCATTGTTTCACTGCCTGCATCCGCAATGGCGGCATAGCCAAACAACCTGTCCTAATTACCCACAGGCGACTGCTCAAACAGTTCAATGAACAAGCCTTCCTCCATGACTTAGCTGCTGTCAAGTGGGACAGAATAAGCTTACTCCCTGATATCAATAACGCCTGGTCTTTTTTCTATGACTCCTTCCGCAAGATAGTCGATAAACACACCCCTCTAAAAAAAATGAGGATCAAAAACAGATGCAGCCCGTGGTTCGACCGTGACCTAGCAGAACAGCTCTGCCTTAAAAACGCCATCTGGCGTAGAGCCCGCTGGTCAAAATTTCCTGAAGACCGGCTATCCTTTCGAAAAATCAGAAACAAGTGCACCCAGGCCATCCGTAAAACCAAAACCAGCTACTTTCAAGAACAGTTTAGTCTCAGTGCCTCAAATCCTCACAAGTTCTGGAAGACCGTTAAAGAGATGGAGAACAAACCCTCCTCATCCCAACTTCCCCCCTCCCTGGTGGTCGACGATCTGGTCACAGCTGGAAAGGAGCGTGTGGCAGAAGCTTTTAATAACCACTTTATTAAAGCCGGAAACCTGTTTGAGTCTACAGCACCTTCTGCTCCACCATCTATCCCTCGGCCTCCCAGTGCCCCTATACCTCCTACCTCTCCTTCTAACCCAATGCCCTCCAGTGCTACAGTGCCTCCTGTCTCACCCACGACCTCTCTGTCCAGTCCAGCTACATACCACAGCTTTGGTCTGTAGGATTTTACTGAGAAAGAGGTTTCTGAAATCCTCAGTAAACTGGATCCCAGGAAGCCCCCTGGCCTCGATGGGTTGGACCCCTTTTTTTACTGATCTGCAGCCCCGATCGTGGCAGAACCTATTTCCCACCTGTGCAACCTGTCCCTGCACACAGCTGA
Organism: Lampris incognitus; assembly: GCF_029633865.1. Lineage (NCBI taxonomy): Eukaryota > Metazoa > Chordata > Actinopteri > Lampriformes > Lampridae > Lampris > Lampris incognitus. The sequence goes on from NC_079218.1 coordinate 27,826,812, forward strand.
ACTGCCCTCTGCATGGAAAGCAGCCTTGGTATGTCCCCTGTTCAAAGGTGGAAACAACGCTGACCCCAACTGCTACCGCCCAATCTCAATACTACCATGTATCGCGAAAGTACTAGAAAGGCTAGTCTGCAAAAACTCACACGCTTTTTAGACACCCATAACATAATATCAGTCAATCAGTCAGGTTTCCGCTCAGGGTACAGTTGTGAGACCGCTACTACTTAAGTACTCAATGATGTCCTCAATGCCCTCGACGCCAAGCACTGCTGTGCTGCCACCTTTATTGATCTGGCGAAAGCCTTTGACACCGTAGATCATAAATTGCTCCTGGAACGTCTGAAATGCATAGGTGTCACAAATGAAACAGTACCTTGGTTTGATAAGTACCTTTCCGGTCGCACACAGTCAGTAAAATCTGACAACCTGATGTCCCAGCCCCAATCCATCACGAAGGGGGTGCCCCAAGGTTCCATTCTAGCACCAGTCCTCTTATCAGTCTATATCAACAATATAGGTCAGTTCGCCGGAAACTCCATGATACACCTCTATACCGATGATACAGTCCTGTACACCTCTGGTCCCTCCCCTGATGCTATCCTGAAAACTCTCCAGTAGGGTTTTCTAAAAATCCAAGCTGGCTTCTCTGCCCTCGGCCTGGTCTTAAACACCAGCAAGACCAAAATGATGTGGTTTGGCCGCAAAGATGCCTCCCAATCTGACACCATCGTAGCCGCAGATGGCGAAAAGCTGGAAGTGGTCACCTCCTATAAATATCTAGGAGTGTGGATCGACAGCACCCTGTCATTCTCGGAACATCTGTCCAAACTGCAGGCCAAGGTCAAAGCAAGGCTTGGCTCTCTCTACAGAAACCGCTCTTCTTTCACTACCTCGGCGAAACGCACCCTGGTCCAGATGACTGTCCTGCTGCTACTTGCCTTCGGCGATGTAATCTACTGTTCAGCCTGCAAGGGATCTCTCGAGCGTTTAGATGTTTTATATCACTCTGCCATACGTTTTGTCACCAATGCTCCCTATAGCACCCATCACTGCGAGCTGTATTCCCTCATAAACTGGCCCTCCCTCGAAACCAGACGCAACACCCACTGGCTGTCGTTTATCTACAAAACACTTCTAGGCCACACTCCCTCATACCTCACACACCTCCTCCACCTACGCCCACCCCCGAAGTACTCCACCTGTTCAGCTACACACATCCTGGTAAGTATTCCAAGTACCAATCCTCACTAGGCCGCTCCTCGTTTCAGTATGCAGCAGCCGACAGCTGGAACAGGCTACAAAAAACCCTGAATATGGAAAAATTCATCTCCGTCCGTTCCTTTAGGGAAACCATAACAAATACACTAGTGCACTCTTGCAGCTGTTTTACCTGAGCCAACTCCTTGCCACCATTACTGTTTGTCTGTCCTCCTGCTCCCATGATTGTTTTATACTCAGCCTGTATGTCATAGCCTAACCTGCTGCCCCCCCGTCTGTTTTTAAATCCTGCTAAACGTGCGGTTTGTCATAACCTGTTGCTACACCCCTGCTGTCTGCTTTATCGCCGCTAAATGTACTGTATATCCTAACTGCCGGAGTTGTATGCCTGCTTGACTCCTAACTGCCTGCTATACTGTCCCATTAATTGTGCTGTCTGCTGTAATTAACTGTCCATTGTCTAACCCTGCTGTTACTGTATGCTGCCAATACCATTAATACTTTATGTGTGTGTTGTATGTTGCCATTGGATGTATCGTATGTTGCCACCTGTTTATGTGTATTAACCTACTCCTGGGTTATTCCATATTTACTGCTACTGCTCTACTGTGCATGAACGTGTGTGCTATGTCTTACCTGTTGCTATATGTCAGCCTTGTTCCTCTGCACATGTAGGTATGAACACCATGAATGTTTTGTTGTACTGATTGTGATGTCTATATCTGTGTACTTGGCCTGTCATGTCACTGCTGTTCCTTGTTTTTACCGCTCTTTTTTATTTCACTCCCCATCCTCTTCCCCTAGGGGGCACTTACCCCCAACATAGGCCGTTATTGTAAATAAGAGTTTGCTCTTAATTAACTTGCCTATTAAAATAAAGGTTGATGATGATGATGATGATGATGATGATGATGATGATGATGATAAGAGAGTGCAGGCAGGGTGGAGTGGATGGAGAAGAGTGTCAGGAGTGATTTGCGACAGAAGGGTACCACGAAGAGTAAAAGAGAAGGCTTACAAGATGGTTGTGAGACCAGCTGTTATATGGTTTGGAGACAGTGGCACTAATGAAAAGACAGGAGGCGGAGCTGAAGGTGGCAGAGTTGAAGATGCTAAGATTTTCTTTGGGCATGACGAAGGACAGGATTAGGAACGATTATATTAGAGGGACGACTCAGGTTGGACGGTTTGGAGACAAAGCAAGAGAGGCAAGATTGAGATGGCTTGGACATGTGTGGAGGAGAGATGCTAGGTATATTGGGAGAAGGATGCTGAATACAGAGCTGCCAGGGAAGAGGAAAAGAGGAAGGCCAAAGAGGAGGATTATGGATGTGGTGAGGGAGGACATGTAGGTGGCTGGTGTGACAGAGGAAGATGTAGAGGACAGGAAGAAATGGAAATGGATGATCTGCTGTGGCGACCCCTAACGGGAGCAGCCGAAAGTAGTAGTAGTCATAGTAGTAGTCTCTAGCATTGAATAACAAAAAATGCTTAGCTTTATTTTTTTTCACATAAATAATCCCATTCATTTCTTTTGAACTAAAACTGCTTTAACTGAAACAGCAACACATGTAACACTTACGTTTCTCACTAACATGCATCTTTATAAGTCCAGTCTTTTGGGCGGACGCAAGTGTCTGCCTGATCTTGTAACTTATGTGGTGTCTGGATCACCTGCGGTTCTGTCCACACTACCTGCATCTGTGTCATCTTGGATGTTTGCATCAGATGTTGGCCTTGCATCAGATGTTGGTTACACGCAGATGTGTGCAGTTTCTCCTTAGTTCATTCTCTGTTCTGACAAGGTAGGACCTCGGGGCTGCTGTCTGTTGTATGACAGTCCCGTAAGCGTTCTCCGTGGTGATCCATACACTCTGGCCTGGGTGCATATCAGGTAAGTAGTGTGCTCTGTGACATTTGTTGCAGAGTTGCTCTTGTTTTTTCTTGCATTGTGTCTCCAAACTCCGGAACTGCTTGATGTTGGGCTAGTGTGGAGACAACATTTTGGGCACTTGAGGCAGAGTGGTCCTTAGCTGTCTCCCCATGAGAAGCTGTGCTGGAGAATAACCGTTCTCCACTGGAGTGGCTTGATAACTGAGTAGAGCTTTAGCATAACCTCTCTCTTTCCACAAGCCTTTTACGGTGGCCACCACTCGCTCAGCCTCTCTATTGCCTTGTGGGTATCTTGGGCTGCTGGTTATGTGAGTGAATCCATACTCTGGCAAAGTCTTTGAAAAGAGTACAGGCATACTGTGGGCCATTGTCTGACATCAGCAGCTCCGGGATCCCATGCCGACTAAAGATGTTCTTCAGAGCCAATATGACTGTGTTGGTGGATGCAACACAGAGATGGGCAACTTCAATGTATCAGGAGAAATAGACAACCACTACAAGGTAGGTGGGCCTTATCCCAGAAGAATATGTCTGTCCCCACACGTTGCCACGGTCTCTCAGGTACAGGAGTCGCCAACAGGGTTTCCCTCTGTACTGTTCTGTGTTGTGCATATGGGACAGTTTTAGACTTTATGGCTAATGTTAGCTGAAAGCCCTGGCCACCAGACTGACTGGTGGGCCCTGGCTTGGCACTTCACTATACCTTGGTGGCCCTGATGGAGGATGTCAAGCATTTCTTCTCTTAATGGGCTGGGGAAGACAATTCTTTGTCCTTTCAGGAGAAGATCCCCAGCCAGGGACAGGTTCTGTTTCTCCTTCCAGTAGGGTGCAGGTAGGCTTTGTCAGGCCACTCAGTGTGACAGTAGTGAATTAGTATACTGCAGATGGGGTCTTTTTTTGTCTCTCTGCAAGCTGGTGCAGTCTAGCTTCAGTAGTTAGGAGCGACTGTCTGATTGAATCCACAAATATTTGGACATCTGCTTCTTGCTCCATCTTTGCCCGAGTGACCGTGTACGCCACTGGTGCTCGTGACAGTGTGTCTGTGATGATGGGCAGCTTTCCAGGCTTGCTTGCTTGCTGGTTGTCCATCGTGTTCGATGATGACCATCTTCTCCTATTTGTGGGTCCTTTGGTGGCTGAATAGTCCGGTCCTGGATGCACAGTTGCGGTTGCAGACCAGGCATGTAAAAGTGGTGCTGGAGGGGGTAGGGTAGCTTTGCGAGCATGCCTCTTCGCACGCTTTGCTACACAGTGATGTGTGTGCTGGTTTTCCATATACTTCACTCCCTCTGAGATGTGAGAGCGAAGCAAGTTCCTCCAAAGAAGAGGGGTTGATCTGGCATCTTTTCAGTGTGGTCTCCATTTGGTCTTTGAACCGCTTCTTCTGCCCACCAGCAGTGCGTTGACCAAGGCGTAGTTGGCCGTAGAGGATTTTACATGGGAGTCGTTCGCTGGGCATGCGAATAACATGCCCAAGCCACCTGAGTTGATGGTGGTTTAGGGTAGACTCCGTGCTGCAGCTGCCTGCCCGCTCCAACACCTCTGTGTGTGGCACTCTGTCCTCCCAAGTAATGCCGAGGATCCTCTGGAGACATTTCACATGGAAGGCCTCCAGGCTTCTGAGATGGTGGCTGTAGATGGTCCATGCCTCACATCCATAGAGTAGTGTGGAGATGCACACTGCTCTGTAAACAAGCACTTTGGTGTGGAGATTGAGGTTGCTGTTTTGGAAAACCCTTCTCCTTAGACGGCCAAAAGATGTTGAGGCTTGTTTGAGGCGGTGCTGAATCTCATCGTCCATTGTGCAGGTGTCGGATAGCATACTTCCCAGATATTTGAAGGCAAGAACAGTGGCCAGCTGTTGCCCTTCTGCTGTGAAGGTTGTTGGGTGGTTTGGGAGGCCGGCAGTCAACTGACAGATTACCTCTGTCTTTTGGGTGTTGATAATCAGTCCCATTCTCCTGTATTACAACTGCCGACAGAGTGTTTTGTAGGGCTTCTGGTGTCTGAGCTACCAGGGCACAATCGTCGGCATACTGTAGCTCAATAATGTTCTCAGAGGTCAACTTGGTGGTTGCCTGAAACCTCCTGATGTTGAATAGGTTTCCATTGAGCCTGAAGTCAATGGTAACTCCAGCCTGCTTCTCCAACCTCCTTCGTAAAAGTATTGTAACAGAGACTAAGAAGATATTGAACAGGACTGGGGCTAGCACACAGCCTTGTCTGACTCCAGTCTGCACACTAAAAGGCTCAGAACTGTGGTTCCCCACTACCACTCAGGCCATCATTCCTGAGTGAAACTATCCAAGAATGGTGAGAAACTTGGGTGGACATCCAAATTTCTTCAGGACTTGCCACAGCAGGGCCCGGTTAACTGTATCAAATGCCTTTGAGAGGTCTATGAATGCTATGTATAGATCCTTGTGCTGTTCTCGGCATTTCTCCTGAAGCTGGCGTGTGACAAAGATCATGTCAACGATCCCTCTATCCTTTTGGAAGCCGCATTGTGACTCTGGTATGACCCGTTGAGCATGATCTTGGCTAGAACCTTTCCGGCAATGGCCCGTAGTAAAATACCCCTACTGTTGGACCAGATGGATTTGTCTCCTTTGTTTTTATAAATGGCCACAATGTTGGCATCTTTCCACTGTTGGGGGACACCCTCGCGACTCCACACCTCAAGGATATAGAGATACAGTGTCCTCGTACAGAGATAGCCTCCTTCCTTGAGGATTTCAGCTGGAATATTATCAGGTCCAGGAGTTTTGTTGTTTTTCAGGGTCTTGACTGCATGTAGGATTTCTTTAAAAGTTGGTGGGAGGTCTAGGTCTTGCAAGGTAAGCTGTTCAGGGAGCTCTGCCAGTAAAGTTGAGTCCACTGGGGTAGGCTGGTTGAGCAGGGTGTTAAAATGCTCAGCCCACCGCTCCACTAACAGGGCCTGATCCTTGATGAGAGTTGTTCCATTAGCAGACCTAACGGGTGTCAGGGAGCAGTTTCTGGGGCCATATATGGCCTTAACTGCATCGTAGAAACCATGCATGTCGTTCCTGTCTGCATGAGCCTGGATTTCGTTGGCTTTCAAAATCCACCACTCATTTGCAGATTCCGCAGAGTTGCTTGGGCCTCAGAGCGGAGGTCTTGCCATTTTGTCTTGAGAGGTTGGGATGGTGGGTTGCTGAGGGTGGCTCTGTGTGCCTTATGCGTGTTGTCCAGGAAGGTGGAGATCGTTCTGGCATTGTCATCAAACCAGTCCTGATGTTTCTTGGTTTTGAAGCCAATGGATTGGGCTGCATTGTCAAAGAGGGTGGTGCTCAGAGAGGTCCACTTTTCATCCATCCCAGACTCTGAGTTGATCAGCTGTTCAATGTCAACTAAGTTGTTGGCTAGAGAATGACAGAAGGTGTTTCGGGTGTCCCGGTTGGATAGTCTGGCGCAGTGGAGTGGTTTCTTTTTTGGCCCAGATTGGCATCTCAAGGGTCAGACATGCACTCTGACTTTTGTCAGAATCATATGGTGGTCTGTCCAGCAGTCTGCTCCTCGCATAGCTCTTGCAAGGAGCACATCTTTAAGATCAGCCCGCCTCATGATAGCATAATCAAGCAGGTGCCAGTGTTTGGATCTGGGATGCATCCAGGATGCCTTGTATTTATTCTTTTGTTGGAAAATGGAGTTTGTGATGCTGAGGTCATGTTCCGAGCACAGACTAAGAAGTCTTATGCCATTGGGGTTGACTTTTCCAATGCCGTGGGCGCCAATCACTCCATTCCAATTGTGCATGTTCTTCCCAACTCGGGCATTAAAATTACCAAGCAAAATGACTTTGTCGCTCCTTGGGATGTTGATGAGTAGATCATCGAGTGCCTGGTAGAAGCGATCTTTCTCTTCATCATGGGATGGTAAAGTTGGAGCGTAGGCACTTATCAAGGTGATGTATCGACATTTTGAAAGGGGTATGCGGCGAGTCATCAGCCGCTCATTAATGCCCACTGGTGTTTCTTCGAGTTCTGTTCTTAATTGCAAAACCAACTCCATGGATTTGATGACCTCCTAGGGGGTATCCTTTCCAAAAGAAGGTATAGCCCTCTCCTACTTCGTTGAGCGAGCCCTCTTCAAGGAGCCTGGTCTCACTGAGTGCCGCCACATCCACACAATAGCGCTTCAGCTCGCTGGCAATAAGTGCTGTTCTGCGTTGAAGTCTGTACATACCATGGCTGACATACAGGGGTGTTCTTATGTTCCATGCTGCAAATCTTAGTGGTATAGTGTGTGTTTTTTGACCGCATAATGGAATGGCCGGCAGGTGCGGTTTCCTGCCCAGGCGCAGTGTTGAGTGGGCAATTTTTGGGCCATCTTTTCTAGGCCGTTCCCTGAATGGGGTGAGCAGTGCGGTCCCTAAATAGGGCTGCTCGGATGCACAGGGGTCTGCCGGAAACAGCTGCCACTCAATACCAGCTGCTGACGACCATTGCCCTGTGCCACTGGCGTGCAGAGTTCCAACTAAGAGCTCCCAGCTCATTCAGGCCTGCTCCCATCACCGGACACTCCATCGCCACCAGACTTTGTGAAGTCAGGGACTCAGATAGCAGAAGAAAATACCTGCGCGGAGATGGTTTTTAAAGTGGCATGGGGGGTGCGCTTCTCCCAATGTCACATGACTTGATTGTAGAGGAGATGGTTACGATGGCAAGGGGGATCCCTAGACGACTGGCACCTCCACACAACTGCAGGGGGCTGCCGGAAATCCAGTTTTTTGGAAACCGCCTCGAAGCGTGCCGCCACAGCTTGCTTTTCTGTTGGGGTAAGCTCCCTTAGCCTTATGTCTTCCCAGACTCACCCACAAGGCAGCGGGGCAGTGGTTGATATGTGCCAGGGCATGTCCACCAGGTTGGGCCTGCACACCATATCTCTGGGGCCCACTGCTGCTCTGAGATCCCCTGCCAAGTTAGCCTGGGGCCGCATGACCCCAGTTACCATGTGTGGCCACGGGGAGTCCTGGCAGGAGCCTTGGGGAAGGAGAGGCTATGTACTGGCAAGGGAAGGCTTACACACTAGGATGCTTCCCTATTCGCCACAAAGGCTTGCCAGCGGCAGCAAGCTAAGGACAGGAGGGACAAAAGCGGGTTGGAAGAACACATGCACCTTCCCTCCAACTACACGCTGCTGCACTAGATGCATCACAACACCCTGTGGGCTCATCCAGCACCTTAGTACTTAGTAGGGGCAGCAGAGGTTTGTGATCCGTCTCAATTGTGAACCTCATGCCAAGCGGGTATGATTGCGGGCACTCACACACTGCTAGTGCCTCCTTTTAATCTGAGTATTGTGTTTTTTCAGACGAACCTCTGGAGATGAACACAACTGGCTTTCAGTCACTACTCTCTGGCCACTTCTGGAACAGAATGGCTCCCAGACCGAAAGACGATGCGTCAGCAGACACACGCATTTCTGCATTGGGTGAGTATACAGTGAGGACTCTGGGTGAGCCTAGTTCTGACTTCAGTTTCTGAAAAGCCTCTCATTGTGGTGCTCCCCAACGCCATTCTGTCTTCTCAGACAGAGGATCTTTCAGAGTTGTGTGAATGATGCCAGGTGGGGCAGGAACTTGCCCAAGTAATTAGCCATGCCCATCACTCTTCTGATGTCGGCAACACGGGTTTGCTGGGGCATTTCCAGAATGGCTTTGACCTTGCTTGGGTCAGGGTGACTCCCTCACCGGTGATGCAATGTCCAAGAAACATAATTTTTCTCCTTGCAAACACATTTGTCCTTGTTCAGAGTTAGCCCTTCATCTCTCAGTCTCCCGAATACCTGGTGCAGCCTGGTATCAAGTTCTGCCCGATCTTTGCCATGCACCAAAATGTCATTGGCATGGCATTCCACTCCTTCGCAGCCCTCCAGCGTTTGTGTAATCCGTCTCTGGAAATTTTCTGGGGCTGAGGATATCCCAAATGGCTGCCTGTTGAAACAGTTGCGACCAAATGGGGTTATGAAGGTGGTCAGGAGAGTGCTGCCTTCTGTCAAGGGAATTTGCCAAAATCCTGACATGGCACCCAGTTTGGTGAAAATTTTTGCTCTGAGAGCATAAGTAGCATGTGATCCACAGGTGGTAGGCTATGTCTCTCCTGTTTGACTCACTTATTCAGGGGTGTCAGAGCTACACACAGCCTGATATTCTCCTTTGATCTTGCTTTGGGTACAACCACTAGGCCAGCACACCACAGAGTGGGTTGAGTGACCTTAGATATCACTCCCATCGCTTTCATGTGATTCAGTTCTGCCCTGACTTTATCCCGCATTGGAAGGACTCAACGTGGGGCAGACAGGGCATATGGTGTGGCCCCTGGCTCCAGTTCCATCTTGTATGAGTCCTTCAACTTCCCAAACCCTTTGAACACCATGGGGTATCTATTTCTGACATCTTCATCCATCTGAACTGTGTGCACTCGTTTCACAAGAGTCAAGGCCTCAATAGCTGGAAGCCCCAACAGCGGTTTCATCAGTTTGACCACTGCATAAATGTCCTGTTCAGTTGTCTTGTTTCCAAACTCCAGTTATCCTTTGAAATATCCTTTTACATTCAAAAGCTGCCTGCCTGGACCACACAGGGGTATCCTGGGCGGCTGCAGTTTCCCTTGCTTGTCTGTGGAGTAGTGGTGGCTTGGAATAGCTGTAACTCCAGCTCCAGTGTCTAATTTGAACTCTGTTGTCTCCCCATTCAACTCAAGAGTTTCTGTCCACTCATGTTCAACACTGTCAATCTCAATAACCACCTCACCAAGAAAGGTCACATCTTCTGCTCCATGGTCTGCAGAATCTTCTGTGATATCATAGAGACCACCGGCTGATCGACATTTCCAGGCAAAATGTCCTTTTCGTTTGCATTTACAGCATTCTGCATCTTTGGTGGGGCAATCCTTCCACTGGTGCTTTATTGCATTTCCACTTCTACCACAACCCATGGCTCTGTTTTTCTTTTCTGGCTTGACTTGTGAGCTGTATTTTTGCCCTTTTGTGCCTCTTAGGGTTTGTTGCCTTGCACTTATTGCATCTAAGTTCTCTGACTGCCTCTCATTTAAGCTGCCCCGTAGTATCAGTTGCTGCTTCTTTATTTCCTCACTTTGACATACTCTGGCTATAGTTTTGACTAAAGTGAGTTCAGGATCTATCTGCAATGACTCAGACAGTTTTACATCTCTTAGGCCAACAACTATCCTGTCTCTGATCTGTTCTTCTCTTAGATCTCCAAATGCACAATGCTCTGCTAGGCTATGGGCAGCAGTAATAATGCATCAGCACTTTCCCCTGGCTCTTGATTGCGCCTGTTGAATCATGCACGCTCAAAATTAATGTTCCTTTTGCTCAGTGTTTCTCAAAAGCCTGCTTCACATCTTCATAAGAATTGACTTGACTCGACTTGATCATGACTTAAGGGCAAGACATTCAATATGTCCTCAGCTTCGTTCCCTGGAGTGTACATCAATGTATTTACTTGATATTCTTGTGTTTGTTTATCCAGGCTTGACGCTATTATGAAGCGCTCGAAACATCGTATCCACTTTGCCCATTCGCTTGCATTATTATAATCAAACTTGTCTCATTCATTCATTATCTTAACCGCTTATCCTGCTCTCAGGGTCACGGTAAACTTGTCCGGTGGAGTCAATTGCACGTTGCTCGCTGGACCTACTGCTGCTTGTCCTGGCTGGCTCAATCTTTTCTGCCTTGCCTCAGTGACACCGCTAGCTCGTTTAGCAACTCTTCACACGCAAGGACATGCAGGGCTGCGTTTTTTTTTTCTCCAACTCTTATGGAGCGCATCTATCTCCTCCCCTCATGTGACTTCAAATAACTTTATCCAGCTTCATTCTGACACCATGTTATATTATTCTCGATAATAACGAGGCTGAGATTGAGGTTGCTGTTAACACATTTACTTCCCAACAAAACGACACACTTCCGTATAACCCTTGACCTTGTATATAATTGCCTACCACATTTAACTGTAGTTAACCCGTTATAAAACAACCAACACGGGGATCGCTGGTTTGAATCCCTGTGTTACCTCTGGCTTGGTCGGGCGTCCCTACAGACACAATTGGCCGTGTCTGCGGGTGAAAAGCCGGATGTGGGTATGTGTCCTGGTCACTGCACTAGCGCCTCCTCTGGTCGGTTGGGGCACCTGTTCAGGGGGGAGGGGGAATAGCGTGATCCCCTCCATGCGCTACATCCCCCCTGGCAACTCCTTGCTGTCAGGTGAAAAGAAGTGGCTGGTGACTCCACATGTATCGGAGGAAGCATGTGGTAGTCTGCAGCCCTCCCCGGATCGGCAGAAGGGGTGGAGCAGCGACTGGGAAGACTCAGAGAGCGGGGTAATTGGCCAGGTACAATTGGGAAGAAAAAGGGGGGGAAATAAAATAAATAAATAAGTGAAATGAAATGAAATAAAATAAATAATATACTCGTTCCAAATCCTGTCCTTCTTTGTCACTCCATTAGTACAGATGAAGGCTCAAAATCAAAATTTACTGAGTCAAATTCACATGATCCTCAGATAAAACACCGTGCGTAGAATCAAGACTCGACATGCCTATTTCTGAGCTTAGGTGACATGTAAAAATTATTTGGAAAATAAAACCCACCTAAACCCCTTGCACTTTGGTTTACCAGGTTTCATTACAAGTAAGGTTTTGGTGAGTGTGTTTAAATAACTCTCAGACCCTTCTGTAATATTTTCACTTTTTTTCATATCTAACATATCTGGTAATTTGAATTACAGTTCTGATATAAAATAAGCATAAGGTTTAATATGACCACTACGGTGCTAGTATAAAGACAAATTCGGTCATTGTGTGCTGGCCTGTGTACAAAATCCAGCAGTTGGCAGCATTTTTTTTTTTTTACAAACCACGCCTGGTGTATACCGAGCAGCAAGCTAGCAGTAAACAGCTATTCTGTTCTGACACTATCTCAGATGAAGTCAATCATGTGCCCCCATTTTGTTATTCTCACATTTCAGGAAGAGCAGTTTGATATAGTTAACCCAGTATTTTACGTATTACCAATAGCTCACTGAGAATTGGACATTTTTCCTTCCATTTAATCCCAATTTTATCAAAACTTACTGAGACATATTTCCACAGATCCATTTCTATAGTTTTGAATCACACATTTGAGACATTTCAGTTGGGTTTTACATTAATGTGCAGCTTCAACTCTCCTCTTGAGGCTGGGGGGTGATTTAGGTGAAATATCTATTTTAATCTTCCTGGATCTTAGGGAAATCTTCCGACTCCGCGGACTGCAATGTCTTAAGTGATCACTTAGATTCCTGGGTTAGCCTTATCGGGACACTCTAAAGTGGTTCAGCTGACATCTTTTTTTTTCTTCTTAAGAACCTTATTTTTCTTTCCGAATTGGAAAATAATTTTCCTTCACAGACATTACCCGTGTTCAATTTCACTTTCCATCCTGTTATCCACTGAAATCCTTCCTCATGGCCATCTTATTAGTAGACATCACAGCCCCGTCCACCACCATGCTCACTAACCAGAGCAATGCTCAACCCTGAAGGCTGCATACACTAGATAGCATCGTTTCCCTTAAGTAAAGCACTGGTTGGCCTCTCTACATTACCTTAGATTTGATTGGAAATTAACTTAAATATTAGATAATATAAAGCCAGGGACTAGAAACATGGAAGTAATCTTTGACACCGTCTTTACCTCTCGAGTTTACTGAGGCTGAGTTGTGCTGTCATGTTCTGCCCGGTTCAGATCCATCTCCAAACTGAGGCCATTTTCATCCATTGGCAACATCAAGACTCATTTGTGCTTTTATTCCCTTTATCCTAAACAGATGCAACTCTTGTTTTCCATTTTTAAGTTATTGTCAGTGCCCCAAACTTTTCTCTCGAAAGTAAAAACTAGGATTTTAATGAATGCTAATAAGGAAAACCACACCATCCTCATTATTGCATTGCTTCTTAGTAGCCTGTCAGTTTTATAATTGACCTCAAAGTCTTATCCATCACTTTTACTGTATGGGCAGATTTGGCCACCAAGTTGCCTACACCTCGATTGGTTAAACTCCTATGAGCCAGTCGACAACCTGAGATCATCTTGTCATTCCCTAGCCAAGACTCATGAGTTAAAGGCCTAAAGGGAGAGAAAGGGCCTTTGCCATCAGAGAGCCCACCTATTCATCTTTCAGTAAATGCGTCTAACCCCGAACTGAGTTGTACTCACAGTCTACAAGGAAATTAAACCCTAACCAACGTTGTATATGCCTTAAACAGAATGAAATACACTGCTCAAAAAAATAAAGGGAACACCTAAAAACACAATATAGACCTCGATGAATGAAATATTTCAGCTGAAAATCTTTATCTATTAGACAGAGGAATGTGTTTAGAGCAAAATAACTTAAGAATGATCAATGGAAATCAAAATCATTAGCCCATTAAGGTCTGGATTCAGAATCATACTCAAAATCAAAGTGGAAAATTTGAACATAGGCTGATCCAACTTCTGTGGAAATTCTTCAAGACGATTCAAAATGAGGCTCAGTAGTGTGTGTGGCCTCCACGTGCCTGTATGCACTCCCTACAACGTCTGGGCATGCGCCTGATGAGACGACGGATGGTCTCCTGAGGGATCTCCTCCCAGACCTGGATCAGGGCATCGGTCAACTCCTGGACAGTCTGTGGTGCGACATCACGTTGGCGGATGGTACGAGACATGATGTCCCAGAGGTGCTCGATTGGATTCAGGTCTGGGGGACGTGCAGGCCAGTCCATAGCATCAATGCCCTCGACATACAGGAACTGCTGACACACTCTGGCCACATGAGGACGAGCATTGTCATGCATGAGCAGGAACCCAGGGCCCACTGCACCAGCATATGGTCTGACAATGGGTCTGAGGATCTCATCCCGGTACCTAATGGCAGTCATGGTACCTCTGGCTAGCACGTAGAGGTCTGTGCGGCCCTCCAAGGATATGCCTCCCCAGACCATCACTGACCCACCGCCAAACCGGTCATGCTGGAAGATGTTGCAGGCAGCAGAACGTTCTCCACAGCGTCTCCAGACTCTCTCACGTCTGTCACATGTGTTCAGTGTGAACCTGCTCTCATCTGTGAAGAGCACAGGGCGCCAATGGCGAATCTGCCAACCAAGATGTTCTCTGGCAAAGGTCAATCGGGCTGCACGGTGTTGGGCTGTGAGCACAGGCCCCAATTGTGGACGTCGGGCCCTCATACCATCCTCATGCATTCTGTTTCTCACTGTTTGAGCAGAAACCTGCACATTAGTGGCCTGTTGAAGGTCGTTTTGTAGGGCTCCGGCAGTGCTCCTCCTGTTCCTCCTTGCACAAAGGACCAGATAGCGGTCCTGCTGCGGGGTTGTTGTCCTCCTGCGGCCCCCTCCACGTCTCCTGGTGTACTGGCCTGTCTCCTGGTACCTCCTCCATGCTCTGGACACTGTGCTGGGAGACACATCAAATCTTCTTGCCACAGCACGCATTGATGTGCCATCCTGGATGAGCTGCACTACCTGAGCAACTTCTGTAGGTTGCAGATACCGCCTCATGCCACCTCTAGTGGTGAGGGCACTAGCAAAATGAAAAACTAACCAAAGATCGGCCAGAAAAGATGAGGACAGGCACATGGTCTGTGGCCACCACCTGCAAATCCATTCCTTTTATAGGGGTTGTCTTGCAAATTGTCTAATTTCCACCAGGTGGAAATTAGACAATTTACCAACAGGTGAAATTGATTCACAAATCAGTGTTGCTTCCTAACTGGACAGGTTGATATCTCAAAAGTGTGATTGACTTGGAGCTACATTGCATTGCTTATGTGTTCCCTTTATTTTTTTGAGCAGTGTATATAAATCCTGTAAATAGGTTCCACTTTTCTGATACTATCAAATGGCTTCTTTCAAGGCAACAAACCCCAAAACATTTTTTTTCCGCCCAACACTGGTTGCAAACAATCGGCAGGACTTTTGCCCCACCTTGATAAAAGGTACAGGAATCTGATCTGAGGAGATGGCTTCTGATGTCTTACCTTTGAATGAATGGTACTCATATTTTATATCCGATAGGCTCGCAGACAGTAACTTGACAACTTTTAGTGTATTGTGGCCTGGCGGCCTGTCCAGGATGTCTCCCCGCCTGCTGCCCAATGATTGCTGGAATAGTCTCCAACATCCCCGTGACCCTGAGAGCAGGATAAGCGGTTTGGATAATGGATGGTTGGATTGACACCAGGGATTCCAACGTAAGCCAGTTACCTCCCATAGGACACATTTTGTTGTGCAAGGTTTACTTTGATGCACAACCTTGCTCACATTTCACAGGGAAAATGGTGTTAATGGTGTCTTATACCATTGCTTGCAAAGAAAACTACGATGCAACTATCCATCCATCCATTATCCAAACCACTTATCCTGCTCTCAGGGTCGCGGGGATGCTGGAGCTTATCCAGCAGTCATTGGGCGGCAGGCGGGGAGAGACCCTGGACAGGCGGCTAGGCAATCACACAGGGCCGGCACACACACACACACACACACACACACACACACACACACACACACACACACACACACACACACACACACACACACACACACACATACATTCATACCTAGGGGCAATTTAGTATGGCCAATTCACCTGACCTATATGTCTTTGGACTGTGGGAGGAAACCGGAGCACCCAGAGGAAACCCACGCAGACATGGGGAGGACATGCAAGCTCCACATAGAGGACGACCCGGGACAACCCCCAAAGTTGGACTACTGCGGGGCTCGAACCCAGAACCTTCTTGCTGTGAGGTGACCACGCCAACCACTGCGCCACCATGCCGCCCACGATGCAACTAAGTACACACAATCATGATTGGCTTTTTTTTCTTCAAAGTGGACTGCAATTCAGTTAATTTGTAGGCAAATAAATTAGTTTACGATTTGTTTGAAACAACAATTTGTGCTTTGCCAAAACCACAAGTCACAGCATCCGGGTAGCGTAGCAGTCTATTCCATTGCCTACCAACAAGGGGGTTGCCAGTTCGCATCCCCGTGTTACCTCCGGCTTGGTCGAGAAAGTAACGGCTGCAGCCTGTGGGAAGCCGGGAGTTTGCCCTGTCCAGCCCCGCCCACGCACAATAGATTGATAGTGACAGCGATTTATGCAGATGCAGAAAATGATGTCTGTGTTTAACATAAGACTAAGAGAGTTTCACGCTTTGTTCTGCAACACAAATTATGGCCATTAATATCACGACTGTTAATTTTGAAGCCATTACGTGCTTCAAACTTCTATTAATTACCTGTGCGGATCAAAATTTGTTAAAAAGTGGGTTGATTAGTGGGGGTTATTTTGATGAACAAAATGTGTTAATATTATAAGCCTTTGTTTGCTACAGAATTTATTTTTGTCATTTAGCCAAAATCCAAATCCATAATTTTACGATTCACGTGACCTCTTCCCTTTTCCGTCCATTGCCCCCCCCCCCATCAGATAGGCTACACAGATTCAAAAAAAGGACTGGTTGTTAAAATCCCTAGTGTTTGCACTGCAACAGTTTTGGTGGGAAATAAACTGGAGATGGCTGCCAAGATGACATTGCCACCACCAGAACACATCATCAGTTGTGTACCTCAGCATCACAGGGTGTTTCGGCCTTTTATCACAATACACCCTCTGCTGAGGCAGGCCCACCACAGGTTGATCGGTCCTGGATGTGTGTCCTGTGGTTAGCTGTTCACCCTGGCAGCCCAGACGGTGTCTCTCCTTTTGATCCAGATCCAGTGGCTAGTCCTCTCAGCAGTGTCGGCTAGCTCTTTGATCGCTCTCCTATGGGCCTGCCCCCTGACTCCTAGTTCCCTCAGGAGTTTTGCTGTGGAGCTGGCAACAAAGCCCCTACAACCCACCTCCACAGGGCGCACCTTCACCTTCCAGCCTCTGTCCTCTGCTTCGGCTGCTAGGTTGGTGTACCGCAGCTTCTTACGCTCGTACACTTCACCAACTGCATCCTCCCACGGTACTGTCAGTTCGATGATGTAAACAAGCTGGCAAGAATTGGACCAGAGGACGAGGTCTGGTTGCAAGATGGTTTTTGCGATCTGTCGGGAAGATGAGCTTCTGGCCTAAGTCCACCCGCATTTCCCAATCCCTGGCTGAGTTTAGTGAGCCTAAGTCGGGAAGTGAAGGGTTGGCCTTCAGTTTATCCCCCTCTCGAACGAAAGCTGGAAAACGCCGGAACCCTTCCTGGTTGTTGAAGGGCTGGGCATTGATGGACACCCTCTTGTGCTTGAGTTCAACTGCCAAGCACCTGAGCACCTGATTATGTCGCCCATTGTATCTGCCTTGGGTGAGGCTGGTCTTGCAGCCAACCAAAATGTGCTTGAGGGTTGCTGGGGTTGTACACAGGGAGCAAGATGGATTCTCTCCAAACCAAGAGGAATGTAGCGAGCCTTTGGGCAATCACGCTAAAGAAGATCTTTCCCAAACAATACTAAACATTGTTAGTAAATGTAAAACTAATGCAAATACCCAACATGGTAGTGGACGCTATGCCAATCTGCATGGGATTCGGATGGCGACTAAAAAATAAAACACAATTTTGAATCACAAAACAAACAGAGATGAGAATAGCAGCTCACAGCATCAATAGAGACTTTGTAGCTTGGGGCCCTACATCAGTAGAGACTGTAGCTTGGGGCCCCCGCATCAATAGAGACTTTGTAGCTTGGGGCCCTGCATCAGTAGAGACTGTAGCTTGGGGCCCCGCATCAATAGAGACTTTGTAGCTTGGACTCTGCATCAATAGAAACTGTAGCTTGGGGCCCCGCATCAATAGAGACTTTGTAGCTCGGGGCCCTGCATAAGTAGAGACTGTAGCTGAGGGCCCTGCATAAGTAGAGACTGTAGCTTGGGGCCCCCGCATCAATTCAATAGAGACTTTGTAGCTTGGGGCCCTGCATCGGTAGAGACTGTAGCTTGGGGCCCCCACATCAATAGAGACTAGCTTGGACCCTGTATCACGATGCAGGGTTGGAACAAACGTCCCTTGTAGGGTATGACTGGGGATCCCTACTATATGCGAACACAATACCCCTGACCTTTCGGGGCCCCTCGTGGTCCGGGGCACTCGCCTGGCCTGCCCGGTCCGTAATCCAGCCTTGGGTTCTCGATTAAAAAGTAGTCTGGAAGAAGAAACCCACATTATTTGGTGAGTGTTACATTGCCTTGCTACAGTAATCTAAAAGCTCATTAAAATCGTATTCGCAATCGAATGCGTTTTACTGCAGTGAATTTTTTGTCTTATTGTTAACGTTAGGATATGTAGGTTGGTTAGACACATTGCGTCGCGTTGTTTCTATGTAACGTTAGATCAGTTATTTTAAATTAGCGACAGCGTCGTGTAGGGCTGGGTGGTACATCGACTTTTTACGTTATATCGATATATTTCAAACAAGATATAGGATGAGACAATACCGTTTGTATCGATATTGACATTGCATTACACAACCCGTTTCTTAACACTAGAACGACCGAGATTTCATTCCCACCTAACCGAGATTTCATTCCCACCTGCGGTCAAAACTACCTACAATGGACGGTTGGTCAAATTGACGGCCAGTTTTTAAACTCTATATTCTGTAAAGATAAAATTCCCAACTGAGATATTAATGCATTGCATATGTTAGTATGTCTGTTAGGAAACGACTGACACCAAAATTAACATTTCAACAACTATAATACTACTAGTAGTACTACTTTAATACTATTTTTCAAATAATTCAAAATGGCCACTGTCCAATGCCTGTAATTACTGCAACGCCTCGGTGGCAATAGTGCACCTGAAAAAGCGTCTGTAACCGGACATGTTGGCAATAATCATAAATCATTACTATCACTGTTTCTCTGCACTGGAGAACGCTAGTTTTTTGTTTGTTTGTTGTTTTTTCTTGGACAGAGCAATGAACTTCGCGAAGGAAATGATGCGACCAAAACAGCCATAGTGACATGACGTGCACCAGCCCGTGCACGATCACGCGAAAATTACGAGCGGCCATTTTGACCCGCTATGGTCAAAATGAATTGATCGTCATGGTTTTAGATACTTTTTCATTTACATGTTGATATACTGTGCAGCTGTATATTTTAAAGCAGGGAAGGAAACCCTGTCTTTGCATTTTATTCTGATCTGTTTTAATAAAAGTGCTTGTGACATCCCACATGTGGCTTTGACTTACTGAAACCGGTGGTGTCTCGCGTTGCCCAGACCAGGATATCTTTGGAGGCAATCTCCGTTTATTCTGACAAGGTTAAAATAAAAAGAATCAAAATCCTCCGGTCAATAGTAGCATGTGCTCTTCAGCCCCTCTCGCATGTATAACACAAAAAGCCCATAATGTTGCAGTCAAATATATAAAACATACCTGACAAGGTTAAAATAAAAAGAATCAAACTCCTCCGGTTAATAGTAACATGTGCTCTTCAGCCCCTACACAAATTAAATGACATAGGAATATGTCAGCATGCTAAACAGTAAGTTTTAAGCTACAAAGAATTTACGGGGGGGGGCAAGTGACACTCGTCTCTCGTCTCTCGCATGTATAACACAAAAAGCCCGCGATTAAGGCGGGCGGCATTATTTGTAGAGGGGGACCCACGGAAGTGACCGTGGGGGAACGGGAGCTGAACAAACGTTCCGCACATTGACACTGGAGGCATAGCATGTCGGGTTAACGACAGCTCAGCAGCACATGTAATACACATTAGTAATACACAGATTTTGTGTAATTATAATACCTAAAAATACATGACTCTGTTACATTACAACTGAACAGTTAGCCCACTTCGTGGAAAACACCGATATATATATGGTGTATCGCCATTCAGCCTAAAAATACCGAGATATAATTTTTGGTCCATATCGCCCAGCCCTAGCGACGTGTGACGGGTATAAATTAGGTTTTCCAGTGAGCCAGCATGCACATATAGTATTAACACCCTGACTCTGTGCGATCTGATTGGAACAGAACCATAATTAGCATCATTGCCAACACCTGTATTTACCCTACTATTTCATGTTTAAACGGCTGCTGCAATCTTTCTTCTGATATGGTTGTGTAAACAGCATGCCACCCACTTCATTGAGGAGGAACCAGACATCCCCTCGTGTATTCCGCACCGCATGCGGGCGACAACTTTAACCAGGAAACGTTTTCTGAAGGGGGGTGGTGTAACGTACACGGATAAATAGACTCGGTAGCCCTTGGCTAACGGGCTGTGCTCTTTAGTCGACTGGTTAGCGTTGTCGCCCGTGCTGTGGGAGACCCGGATATGAGTCCCGGCTGCGGCGGTTTCCGATAGCGAAATCGGGGGGCAGTCTGGGAGAATGTCGCCACAGCCGGGACGCGAACCCGTGTCTCCCATACCGCAAGCGACCACGTTAACCAGTCGACTAAAGGGTCCGATGCGTTAGTTAAGGACCAAAGTTCCTACTTATCCATGCACGTTACACTACCTCCCCTCCTTCGGGCTTCAGCGTATCACCTCCCTCACGCCTCTGGGCGCACGCGCTTCCAATGACCTCACGGTCTCCCCATCCCACTTCTGACACCAATGTAGCAAATTCGGGGGGGCAGTCTGAGAACCGCCACAGCAGGGACGCGAACCCGTATGTCTCACTCCGCAAGCGACAACGTTAACCAGTCGACTAAAGGGTCCGACCCGTTAGTCAAGGACCAACACGTCTACTTATCCATGCACGTTACGCTATTATTGAGCTAAAACTTGTATTCTCTCCCCTTTCCCCTCCTCATCAAGCATGCGCTTCTGTTTCTGGGTTGTGTGCGGTTGTCAGTAGCTCTGATTGTGAATATCTTGTCTCACAGGTTATTCCATATGCAAATGCAGTCGTAAGTGCAGAGATACATCGCATTTTCACTGCACAAATTGCCAGAAAACTGTCATCAGGAGAAATCGTTTCATCTCTCACCTGAAGTCATGCAAAGAGATTGCTCCTGCCCACACACCTGCTGCTTCCATTTCGCCTTTTCTGGCTGGTCCTAATGCTCCCGCCGTCCCTCACCTATTGCCCACCTGCCAGACCTGACACCCCTACGCTTTAAGAGGATGATTTGACAAAAATGGTCGGTGAAAAGTGATTTAGTGAAGAGAAAAAAAAATCTACAACGGCGAGCAGAAGCTAGAAATAAGGAGTGCTTCTGTCATGTCTGTTGAAGACTGGTGGACTTCCCACCAAAAAAAATCATTTCTGTGTATGAGCCAGACATTTCATATTATAGTAGGCTAGGTAGAAGGGCCTTTACATATGACAGTAAAATGATTGAATGCTGCTGCCCATGTGTGAAAGCAAGACAGTCCTGCAACCACAAAAACATAGGAAAATTGCATTTATTTCAGATGGCCCCAGAACTTTTTGTAAATGTTAACTGTATGGAAGATAGTATCGCAAAATCCTTACTAAATGTTGCAGAGGAGAATGTGGAGGAACAGCTACACAAAGAAGGGGTGCAATACTCACCGGATAACCCGATTCTGTCACGGATGGTGCACTACATCTTCAGGAAGAAAATTCCTGCAGATCTTCCACCCAATGTAGTCAATTCAAGGTGTGACTTTCTGAGGCACTTATTTCCTCATGAGACAATCTGCACTGAATGCACAGTCCAGACAGCACTGAGTGAACCACAGCTCATCACCGCAACAGCAAAAATTGTGACTGTGACTGACATAATAGAAGGTACACTATGTTGTTTTTTTTTTACCAAGCCATTTGCAGTGCATGCCATTCAAAACCCCTTGCATCCTTGTATTTCTGCAGTCATACAAACACTAGAAGAATTTGTGTTTTTAACCAGATGTAAGTAACACAATGTATGAGTTACATGATTTCCTTTGCTTACTGTAAACATGGATCATTGCAATTGGCAGCTGTTGACACATCTTGCACATCAACATGTCTTGTAATTGTATTTATTTGGAGTATCAACATATTACAAGTACTGCCATAGGTGTGGCATGATCTTCCACTACCAGGAGTGGAGGGACGGAATGCACAACTTCAATGATCACACTCTTGTATCTTTGCACCTTTGTGTTTTCCTGCGAAACACATTCCAGGTTTGAACAATTCCACAAAGTTTTACTTATTTGCAATAATCAGAACAAACTTGTAAAAAGACTCTAATCTGTAACAAGTCTGACATGACTTTTTATAAACTCACCAGGCTGTCGGAAGAGTTGTAGAGGTGTTGGAGAAGACGTGTGGCAAAAGATTCCCATCTAAGCAAAACATGTTGTATGCATACCGTCATTATGAAGCAATGACCGATCATTCATACACATTTTCATGTGTGACATGTGGTTAACATCATGTCATGGTTGTTATAGATCTCCATAAGAAGGACGTCTTCAGTATGCCTGGTAAGCAAATAGATAAACAAATAATTAACCTGAGCTTTTTATTTTTATAAAATATCACAATGTGTCACTATCAGTTATTTGGTATCACAGGTTTGATTGTAACCAGATTTTACATGATCTATATTGACACTGTGCTTGCCTATAAAATAACTCATTACACTAGCATAGTGCCTTCTGTGGACTGTAGTTCTACCAGACTTGAAAGAAGCATAAATGGATATCTGATGTGCCCACTGAGATAACATCATCATAATACTGCAACATTTGCATTTGTTTCTTGTCTAATCAGTAGCATTGAGCAACCACCCAAGATTATGAGGGAAATGTTAATATTGAAGAGTTCTGGGAGTCTGTGTCATGAGAAATGGTCAGTCATGGATTGGTGCCAAGTAAGTGTGGACTACATCCAGAACCAGAATTTGTCTACATCCAGAATTTGATGGAGTGACATTCATGATATTACTGTATGTGCTGCAATGGGAGTAACTTATTGCGTACTATTTCTGAAATGTTCCTGCAAGTAACGGGCAGAACCCATTTGTGGTATGGCCCAGTTACCATAACTGGGCACCATGGATTGGTCCCCACACAGGAGGCTCCAAAGTGGTCTTAAACACAGAACACTGCAAAGTCCATATACCAGTGAGTGAACCCAATTGAAGCATCTGACTTCTCTATTACAGAGGACCGGCTCGCTGATGAGATTCTGAAACCTAAGCTATTTGCACACTGTGGTGTTATTTGTATGGGTTTTTCTCATGATTGAATCCATCAGGGCTGTAATGTTTGCTATTGAACATCATAGATGGAAGCTGTGCGTAGTCTATGCAGGGAGTGTGGTTTATACTCTGTGGGCTCCGGGATGGACCTAATTATGAGGCTCTGCCAAGAAATGCAGAGCCGGTCAGCATATGACAAAGTGTTTGAAAAGGTCTTGGGGGTTTCTGGTGAGTGGAGGCACATCAGTAATAACTTTTAGAATGACTACTTTTTACTTTAAATACTTACTCATAACAGTTACAATAATAAATTTCTTTCACCAGGGGTATGGGCTGTGGTCACATGCCCATGTGCTGTTGTTTATGGAGTTAAATTTAACCTAAGGGCTGAGAGCCCAAGAGACTGCTGATCTGCTGCTATTAATGAAGCATTTCCCCCATGTGACCTTGTATGATTTTGCAAGGGGACTGGCAACACATACAAACATAAGAGCCACAGTCCCTGCCCTTGAGCCCTCATGAGGAGAGACTACTGGATCCTACAGATGAGAACATCAGATTGGCCTCTGCAGGGCAAGTGAAAGTCTACTTGCCTTGGCTAACTACAAAAGAAGCCAGTGCCTGATGAAGATGGTCACCCTGTGACAGGGTCATCAGAGCATTATGCTCTTTATGGCCGCTTTCATAAGGCAAACACCAAAGACAAAAAGGATCTGTTGTGCAAGATAGACCTTGTTCCTGAGTTATGTGGCTGGGCCAATTGCCAGTGTGCCGAACAGCTCTTCAGTGGAATGAGGAAGAACAACCACTTCTTAAATATGACGACGCCCTCGTCCCATATATTTTTAATGAGGAACATTTTGCACCATTATTACAATGGTTACAATGCAAAAACGATTGACATGAAGAAAACATTGGGGAGTGGACTGCAAATCCAGCTGAACTCCAATGGGCAGACAGTGTTAGGAACCGAAGCAGCAGCAGCCCCTGGCATTGCCACAAGAGCAGCCCGTCATAAACACAGCCCTTGCCTTCACCACACCATCGACCACTGCCTTCACCACACCGTCAGCCCCTGCCTTCACACCACTGGCCCCTGCCTAAGTAAGTATCTCTATGGATAGAACACTGCCATGACAAGATTTTTTTCAATGTGGTAATCCTAGAAAATAAAGGGGGGATCCTAACAGGGACTGTTTATTTACCCACAGGCTATGCAGGAAAAGCGAAACGAGGGGAGCTCTGGGGGGTCTACTCTGTGAACTCACATGCTGGCTTCTGCAGTCACTTCTGCCAGCTATGTGCAGCATTCACAGAATAAATGGGCCTTACAACATACACAATGCACCTTACAATGCACCTTACAACGTAGATATTTTTAAATATTTTGTACTCCAGCTCTCTTTTAACTTATTTTTAGCTTTTGGTCTTCATGTGTGTATATCTTATATTGTGTTTGCTGTTTGTCTGTGTCTGTCTTGCACTGTTTGGCGAAGCCACAGCCCTCATTTCATTTTTAACATGTGCCTGCGCATTGTTTTTAATGACAATAAATTGAATTGAATTACAACATACACATCATTCCCAAATCACACCTTACACGATTCCACTGATATCCACACTCCATGTTTAATAAAATACTTGTCTTAAACCGTTCATATGGTGTGTTTCCCACATTTGTCCTGGTATTCCTTATGGTTTGCTTTCTCAAGGGCTGAGTGGAAGTGCTGTGTACATGTACGCAGTACTACCAGTAAACAATACGTGTGTGTGTGTGTGTGTGTATGCTTGTATAACCCTCGGGGCTGGACCTGTGGGGTAAAATGCCAAATCAAAGGCACGGTGAGTACAAAGCACGGTAACGTGAGTGTAATAATTACATTTACGTGTTCTGGCCAATATAGAATCATGCAGAATGTGGTAGTAACATATATACTGCTACGTGTGGTAAAATGCCAAATCAAAAGCATGGTAAGTAATTGATGTGGGCTGGGGAACAAAGCAAGGTGACGTAATGAATGTGGGCAGGGCTGGTCAGGCTGGATGGCCAACTCCGCCTTCAAGCAGGCTGCAGCCGGTACTACTTCGGAAAAGGGGGGGGGGCAAAAAAAAAAACATAATTCACAATGTGATACTCCACCATCACATGTCTCATTCACTTTCCACAGCCTCGGCCCTTAAAGACTCAACTACTTTCTCAAAGGGCTCAGGCTTGTGCCGTTACAGCTGGCATGCCATGTTTACAAGGCCCTGAAACTCTTGGTTCAATATCAGATGGTTGAGATTGTGCAGGGAGGCAAAGCTTGATGTAGGGAGAAACATTGCACTCCCACCTACACTTATTCACATCTTCTTGAGCGTCAAGTTAGAGAAGACAGGCTCAAAACATGATTGAAATATGCTACAAAAGTTCTGTTGTCATGCCGAGACCATCATTACATTTTATTTTCCTCTTTGAAGACATTCAACAAAACGATAAAATTATTCAAGTTCAGTCATCCCAAACATGTTACGATAAAACAAACAGAAGAAACATTTAAAAAAGAAAAAAAACATGGCAACTTGAAAAACAAAGCATCGGAGTTTTTACTACACCACTCACTGTAACAGAAAAAGGTTTCAGATGTGACTTGCAACTGAATCCATAGAAATCTTCATTATAGGCACGTGCAAACAACTCAGGTAAACTTACTAACATGGGGGGGGGGGTTACTGTACAAGTTGACCTACCACGTTACATTAGTCATTAGCGTTACACCTTTCAAGATAGAGAATGAAAGAGGTATGTAAAAAAAACAAGACTTTTTTTTAAATCATCCCATTTTAACACATACATTGAAGAATTGCATAAGAAAAATTTTAAATCACAAACTATGGGGCGATGTCCAAGGCATGTTACTCTAAAACAGTTTAAGTATAAAAGATCGAGAAGAATACCCTTTTATTTCAGACTTGGTCAAACACACTTTCACCGTTAATGTTCGTTTCAGTCTAGTCTGGATGTGACAACTTCCTGAAGCAAGATTGGATCTGTACCAGGTCTACACGAATGCTGAATTACACTTCCACAGAACGTCTTATTCGCTGACCGCTCTCTTGTCAGCGGCGATGAAGAACAAAATGCTCAAGCAGTTATCAACATTTAAAATTGACAGTCGAGAGCAGAGGGAGCTTTTCTGATTCCCCGGCTGGTGCGGGTATATTAATGAGAAGCTTCCTGCCACCCTTGTCTAATGGGGCGCCAAATCAGAGAGAGAGGAATGAGATGTGAATCTTTTTTCTTTTTTTTTTCAAATCTTGTTCAGTTTTATGAAAAAGCTTTGTAGGGCCTGATTTTTCTTATAAGATCAGCAATATCAGATGTTTTCACTTTCTTCAAAGACTGAAATATGTTGAGCATCAGTGTGACCTATAAAGTTTCTTCTGTCATATTCTCATGTCACATGATTGCAGAAACACTTAAGCATTTTGAAGCATATACTGCTGGAAAATCCATTTCCTGCCTTCAGTACGTGTTGAACATGACATCTCCACAAGCATGTTCTTTAGTCCAAGACTAACTGATGTGCAGATTGTTTTGTTTTTCACAGTGATATCTGAGCTTAATTTTTTATATAAAAATCATATATATATATACACACACACACACACACACACACACACACACACACACACACACACACACACACCAGTCAAAAGTTTGGACACACCTGATTGAATATGTTTTTCAAAATCTTGAAGTCATTGCCTATTTCTGAATTTCTTTCCAAAACCATCTTAAATTTTAAAAAATATATACATTTTGAAATGCCCCCCATCTCAACAAGTTGTTTCATTTAGTACTTACATGAAATTTAGCAAAAATAAAGAAAAACCCTACTTTGAGCAGGTGTGTCCAAACTTTTGACTAGTACTGTATCGGCATTATGATTATCATTTTTTACAAATAATTTTGCCAAATTCTACTAAACCATCCATCCATTATCCAACCCGCTTATCCTGCTTTCAGGGTCACGGGGATGCTGGAGCCTACCCCAGCAGTCATTAGGCGGCAGGTGGGGAGACACCCTGGACAGGCTGCCAGGCCATCACAGGGCCCACGCCCACACACACACACACACACACACACACATTCACACCTAGGGACAATTTAGTACTGCCGATTAACCTGACCTACATGTCTTTGGACTGTGGGAGGAAACTGGAGCACCCGGAGGAAACCCACGCAGACACAGGGAGAACATGCAAACTCCACACAGAGGACGACCTGGGACGACCCTTGAGGTTGGACTACCCCGGGGCTCGACCTCGCTTCTTCTAAACCAGTTTGGTTCTAATAACCAAGTTCGCTGAGACAACACCCAACATTTTTGTTTCCAGCCCATTTTATGGTCTGGTGGCATCTAGAAACAAACCTGTTAACCAATTGCATTAACTCTTTCCACATTTGAGTTAGCTGTGACTAAAATGATTATGTTAATCAGAGCTCATCAAATAGTTTACTTTAGAGCATCTAATTTGGTAAAAACACATGTCAAGTAGCGTGTAACTGTGGGTGTACATTCAACAAACGCACATAAAAAAGACAAGGATGTGGAACACTCTCTGGGGTGACATGACTGTGAAGTAAATAGAAGATCAAAACAAGCTTCATAAACAGTTCAGATTCATGCAGTAGTTAGTTCCCACAGAGCAATATGAACGGCTCAGGGTAATTCACTGTCTATTTCATCAACAAAGTAAAATCACTGAGCATCTACGTAAATATAGATTCTGTTGCAACATCCAAGTGCCAATTATGGAAATGATTAAAAACTATCTTGAAAGCTTACCCAAGAGCAAAAGTGTTTGCTTGACAATGAACACTTCCTACTTGTTTAATTGGAGAAAAAAAAAGTCCAAAAGAAGCAAATGGGTCTCTGAGATGATCAATATTCACTGAGAACAGGTGTACTGAGTTCATTAATGGTGACTCCATCTAGTTTTTACTGGCTGTTTGGCTTGGTCCCAAAACAGGCCTCAAGGTAATACACTGGTCCTGGAACCTCATGGAGTGTCCTCAACTCGAATTCTGAATAAAAACACAAAACACACTATTAGTGTCAGTTGTGGAACAAAATGTTATTTTTATATCGCATACACAAAGTGCAATAAGTCCATTATATGTATATGACTGCTGGAAAAAAAAACTCCTCACCTCCTTTTTTACATTCATCATAGCTGATGCTGATGGGGTAACTGGTGTACTAAATCAGGAAAAAAAAATAAAAATGAGTCGTTTTAAAACAATGGGCCAGATGAGTATGGTGGCCTACTCTGTTGTATCTTAGCCCCTTAGAGAAGCACATCTTACTTTTTCTGGTCGAGCAAGAATAAGGTTTATGTTTGAATACCTAGCACTGTGGGTCTGGCAACATCGTCAAACTAGGAAGTAGTTATCATTAGGCACTTGGTCTGTTTATGCAATGACTTCAAAGATATTAATATAGCTGCATGCAGCAATTAGCAGGGTGCAGGCTATATGTGTCCTTACGCAGGTAAAATCAAGAAAGCTTTGAAAATTTCTGTTCATTTCAATAAAAGTCTGAAATCGTATATGCTTAATCTAGACATTTTGTTCACATTTTTTGAAAGAATTAAAAATGTTTGACATGGTGCATCTGCTATCATTCCAGCAAGTGAAGGGTTAATTGTATTTGGGCCAGGGAAATGCACTTGTACTGCACTAAGAGATTAGTGATTCCATGTTCAGGTGACACCATATACCTACGGTACGGCATTTGATTTATACTACTGCATGGATGTGGACTGTTATAACACTGACACAGACAACATGGCAGCGTCGTATGCTATGGCATAGCATGCAGACAAATCAGGCATCAAAGAAAAATTGTTGCATTGACCCCCCCCCCCCAAAAAAAATCAAACATTTGAAACACGATCGGAGGAAATAATGTGGTTGAGAGACAACGCAGCCCAATTATAGACAACCATGGGTCCATTAGTCCAAGGTAGTTGTTTCAAGGAAACCATATCACAGAACCCCTCACATGATGGAAGGCAGAAAGACGCAGTACATAACATATAGTGCTTGTCCACGGTAAGACCAAAAGAGCATGGAGAGTAACCATTCTGATGACATTCCCATTAGCACACAGTTTGGTATGGAATGGTTCCAAACTGCACTCGTTTCTGGAATTTCAGCACTGTTTGATAACTGTGCTCAATGCGGCCAGATCAAGCAGGTCAGAGGGCTTAATGGTGTCGGTATTCAATGATTGGTTTTACATTCATGTCATAGTTAGTGACACCACATCTGGTAGTGTTGCTATCCTATGGTGCCATTATTACATCCTACACTGATCTACAGTGCATAACTGAAATTGCAATGAGCAAGCATTTGTATTTATCACAAAACAAAGCAAATATGTCTTGAGTCTGTGTTGTGGTCAGTGGATGAGATGTTGGTGTTGATTAATGCCAGTGTCATATGTGCATTACATATATGAACACCCTTGCATTTGTTGTCATTGGTGTCATCATCATAAGTTTTCTCGGGAATTTTCTATTCCTGATTTCAGCTCAATGCAAATGGAAAAACACAAACAATGCACTCAACTCCTTAAGTCGTAATCAGCACAATAATGGAAAGGGGACTGTGATACTACTGTGACTGGCCCACTTTTTATCGATTGTTAAATGTATACACATCTACACATACATAGTAGAGATAGGTGGGTAGATCAATTGGCCTTCGTCCAATTGATGACTGGCCTATGAAGGCTAATATAAGCACAGCAAAATAAAACAAGGACTAAGGGTTTTTTGATCATTGCAAAATAAAAACTCAGCTGACCTCCACTCTTGATATGTCATAGATTACATTTGGTTGCTAAAGCACACTACTAAAGCAAATAGTTATTTTCAACAGAAATCAACACTAAAAATGCCATAAGTCTTGGGGGGGAAAAAAATCCCAAATCTCAACAAGTAACTTTTTTTTCCCTCAATTTTTATTCAATGGAGACTGCCATTTCAACATTGTTTTATTATTCTGTGAGAGGCCAAAAAGGTACAAAAACTTCCCAGAAGTCATCAGATGCACCATCAACAGGACTATACGATGTACCCCTCCATTCGATATTGCTTCCATGTTTTATTTGCTTTAAAGATGACAGTAAATAAAACCAGACAAAACCAAGTGCAATCAAAATTTGCTCAGCGACAAACATGCATCTCTGATTAATTTTAATGGTTTAGTCATAAGATAAGCTAGTGTACAGACAAATGAAATGGCTGCTGACTTACCTGCCAACTTTTTTTGAAGCATTCTCAAAAAACTTCGTTTTGGAGGCAACACTACACGAAAAAAGGAAAAGTTCAGTAAGCTCAGCATGTTAAAGATTTTAAAATCTTAAATCAATCTGAAACCACCCTTCATGGTTCCACTTTCGTTTTACCAATTGCTTTGTGGATGTTTATTGTATTGACGTTATTTTCTACAGAAAGTTCTGCATACAACAGCTTGACAGCATGTCATTCTTATGTAGACCTTGACATGTTTGACTACTACTTGAGAAAGTGGGGAAAAAATGGCATGCTCTGAATTGTGCATTTTTCAAGCTTATGTGAGATACCTTTTTAAATGCAAGTGTGTGTGTTAAGGACATGCTGTAGATGGTCTCATTAATTGAAAACATCATGAGTCCAAGAATAAAGCCTACAAATTTGTATTTGGAGCCATCAGAAAGTCTGTCCATGAAAACAGTAATTAGATTATTTGTATGGTAAAATCTTACAAGCATTTTTGAAATGTCTGAATAATTCTAAAGGAGTCCATGAGCAAATTTATAATAGTTTAGGTAGAGATGATTTTGTCAACAAGTTTTAAGACAGGCACATACAATGAAATCATTTTTCTTAAAGTCTTAATCATGATCATATAGGATGATTGTTCAAACGCTTCAAATGCTAAATTTTCCAGAATCTGTGAACATCATGAATTTCAGGTCCACAACTCAAAGCTACTACAAAATAAGGGCAGTGTCCTTATTTTGTAGTTTTGTGTGGCCTTTCAAATTCACTTAAGTAGACTTACTACGAGGCAGGGCTGTTGTCACTGCTTGTTGCACCTGGACCCTTGTGGACTGCCGGAGGTCTGGAAGGGGGATCTGGAGGTCTGACTGGGGGTCTACAAATCGCATGTTTCTCTGGAGACCTCATTTTGTTCACACCATCACAATCTCCTAAAATAAAGAAAGACTAGGTCAAAACCTGGTATGGTCAATGTTCGAAATTGTCAACAATGTGTTAAAGGGATAGTCAATGGTAGTGTGAATTCCTGGATATTAAATGTTCACCTGCAATTTTCTGTAGTGGTCCCAGTAATATTTGTTGTTAAAGTGTACTGAAGTAGCATATCACATGGCATGGTTAAGCTATGTTCAATACAATAGTTCCGTGTTTAACAGTGACGTCTTTGGTCAGCCAACCAATCATGAAACTTAAGTGACGCCATTGGTCACCTGAGACAGTGACCCAGTCATGTAACTTGTTCACTCAGTCATCTAACGCCTTGATTCCACCGACCAGCAGTTCCGACAGTCATCCTGGCTGGAGTTTGTTCTCTGGACAGAGGATTTTTTTAAACTGCGTTGCACTGAGTGGACTGTGTTGTTAACTGTGTGTTTTTTTGCTTTGTTCTCTCTGTTTTTGTATGTTTTTGGCGGTGTCGTTTTTGGGAAATTTTGGATGTGTATTTTTTGTGTTGCACTGCTGTGGGCTGGGAAAAACGAAATTTCACTTCTTTGTGTATGCAAGTACATGTAAGAAATGACAATAAATTGTTCCTGATTCCTGAAATGGTTTCTTTTTTTTTGTTGTTGTCTGTTTTGTGTATACTGTTGTTATTTCCGACTTCTAGCCTGGTGTCACAGGTTATGACGTAATGTTGATGTAGTGATAAACCCAGCCACTGAGGATGCACAAGCCAGTGCATTCTTGGTGCCGGTCCCAAGCCTGGATAAATGGGGAGGGTTACGTCAGGAAGGGCATCTGGTGTAAAATCTTTGCCAAATCAAATATGCGGCTCATAAATCAGATTTCAATACTGGATCGGTCGAGGCCCGGGTTACCAGGATGCAAGAAGTAGAGGTGACGAAGGTGTATGAGTTTAAATACTAGGGGTCAACTGTTCAAAGTAACAGGGAGTGCAGAAGAGAGGTGAAGAAGAGAGTGCAGGCAGGGTGGAGTGGGTGGAGAAGAGTGTCATGAGTGATTTGTGACAGAAGGGTACCAGCAAGAGTTAAAGGGAAGGTTTACAAGATGGTTGTGAGACCAGCTATGTACTATATTATATGGTTTGTAGACAGTGGCACTAATGAAAAGACGGGATGCGGAGCTGGAGGTGGCAGAGTTGAAGATGCTAAGATTTTCATTGGCAGTGACAAAGAAGGACAGGATAAGGAATGAGTATATTAGAGGGACAGCTCAGGTTGAACAGTTTGGAGACAAAGCAAGAGAGGCAACATTGAGATGGTTCAGACATGTGTAGAAGAGAAATGCTGGGTATATTAGGAGAAGGATGCTGAATATGGAGCTGCCAGGGGAGAGGAAAAGAGGAAGGCCAAAGACGAGGCTTATGGCTGTGGTGAAGGAGGACATGCAGGTGGCTAGTGTGACAGAGGAAGATACAGAAGACAGGAAGAGATGGAAACGGATTATCTGCTGTGGTGGCCATTAACGGGAGCAGCCAAAAGTAGTAGTAGTAGTTGTAGTTGATGAAGTGATGTGATATACGATTGGGAGTATACACAGGGTGTTTTATTTTGAAAATTGACCGGATGCTCTTTGCCGTCCCTGTGTCTTCCTGCCCAGCTCGATCTGCTCTGTGCAACTTTACATGGCTTCTGTCAAAAATAGACTAGGAGTGTATTTTTAGTGAAGCAGAGCTGTTTCTGGAACGCTTCTCAAACACGCTTATCTGGTGGAATCACAAGCACTGGGCCTCATTCATCAATTGCTTGTACATACAAATTTTTTCTCACACACCCATGGAATTTTTTTTAGCTCTCAAGATTGTATGACAGTCAGAAGCAATGCCTGAGTAATTCCTTCCCCCTAGCATCTATTGTCTACCTCTTGGAACAAGCAATCACCCAGGCTTGCAAAGACATCAGTGTTAGCCAACTGGTGTCTACATTCAGTGGTTACCCAGGTTCTACACTGGTCTCCGAGACAAACTTAAGGGCTAAAAAATTCCATGGGTGTATAAAAACAAATTTATACATACTGTTATGGACTAGTCAGGTCTAGGGTTTAAGGGTTAATCACGTAATACTAGTACTAGCCTGGAGTGTGTAGAAAAGATGAACAAGGGAAGAAACAGAAAGAAGGACTGATTTCCAAGACTAGAAAAAATAGCTGAGAGGTGGGCTAGTTTACCGAGATAGCAGGCTAGCAGTTAGCAGGTCCCTCCAACAAAGCCTCCACCATATGGATGTCAGCTCTCGTAAGCGGCGGACACCGTCTTGGTCGATCAGTTCAGTTTAGGTTGATGGTGTTGAGCTGGAAAGGTGTGGACTTGTAGTGTCCTGGAAATGTGTTCAAAATGGCGTATCCTGAGGTGTATTTATGCAAACTGCCTAGGGTGACCAGATTTTTAAAATCCCAAACCGGGACCCTAAAACGTGTACCGCACGTTCGTGCACGCGCACACGCATATGCACGCACTCACAAGATTGTCTGTCTCGCCGGACATGATACATTGAAGGATTTTTATCTCCTCCCACCAAAAAAAGACAGGCTAGACTAGCCGGGACTCGGGACACCCAACTTGAAACTGGGACAACAACCAGGACGTCTGGTCACCCTAAAACTGCCGCCATTAATTAACTCCAGGGGACGAACCTGCACCTCACAGTGATGTCCTCTTATAAACACTGCTTGACCACACCTCCAGTCATTTCTCAATGAAAACCAGTCCAAGTATGTAAGAAAAGGAACAGGGAAAAAGGCAAATATAACCCCTATCACTTGTAACAGTACGAACGATTGATGAATGAGGTCCATTTTCTAGACTGGCTGCAATTAGCTCCGGTGGCAGCATCACAGCTGGAGCGTGACGCATCCATGCCTGGAGGAATCATGTTGTAACATGACCATTGACAGACATTGGCAGTTGTAGGGCTGGCCGGCCGGCCAATCCTGTAACTTTAGTGACATCATTGATCACCTGATCCAGCGGCCCTTTCATGTCAAACATGATCACTCAGTCAGTCGCTCATTCTAAACATGGTCACTCAACATCATTCATGTTTGTAGGGCTGGCCTGCTGGTCCAGTCTAGCCAAATAAAGGAAATCGAATTGCTTATTGGCATCACATGATTCTGGGACTTGGTTTTTTTGATGAACTTGTCCTCCTTGTGCATATTTTAACCCAAGAAATTTGCACTTTGTCTTTTCACTTTTTAACATTCCAATTCCCATGATTTGGCATCTTTTTAATGGATTTGCATAAAACATGATGTAAATGTTTCAAATAGATGTGTGTAGACCAAATTTCACACAAGTGCATTTGAGATAAAACCCTGCCAGTGATGCCAACATTCACCAATAACCAAACTTTGACAGCTTCTTTTCATGAGAAAATTTGTAGCGATTTTCCAAGTCACAAAATAAGTAATTTGAAAAGATGTTGACTGGGGAACATTTTGATGCTGTCCATTGTTAAATTTGAAAATTGCCCTTAAAACTTAGAAAACTGACAGAGACACTGCTCCTTCTTTAAAATCATTTGATAAAGTAAAAAAAAAAAAACTGCTGGGTTTGCATTTCCTTTGATTTAGCCAAAACGACTTGAGGCAAAGAGATCCAAGCAAATGTTAGCCTCAATATGTTTGGACTTGTATTGTAGTAACCCACATTACAAGATTCCATTAGGACACTTGTTAGCTGCTGGTCAAAAATACACAGTAAAGGACACTAAAGGGCGCTCATGATTTAGTACAATAATAGGTAATGAGATGAGAGACTTAATCTTAATAGTTTTAAAAGACCAATTTCAGAAATAATTAACCCAGTATGTGCAGCTGAAGTGAGTACAGTCTGGCATTGTAACATGTACCTGAAAGGCCAGAGTTAAAACTGAGCTTGCTTAATGAAATGACCAAACAAAAAAAAAGCCAAAATCTTTCCAGTAGTATGTGCAGCTGAAGTGAGTACAGTCTGGCATTGTAACATGTACCTGAAAGGCCAGAATTAAAACTGAGCTTGCTTAATGAAATGACCAAAAACAAAAAAACAAAAAAAAGCCAAAATCTTTCCAATGTTTGCACACTAACAAAAATATGTTTTTAAAAATGTTACTAAAAACATAATAATGAAATGTCCATCATGTTCCCAGCATTATGCCTTAAAGCGTAACCAAACCCTAAACCATTTTAGTGAGTTTGCCAACATCTACAGGTTAAAACCATGTAAAGGTTAAAAGCATGCCAGGTTGGTGTTGGTACTCTGATATAAGCATAGCAGGATAAACACAGCTGCAGCTAATAAAATTAATAATGGTTCCGTTTGATTTAGATGTGCCAGCTCACCTATCAGCATAGACAGACAGACAGTCGGAGTGAGTACTAAAAATTGTCAATAGTACGGTCAATGCTGGTTCTTTGGCAGTTACAGCCAACAGACCTATTACCAATTTCATTAGCTACAGCTGTGTTCATCCTGTTACGCTTACATCAGAGTACCAAGACCAGCCTGGCATGTTTTTGGTCTTGGGTTAAGTTTCTCTTTAAGCTCCCTTTTCCAGGTTTGGGTGACTCTCAAATGCACTTCTTGAAATAATTGCTGAGGGAATATAATACCTCCTCTGATAGCTGCTGTACCTGCGAGAGGTGGTCTCCTGCTCTGGAAAGATGCTGCTCTGGTCACAGTGACTCCATTTGGCGCTGAAGTTGTATCTGGCCTCTGATTTGCATCTTCTATCTTTGCAACCAGTTTGTTAATGTCACTGTCGAAATTTCTGTCCTGACGAAATGCAGGCTTAGGTGGAAGACCTTGCCTTGGAGGAGGTTCTCTTGGAATCAATGGAGCATAGCTAGTGGGTTTGGTCCGCTGCTGGGGTATGGGGGCTGGAGATATAACCCCATCCACATCGCCATCCTGTGCTCTGGGGCTCTGTAGAGAGCTTCCATTTTGTCCATCTGTTGGAGATCAGCAGCATGAGTTAAAGTAATGCACTGCCATCATATAGTCACATATTACAGAAAAATGTCCAATGTATTCCTTGATGATTTTATATTCTTACTTATAGGCTGGCTCTCTTGGTAGCTTTACTATTCTGTTACAGGTTACCCTTTAGAAAACGAAACCTTTCCACAAGGTTGGCAATATTAAAGCAAAACTCTGGTATTCCTCTAAGCCCCATTTTCCCATCATTAGGATAAAAGCCAAGTGACAGATGGCAGAATCTTTTTAATTAACATAGTATTGGACAAGCTAACATTAGCCAACTGCTGCGGCACCAAGTTGCAATGTAATCACTTGGAGCAATAGCACCTGCCAAATAATATCACTTAAAGAGCTTTTTTTTGGCACTAACAGGCTCAGAATGAGTTGAAAGAGCCTTAGACACATTTTCATTCATGGAATTTTATAGATATCAATCCATTTCTAACCTGGAACAAAAGTCTCGCTCTTCAATCCTGCGAGGAGTGAGTTGTTGCAGGAAGACAAAAGAGGATGTGTGAGAGAGTTGGAGAGAAGTGGAAAAAAGAAAATGCAAAAAGGTCTGTCACCACTCTGATTATGCTGGGATTGTCTTTTCTTAATGGAGGGTGTTTTCAGATACTCCTCAAAACATTGAGTCTGTTCATGCCAAAAAAGAGCTCTTTCAGTAGATATTATTTGGTGAGCACTATTGTCCCGATTAAGTACATTAGTGCTTGATGCGCAGCAGTTGGCCAATGTGAGCTTGTTCAGTACTGACTCAGTTTATAAGATTCTGCTCCCCATCGTTCATTTTGACTCCTCACAATAGGAAAAAAGGGCTTAGGTTTAAAAAAAAAAATACTTGAGTTTCCCTTTAAAGTCCAACCAAAAAAAATAAATTTGACAAGCTGTTCAAAAAAAAAAGAAGCTGCAACTTAAAAGATATAGGATGAAACGTTATCAGCTTTGTATTGTGTAAATAAAATAAGTTTTAGTTCAATGATAAAATGTATTAAAGCAAAGCAATGTTTTGGTTCAGAATCAGAAATATCCAAACATGCAAACTATTTAAAAGAAAAGCACTACAAAACCCTAGTGTCATGTATTTAATCTAATCCAGTCATATTGTGGGCCTGATTTTGAACACTATGCACAATCTTGAGTTTAAGATGAATTTAGACAGGCAATGGTTATGTGTCTGGCAAAGCAGAGCTGGTTATTTGGTAACATCATCTAGTCTAATGACTTAAGGGCCATAAATGAAATATTAGACAATGCAGGAAGGACAAGTTGCAGATGTTCTAAATTTTTCTGCTACAATGAATTAGAGGATAGAGTTCCACCTGCTTAACCAGCGGGTTAAAAATATAGATGCAGCTGAATCATTAGCAAAGACTGTGGTGAGAGAAGACAACATCTAAATTGGCCTATTGTCAAAGTCTGATGCAACAAAACAAACCAAATTTTACTGAAATAAAGCTCTCCTCACAGTTGTGCTAATTACTTGAATACTGATTCAAAGAATGGAACACTTGAGCACACACCCCTAAATGCATTTTACACATACACACAACATGGTAAAGAGGGTATTGTGTAGATTTGTTGAATACATTTTCCTTAAAAATTCTGCAAACAAAAATAATTAGCTGTACAATCAAAGGACAATATGGGATAGTGATAGTGATGATGATTAGGCCCACAGAAACTGATAATTACTCTCTGCATTTTGAAACTGGTCATAATTAAAAGCTTGGTAGACACGAGCTGGCCGCTTTGAAATTGTGATAGGTTGCCGTTTTCTTGGGGTGATCCGTGGAGGAGGGATAGGTGGTGCAGCGCTGTCCTCTGGCATGCTACTGAAGATCTGTAATCCAACACCAATAATGTGTGAGACTTTTGTTCAGTCAGTGAAATATTTTCCCTCCCCACAAACAGCACTGCCAATGCTTAAATATGAAAAGTCTTACATTAGTCAGTAATGGAAAAAAAAAGTTTTCAATAGCTACTGTATTTCCCGGACTATAAGTCATTGCTTTTTTACTTGCCTAGCTGGACCTGCGACTTATATTCCAAAACGACTTACACAATGTAATTTTGTTCAACAAATACACTGCATTTAAACTGAGACCAGTAGATGGCACTGTTTAATCTGACTCAATTGAAAATAATGTACCAGAGAAATGTATTGGGATTGGGACGCAAATCTCGTGGGAGCAGGCGGTTTTAACTTTGCTGCAGGCGGGAGCGGGCGGTCAAATAGCGGGTCCCGGGTTTTAGCTAGTGCTAACCAGAAGAATGGAGTCAACAAATAAAGTTGAAAAGAAGGTCAAAGCAGCAAAAGAAAAGCAAGGCATGTCTGATATTCGGAAAAAATTCTAAGTTGTTACTGGAAAAGATGGAAATGAACTGGATGTTGTTGTTTGCGACAAATGTGCAGAAGTATTGATCTACAACGGGCACACATCTGGCACACCTGGGTTGAGGCAACATACTTGCTCCATTCTCCCCGGTCAAAGTAAGTGCTCCTTCAAAGATAAAGCACTTCTACCTGCACATATTAAACCAGATACTACCGAGAAATGTGTCACACTTTGCTGTAGAGACATGCGACTGTATGACTTCATCGCCAGGAAAAGCTTTGTTGACATAGAATAGAATAGAAAGCCTTAATTGTCATTGCACAGAATGCAACGTTGATCAGTGCATTAAAAAACATAGGGGAAAGAAAAACTAAGAACCTCAGCAAAAAAACCACAGCCAACAACACGTTCTAAAATAATAAGTAAATTAAATAAATACAGTGTAATTTTGCCCTAGGTGTACTTGTTGCACTAGAATAACTAATTATTGCACTCGTATGACTGTAATTACATACTAGAGAGTAATTTCACTATGTTATTACTGGCAGGTATGCATCTCTTTATTAATAGTAAATGTAAAATAATGAGTTTTCCCTGGGGATGGCAGAAGACACAAAAAAAAATCAATGGAACATTATTGTGTGGGCGTTAAGGGTTTGCGAGAGTGGGATTAAGAAAACAATCCTGTGCAGAGTT
Source organism: Lampris incognitus (assembly GCF_029633865.1). Taxonomy (NCBI): domain Eukaryota; kingdom Metazoa; phylum Chordata; class Actinopteri; order Lampriformes; family Lampridae; genus Lampris; species Lampris incognitus. The sequence goes on from NC_079218.1 coordinate 27,866,371, forward strand.
CTATACTGTACCGCTTTATAAATGCGACTTGTACATTGAAGTAATTTATGTGTTTTTTCTCACAATGCGTTTTTTGCTGAGTGAGACTTATTTACCGGTGTGACTCGTAGTCCGGGAAATGTGGAAATTGCTGTAGTCATAGAATGAGTTTGATGAAAGTAAATTACTTGAATTAATAAATAAATTACTACAGATACTAGCAGAACTACTTCAATGACAGTTAACACATCAATGCTTGTTTTCAGTATAGCTTTTGGTGTAGTAAGAAAATGCAGTATTTTACTCTGCCCACAATGCAAAAAAAAAAAATCACTGAAATACAAATTTAACACCGACTTCGAAAAACACTCATCATTCACATCTGATACTATGTTAGACAACTTTGAAGCCCTTAAGATACTCAATAGGTAGGAACACATGATGCCCATCAAAACTATACCTTTTTGTAGTCCTCAATCAGAATTTCAATAACAATATTCTGAAATTTAATGTCCAGCATGGCAGCCACAGTCTCCTCCTTTGCTCTCATCAATGTGGGTCCAAAGATTACTCCCATGTTTGACGGGGTCATCAGGTTTTCCTGGCTGTGGCTGCAAACACTGCCAACAAATAAGTTGGGGTTGGAATAGCAATGTGAGTAGCAACAAAGGGGCAGATGATCATATCTACAGCTAGTCATCTGTGAGCCATGAAGGAAACACTGCATGTGTCTGAATTATATGCTAGTCCAAAAAAATCACAACATTAAAATGTCAGGGAGTAATTTAGCTCTTACTTGACCAGGTGTTGAATAAGCATCTCTAGCATCTCTCGATTCTTCTCTGGTAATTTGTAAATAAGTGAATGAATCTCACTTAGTCGGTCGTCAAGATTATCTGACTCTTAAAATACAAACAAACCACAGAGTTACCTAATGGAATAATAATCTGAAAAGCTCATACAGGAATGTGTACTAAGAACATACATAATTGTAGTCTTATAGGTTGGGAGAGAAATACAGCAAGTAAAAGACAAGAGCAAACTACTATAGCAGCCATTTGAGTTCAAAATCAATTTGCTCACTTATCATTGTTTATTGTGTTTGCTTCAGCAAGAGCTCTCTTACACACTTATCTATTATTATTCTGTTCACTTCTAGACAGTTAAAGCTATGCACGTCATTCAATTTTTAAAATGTTCAATATTTCAAGCTTGATTATGCTTTGGTTACAATTCTAGATCCTTTTTAAACTTAAGCAGTTCTTAATGTCTAATAAAAAAAAAACGTTTTTGGTTAGAAATTCCCCCATCAAAGAATGATGACAAAGGCTATAAAAGAACTGCACACTGTTGAGAAGGCACATAGTGTTCAGAGGCAAAGCAGGGAAATGCTTATTTAATCTATTGTAAGCCGATGCCATAGCCTTGTGCAAAAATACTGAAATGCAAAACTGCAACAAGTGACACGGCAAACGTTGTGGATAACAAACCATCATCAGTTCTCCAATAATAGCCTATATCTGGCACAACGGAGATGCAAAAGCGTTGATACCAATCTATGAATGATTAAATGTTTGGAATCGGGTGACTGTTTGCTCTCAGCTCCTCGTAGACTTGCACTGAACTTACAATTCAGCTAAAGCAAGCATGAGAATATTCTTCAAAAAAAAATATATTCATGTTACATTTTACATTCATAAAATCACTCAAAAATAGCAATTTAATATATCAAGCAATTAGGTTCTAGATGGTGTCGTCATACTTTTTTTTTAATCACAGCCTTTTTAATGTTCAAAGAAAAAAAACATGCATGTACCACATGGTGCTGCGGTATCTTACAAATAATACTGAAACAAATTAAGAGATATTGTTTGCACTTTGTATGCTAATTGGCAGGGACAAGTTTAAAGTGAATAAAAGATACCAAATTTGGGACCTGGCCTATGAGTTTTTGCAAGATAACTGTGATGCAGTTGACACACACATTTGCATTAAGTGGGTGGAGAGGCCAATCCAATTTTATGAAAACACTAGAAATACAATTTTAATACAGAGTCTGAATTGAATCTATCCGTGATATGAGACATGGGGTGTACAAGCAGTCGAAAAATGTAGGCATGATAGAGTGACTTTATTTTAGACAGAGCAAATAAAATGTGGCAAAGTGCTGGTTTTATTCTTACTTGCGGCTACCATGAGGTGTCTGTGTAGACTGTAGGTCATCAGAGGTTCTGAGAGACTCCTGTGAACCAACATTTATAACTGGTTAACCAGTAAAGACAGAGTAATTCAACTCACCATATCAGGTAGCAGAGAAACACTTCAAAAAAGCACACAGACACACACACACACACACACCCTCGGCGGTCACTCGGGGTCGAGTATGACTGTCCTCCTTCTAGATCCTTGTGGGTCTTCATGTGAGCGTAGAGGCCAATCCTGGAGCCGCATATTTTGTGGTAATGTGGGCAAGGGTGTGAAGAAGTGGTTTGGGCCTTTCTGGTAACTCACTCCTTTCTGGGTCTGTGCTTATTTTCAGCAACATGGTGGAGGTCGTGGTTGCAGTGCCTAGCACCCTCACAGACAGCCAGTCTCCAAGCCTCCCTGTTTTTTGCTGCTTGTTCCCAGGTGTTAAGGTCGATACCAAACTTTTTGATGTGGGCCTTGATGTTATCTTTTTATCGCTTCTTTTGTCCTCCTAGGGCATGGTGTCTTGTCATGAGCTGAGAGTAAAGGACTTGTTTCTGGAGATGAGAGTCAGACATGCGGAGGAGATGGCCAGTCCATCTCATCTGATGTTGTGCAATGGTGGCAGTTATAGTAGGCATGTTGGCCTCCTCGAGGACGCTGAAGTTGGTGCGCTTATCCTCCCAGCTGATCTTAAGGATCTTCCTTAATCTTCGCTTTTGGTATGCCTCGAGTGCCTTCAGGTGCCTGCTATGTGTGGTCCAGGTTTCTGACCTATACAGTAGAGTGGGCTGCACTACCCCTTTCTACACCAGATTTTTTTTTCTGGCCTGAAGTCGCAGTTTTCAAAAACCCTTTTACTCAATCTTGAGAAGGCCCAGCTGGCACAACTGAGACGATGATGTATTTCAATGTAAATGTTGGCTTTGGAGAAGAGAAGGCTGCCAAGATATGGAAATTGTTCCACGTTTCCGGGTCTGGTGTTGTCTACAGAGATGGATGGGGGCAGAGCAGGCATATTTCTGTTGGGTAAAGGATATGGGTCTTTTGTTAATGGCCAGACCAAGCTGCTTGTATGCCTTTGGCAAAGGCATCCAGTATGCTCTGTAGTTCCCCTTCTAAGAGGGACACTAAGGCATTGTCATCGGCGTACTTCAGAATGTGGTGGTGTTTTTACCTTTAGCCCTGAATCTGTTAATAGTCAGAAGAATCCCATCGGTCCTGTACATGATTTTGACTCCCTGAGGCAGATTGGGAACCATGAGGTGGGGGATGATGGCAATGAAGACAGAACAGGGTTGGGGTAATGACACAGTCTTGTTTAACTCTTGTGTGGACCCTGAAGGACTCTGTCTCATCTCCATAACTGCTGAGTACTGTAGCTGACATACTGTCATGCAGCAGTCGCAGTACTCTTGATATATTTGTAAGGGCAGCTTATTTTTGACAGAACTAGCTAGAGGCAGTTTATGGAATCAAAAGCTTTGGTTAAGTCTATGAAGGCCATGTACAATGGTTGATTCTGTTCCTGGGCTTTTTCTTGGAGTTGGCGAGCAGTAAAAATCATGTCCATGGTGCCTCTGTTAGGACGAAAACTGCTCTAGGATTCTGGCAGAATTTCCTCTGATATTGGAGGGAGTCTGTTGGCCAAGGCCCTAGCCAGGGCTTTCCCTGTGGTGGAAAGCAAGGAAATGTCACAGTTGTTTCCCCGCTCATCTTTGTCTCCTTTCTTCACACGCACATACACTAACTACTCAGTGATTACACATTCAAATAAAAGAAAGACACAGATATCACCTCTGGCATAGGGTTTAATTTTAGTCTCCTTTATCAAATGTTTCCTTTGAGGAACCAGCTGGAACCTTAGTCTTGATGCATGCTCAATGTAATGCTCAGGTAAGGAAATCCCAGAAAATTGAATCAGTTAATCTGGACACAACGTTTAGTGGGAGAAACACTTCATCACTCATCTAAGTTACTTTGTCAGTCTCAGCTGACTGCAGGTATCCCCACCCTTATAAACAGCACAGTTGCATAAAGACCGAAACCAGCACAGTTGTGTCACAACAAAACAAGCGTTCAGTTTCATATGCAAATTGCTGTAACCATTAATTAGAGTTAAAATTGTCATGTGTACTATTCATAGAGGATTGGGGAATAGTTACAATCATGGCATTGTAAGATGGTGACAGATGTACTCTTAGTCCCCCCTTGGTTCAGGAATGGTCATTCCCTCTTCACATAGATGGCCTCTTTGACTCCCCATTCAAACCAGCATTCCTCCCTATCAAGGATGTGCACACCCTCATCCTTGAACGAGTGGCCACTGGCCTGTAGACTGCAGAGTCCTGACCTGACGAGTTAGCTCTTCTGTGTTGTGTCATCCTCTTCGCCAGAATCTGCTTGGTCTCCCTGATGTCCAGCTGCCTTAGATACAGTAGGATGGTGTTGACAGCATGGAGACCTTCTCTCAACCACAGAACATGAGTTCAAGCCATCACGTTGGCAAGCATCCACCCTACCATAGTGTCCTCGAGCAAAATTAAACTGAATCCCTAACAGCTCCAGTGGTGCTGTTATACTGTATAGCTGACCCAGTATGCAGATCGCCCTTTGTAGAATTGAAAAGAAAACATCCCAGCGAGGATCAATAAAATACCATATTATAATTGTCCATCACACTTTCATTTCTGAATTAAAACAAATTTTTGAAATTGTCATGGCATCCCAGATTAAGGACCCTGAGAAAGGGTAAACAGCTGCAGGCCTGAGGAGTGTATTCGTCCAAGAGTGAGTTGACATTGCATGAAGAAAAGCATTGGAGATATTAGGGAGAAGATAAAACGTGTCCTTGGATGTAAGAGACCTTCTCAAAAAGTACTTCAAACAGTAAACAATACTGTTTCAGGACACGAGGGAAAGGGCAGCTCTCTGATCCTTAAACATGCAGCGTTATTATACAAGTACCACATGTGATGTAAAAAAAGAAAAGAAAAAAAAGAGCTACTAAGCAAAGCAAAAGCGGTGCATAGATGACTGATGGCTGAACAGTCTAACAGTACGGCTATGCACAGTATTGTATGTAGATAGTGCTATGTAGTCAGTTTTGAGAACAGCCTTCTTTTACATGTAGATTAATGGCAGATAACCCAATCCAGGCAGGCAGATAACCCAATCCATTGGGTTATCTGCACAGTGTGGTGAAAGCTAGCAAAGTCTTGTTCGATTAATGACTTATCCAGCACGTTCAATCTCCACCTGTACTAGTTAAAGTACTTAAAAATGAATAAGACTTAGACTGTTTTTATAATAAAGATTAAAGATTAAGTTTCCTTTAGTAATCCCCTTGGGGAAATTCAGTTACTGCAAATTAACCCACCCTAGCTGTGATCTGTGTAGCTAGGAGCAGTGGGCTGCCGCCCTGATGTAGCATCCGGGGACCAACTCTAGTTCTTTTCCCACTGCCTTGGTCAGGGGCACAGACAGGAAGGAGTATTAACCCTAACATGCATGTTTCTTTTGATGGCAGGAGGAAACCGGAGTACCTGGAGAAAACATGCAAACTCCACACAGAGGACAACCTGGGATGACCCCCAAGGTTGAACAACCCCAGGGTTCGAACCCAGGACCTTTCTGCTGTGAGGTGACACTGGGCCACCGTGCCACCCGAAACAAAAGTAATCTCATTATGTGAGAGAAGTGAAGTAATTAGTTTGATTTCACTGGTAATTTTTCTCTTTAAGTAGGAAATTTAGTTATCCATAAAACGTTAGAAGCTTTCCATTTTTATAGAATTCATCTTACAACCAACAGCATATTTAAGATTGAACAACAGACAATTTAAGATCCCAAAACCCCATTGAGTTGGTTTATAGTAGGTCATCATCAAAACAGTTTGATAAAAGCAGAGAGCAAACATTATGTGGTGACTTTCTTTTCACCTCACCATTACTTTGCGTCTAAACCCTGATAATGTCTGTACTTCTTAGGGAAAAAAAATCATGCTTAGCCATAATGTGGTACTTCATTCATAAACAACTATTATACTAAACAAATTATATTGCTATTGCAACTATTAAAATGCTATATAAATTATTCGAATAGTATTCCTGTATAATACTGCATGGTGGTTATAATGAAGAAAAATGAACTTTGTAAAGCAAAAAGCTACTTTAGCTTTTAGTTAACCATGAAAACCATAAAAGATTGTTTGTGGTTTGAACCAACTGGAAATATTTTGGAAAAAACTTTGTATTAGCATCATTAAACCACATTATCCAGCTACTGGATCAAATTTTCTGACAACACTGCATTGCTGACCCTTCTCCAAGGTTCAGAATCAGTCCATGGGAACGCTCTCACTGATTTTATTTCTTGGTGTGAAAACAACTTCTTGGACTTAAATGTTTCTAAAACCAAGGAACTGATATTCGATTTTAGACGTAACAGAAATGTAGCCAAAGAGTGCATCATACATAATGTAAGTGTGGAAATGGTTACATCATACAAATATTGGAGCATTATCATCAATGATCACCTTAAATTTGACGTGAACACTGAGGCTATTGTGAAGCGGGGGCAACACAGAATTCATCTTCTGTGCAAACTAAATTTCTTTTCTGTCAGTCCTGTCATCCTCTGTCACTTTTATCAATCTTTTATTGAGAGTCTTTAAGTTTTTTGTTTTTTTTTATCTGCTGGTTTCACAGCCTCAAGGTAAAAGGCAGAAACAGCCTGAATAGCATTGTTAAAATCTGTTCTAAGATCACAAGAGTGAAACAAAGAGATCTGAATTCTTTTAGCAACCAAGAAATCCACCAGAAAGCAGCAAGTATTTTGGCTTCTTATGGAACATATTCTTGCAAGGGATTTTTCTCTGTTGCCATCAGGGTGTCGTTATGTTTCACCTGCTTGTAAAACTAACCATTATTCTAAATCATTCACACCTGTTGCAACTTGATTATTAAATGCTCCATATTGTTTTTTATCAGATTGTTTTATCTCCTTTATCAAGTTTATCTTATTGTGTTTCTTATTGTATACTTTTATAGATTTTATTCCACATTTAGCTCCGAGGTGCTATTATTTATTGTTTGTGTTATTTGTTTGTTTGCATGTTACTGTTTTATGTTCACAAGCTTCTCCAAACAAATTGCCCCTAGTGGGATAAATAAAGTTGTTTGTATTGTATTGTATTATCCACTGGTGTCAAGACAATAAACAGGTGTCTAAATCAAATTTGGCTTAACAAAAGGGGCCACACGAGGTATTCTAGCAGGGTCAGAGAGGGTCACTTTGGAAACCGTTTCCAACATTGCTTTTCAAACATAAAGAAAAACCCTCTTACCTAGATTAATGATCATTGTGTGACTAAAGAAGGTGAAGTGGGATTCTATAAATTCAGTTTCAACTTAAGGTTATCTCTGAAATCTCACTTTCCAAATTGTCCTTCTGGCCAAGAGGCTCAAGTAAACTCATCTCACATTTAGCGCTATTGGTGCATAAAGAATGTTTACCACAAGGTGGTAACGGCAGACAGGGCAGATAGAAACCTAACCGCAAAATACAGTAGGGCCTCGTTTAGACAGCAGGCAAATCCGATTTGTTTCTCAAATCTGATCTTTAGGACTGACTGTCCAGACTGTTACTTGCAAGTGATCAGATCGGATTTGGCTTTGCTCAGACTGCAGCCACATCGTCGACCGATCTGCATTGGTTGCTGTGGTAACGACATAGGTGTGGGTACGTTGCATGTGTGTTGTGTGACGTTATATGCTGGCAACTTCTGTGCAGACAGACCACAACAAAACACCATGGAGATATGTCATCTCACTCAGGCACTGTCAAGTCGTGGTGCAGAACTCCTTCATCGCACCAGACAATATCAGCGACGGAGGAGAATCTGACATTAACATGTGATGTGTTGTGTTGTGTTGTGTTATGTTGTGTCGCATTGCGAGTGATGTAATGGACAGATTGAAATCCTATTTGAGTGGCTAGAGTGTCCAGACTGAGACACATCTTTAGAAAACAGATTTGAATCAGATATAAAACCACCTCCGAATGTGGCTCAAATCTCATTTGCAAAGATCAGATTCCAATGTGTTTTTAGCTGTTCAGACTACATAAAAGAAATCAGATTCCAATCTGGATTTGCCAAAAATCAGATCTGGGCTGACAGTCTCAACGGGGTCTAAGTTTTGACGAGTTGGCCTTAGGGTTAGTGCTGCATGTCTGCAGCACAACTGAAAGATGGAGATTAGGTAAAACAAAACTCAAATCATTTAAGTTTGTCCCACAAGATATCCCTAAATCAGGGATGGCCATGCATTTGGAACAACACAGCTCAATATTTTACTTTACAGTACCTTATGTGTCACCGATTGGCATATGCCTTCTCAAATAAATAAATGAACCAATACACAAATAAGCAAACAAATAAACAAACAGACATACATACACACCTGAGATAAAACTTCATGGCACTTGTGATGGTTTTAATGTCCCAGTCACTGCTAAGGAAATCCACATCCCCCGGGCATGTAGAATCTAGCAGACCGGAATGAAGCACAAAATGAAAAGCGTTGATTATACTGATTTGGCTGCAGACAACATTGAAAACAAATTCTGAAGGGGGCAGTGCCTTGCCTCTCCTGCCAATTGATTATCTCTATATGTTCCACTTATAAACTGGAGGAAGAGTAAAATGTAAAAGGTCACAGGGATTTTCTAAAGAATGTATTTAAGTATTTAAAGATATTTGCATTTGATGGCTTTAACATAATTTAACATAGCCAAGTAAGATTAAAAAAAAAGAAATAAAACAATGGACAGAGGAACCAGATGCTGGCTGTGGAATTCCCTTACCAAAGAAGGCATTCAAAAGCTTTTGCACTTGGATATTGCTGCCAACTGTTCTGTACACTCCCTCTTGTGTGAGTCCTGGAAGGGGGAGGGGGAGGTAAGAAAGTGGGCATGTGCTCCGGAGAAATACAGAAGAGTGGAAACATACTATTTCCCCCTCCTCAGTGTCTATCGGAGCCTGCGTTAAAACAGAGAAGTTGAAGACAATATATTCCCACTGCAATTGACTCATTAACCTGCCACAGTTTTGAGCTGAGCAATTCATTCATTCATTCATTCATCATCAGCCGCTTCTCCGGGGTCGGGTCGCGGTGGCAGCAAGCTAAGCAGGGCACTCCAGACATCTCTCCCCCCAGCAATGCCCTCCAGCTCCTCCTGGGGGATCCCAAGGCATTCCCAGGCCAGATTGGACATGTAGTCCCTCCAGCGAGTTCTGGGTCTACCCCGGGTCTCCTCCCAGTTCGATGGGCCCAAGCTGAGCAATACTGCTTGAAAATTTTATCAAATTACACATTTAAATTGAGTTGACGTTTGTTTGGTTGACTTCAAATGCTTAGGAAACATTAACTAAGTCAAGTAGACGACTATGATACAGCATCACATGGTAATACTTGGCATACTGTTCCTCATAGAACTGCTGTGGGGTGAAAAAGGGGTTTCAGCGTACTCTACAGTACGACTCAACAGCACCCTCCTAAGCACACCAACAGAACTGGAAGGAACAGGGATGGCAAATGAACATGTCTTCTTACCTTTTGTTTCAACATAGTTGATGCACTTTCGCACAAACTTGAATCCAACTTCATTCAGCTCCACTGTGAAGATTTAAAGACGAAAAACAGAGGAAATTAACAGCAAACAGAGACTTTTAGAGAACTGCTGTGGCAAAAACACAAGGTATATAGTATATTTAATAACACAAAATAAAGACCATAGAACAAATTATCTTACTTTCAGCTTGCTTGTGGATTGGTGAATGATAAATCTAAAATGAAAATACAATGTCAGATAAAAGTTAGGGAACTGCAGCACTTCTACAGAAAAATTAGAAAGCACCATAGCACAAAATTCATCTATCTATTTCCCGCACAGTCACGATCGGTTCAGCATGATAAATTAACATGAGGAAATCTCTCAATCAATTTTTGAGAGCCAAGTCTACTTTTGATGATCTCATAAAGAAACAGCGATGCTCCACTAAAAGTAAATGTGAGGCCAACTTTGACACGGTGGCAGTATTCAGGTATATTTTTGAGATGGTGATACAAAAAAACATCTCACCAACAAAGATAAGTTGGGTGGAAGCAAGATGTCATCAAAACAGGACATTTAAAATCAACACAAAGGACAATGGAGAACAAAAAAAAAGTGAGCAAATTTTTTTTGATCTTGAGTGGAAAGCACAGAAAGAAAGAAAGAAAGAAGAAGAAAGCCACTTTATTTTGTCATTGTACAGGTTACAATGAATTTGTCTTCTGAATTTAACCCATTCCATTATACAGGAGCAGTGGACAGCTGCAGCGCCCAGGGACCAACTCCAGTTCTTCTTTCCATTGCCTTGCTCAGTGGCACAGACAGGAGTATTAACCCTAATATGCATTTCTTTTTGATGGTGGGCGGAAACCAGAGCATCCAGAGGAAACCCACACAGACACAGGCAGAACATGCAAAGTCCACACAGAGAGGACCTGGGACGGCCTGGGGTTCGAACCCAGGACCTTTTTGCTGTGAGGCAACAGTGCTAACCACTGGGCCACTGTGGTTAGAGTATGTTGGTGAAAACAAGGCTGTGTGTGTGTGCATATATGTTTACATTCAAGGACAGAAAACCATATGGTTGCGGACAGAAAGTATATCTATTGCCTTATAGATGGAAAACTTGAAGTACGCTTCGTTGACAGTGTAACAGTACTATATCACAGTCAAGGTCCTCTATATCTAGTCAGAAACTATAGAACTTGGAATGTCTCAAGTGGTTATTCTAATGGCAGAAATGAAAGGGGGGGAGCACAATTTTCCTAACTTTTAAATTAATTTTTTTTCATTTTAAATGTTTAAAATGCCCAAAGGATTTCAAGCAAAATTATTTTCCCTCATAAAGATTTCCAACGTGAGGTTAGAATGGGGACAGTGAAGTGATAAATCAATCTGGAACAACCAAAGTTGGTTTTGGCAAGTATTAAGGGTACAGAACACGGCAGCAAGGGTCGTAACAAAACCCAGGATGAGAGATCACATTACGCCAGTTTTAGCATCTTTACACTGGCTTCCTGTAGCATTGAAGATTGATTTTAAAATTCCTTTATTTGTGTTTAAAGCTCTACATGGTTTAGCATCCTCATACCTATCTGACTGCTTATCTGACTATGTTCCAAGCCGCTCTCTTGGATCCTCTGGTACTGGCCTGCTCAATGTCCCTAGAATGAACTACAAAAAGTATGGCGAAGCAGCATTTTGTTTTTATGCACTGACGGCTTGGAATAGACTCCCCCAAAAAATAAGAGAAGCAATGTCCATAGATAGTTTTAAGAATCAGCTCAAGACCCATTCTTATGCTCTTGCTTTTAATTAATTCCACTTTATATTTCTTTTTATTCTTATTTTTTTATCGTGTACTGTGGTTTTATTTCTTGCCGTTTTATGTTTTTTTTGCCTAGGTCTGTGTTTTATTATTTTTAACTTATTTTATCTGTATTGTTGTTGAGTTTTATTGTCTCCCCTGTTTTTAATGTAAAGCACTTTGAGCTGCATTTTATGTATGAAAGGCGCTATACAAATAAAGTTTATTATTATTATTATGAGTTTGTGGATATTACCTGCTCTGAATACTCACGGCGTTGACCCTTACTTGCTTGTATTTATTTCCATTGACATGAAAATCTTACCAAGTTTATCCAACAAGTGCAAAAAAAAAACCCAAAGTAACCAAGATAAGCTAGTTTTTATTTGTATTCTTCAAAAAAAAAAAAGAAAAAGTACTGACTTTACTGAGAGAAAGCCAGTTAAAAACCTAAATTCTAGTGGTGAATATACACAAACCAAGGGATGCTAATGTCTGAGATTGGCTTCTCATGCATTTATATTTCAGTGGGCTGCAAAATGGTGCAAAATTAATAAATAAAAGTAGAAATGTCACCTTAGCTTAAAAAGAATAGAAAATCACTTAGGTAAGATGGAATTAATTTCATCTGGAATTTCATCTACAACTGAAAAAAACCAACAAGCTTGATAAAGAGCCGGGAGCTAAGTGAATTTCCCTAAAACTGGCTGGTAATTTAGGCAGTATATGGACAGTGACCATGGAAAAGAGAATGTGACCTTGGGGGTAATTTGGTTTAAGTTAGTAATAAAAATCGAATCACGAGCAAAAAGGGGCAATGCTGATAGGACATGACTATTTTGGGTTGTTGACAACAAGCAGTTTACAATGTAACTTTAATCATGTGACCAGATGTCATTGTGGAGGCTTGAGCAATGTGCAAAAAAACGAATGCAAAGTTACCAGGGTTTTAATAGCTCTGTTATGAAAACAAATAGGAAGGGAAGTACTTCTAGTGCCTGACTGACTGCAGAGACAATACTTTAACTTTATGCTTTACTGTAGGTTTCTTTTTGCAGGCACCATCTATTGCCATTTTCATGACTTGACTCGTGTATGATAGAGAATTCATGCAATTGCTGTCAGTATGGGGATTTCCAGGCATTCGACTATGATAGACACAAAAGCAATTTCCTGAGTGGATTAAGTTACCACTGTACATGTGCACTGTGCATGGAAAAAAAGAGTGATGAATATGGAAAAAATAGCCAGGGATAAAGGCTAAAAAAATGCAGAGGGATAAGATGTCTGAGAAGGTCCATAAACTTAAGACTATTCACAGGTTTCATATGCATACTGTTACTAGCACAGAATGTCTATAAATAGTGTGCCATTTTGAAACAGGATTACTATTACAACACATCATAAGTCAGGCAAAATTAAACTGTTTCATGATAGTTCTGAAAGATGCGGAAACCTTATGAACTCAGGAGTATCAAGAGCAAAGATGCTGCTAAACGTCTTTTAGCCCTTTTGAAAGATTGAGGAGGATTCTGAGCCTTTTTTTGTTGTTGTTGTGGACAGCTTACATTTCAACCGAACATTCCATGAAACAGTTATGATAACATACAATATGGCCAATTATGAAGCCTTCAAAGTAAATATAAATTGGGATTTATGGCTTAGAATGTAAAATGAAAAAGAATGATGTGGCAAAGGTGGCTTATTTTGCAAGAAAAGTCTTGATTTCGTCTGATAGAGATGATCCTTGGAATTAAAATGACGACTCAAAGAGCTTGCTTGGCAGCAATATTGCACAGTGGATTGTAGGATTTGCTCCAGAGTATTTGGGCAAAGAGTATGGAAAAGGTCTTGTGAAATTTTCACTGTTGAGAAGATGGTGGGGGAAGTTGGGCAGGAAGGACAAACCGAAAAGTGCACCTTCTGTATTTTCACATCCTCTTGCAAGACAGTGATGAATTGTATTTTCTTTAACACACCAGTAGCTAGCCAGATACAGAAAATGTTTCACCCATGCACAACATTTTGAGTTTAATGATTTATCAATCTTTTTATTTATTAAGTATACTAATTTAGCGGACACTGCACCCAAAACATGTATGGGAGACATGTGGCATCTTGTTAAATTAAAATGACTTATTTAGAATATTGACAGCAAAATATTATTCAAAAATCTGAACTACAACCTGAAGACGAAGTATCATTAACATATAGTATATGACACATTTTTGCTCATGAGTCAATTCAGTATTTGAAAGCCGAGAAACTGCCTCACTCAATGACAGAACTAGGTAGCAGTATGAATACTTTGAAAACTTAAGAGTAACCAAATCATAGTCCATTTTAGTGGGTTTGCTGACATCTATGGGTTAAAAACCATGTAAAGGTTAAAAACACACCAGGCTGGTCTTGGTGCTCTGTAATGCTAGCATAGCAGGATAAAAACAGCTGCAGCTAATAACATGAATAATGGGTGTTGGATGTAGGCAAGCCAAAGAACCAGCATTGACAGTACTATTGACAACTGTTAGTGCTTCGTATGTCTGTCTGCGCTGATAAGTGTGCAGACACACCTAAATAAAAATAATAATAAAAAAAACAACCATTATTAATGTTATTAACTGCAGCTGTGTTTACCTTGCCATGCTGACCAGCCTGGCATTTTTTTTTTTTTTTTATGTTTTTTTTTTTTTTTTTTTTTGGCATTTGCCTCCTTTATTGGATAGTGACAGTAGAGAGAGACAGGAAAGGCAGGGGGAGAGAGGGGATGACATGCAGAGGGGGGCCCGGGCTGGATTCGAGCCCAGGCCACTGCGGTATGGGCTCAGCCTTATGTGGTCGCGGCGCGCTATACCAGGTGAGCCACTGGGGCGCCCCAAGCCTGGCATGTTTTTAACCTTTACATGGTTTTTTAACCTGTAGATATCAGACAACCCCCTAAACAGGTCTAGGGTTTAGTTACTCTTTAAAGAATTGTGGGGAGTGTAGTACAGGGATTTTTTTAAATCATGAAGATCAAAAGAGATCAATAAATGACAACTAATTATAACTACAGGCTACTATGACTGGCCAGATGTCCACTGCAACACAGTTGAGCTATACATTAAGGGAGCCCCAAAGTGTATGAGAAGTTTAAGAGAAATGTCTTGTGCCGTAATTAATTTGGAAGACAAGTTCTGATCATCTGTACCTGAACAAGCAACAATTACAAACATTCATCAAATTTTGGCTAAAAGTAACCCAAGTGGGTAACCTGAAAACAAGAAACTCAGTAGAGCTGCATTTGTTTCCCAAACACTCAAATACTAATTTTTGGTACTCACATTTTTGAGGTATAACAAATTGTTGAGAATATCAAAGATGAAATGCATCTTTTTTGCTGCACTTTGGTTTCAAACTGAAAAAATACACAACTTTATTCTGTTAAAAAAATGGAATTAGAATTCTCAAATTACTACATGCCATTTGTTTGAGGTCCTTAAATCCAATTTTAAAATGCAGGTTTAGTGAGACAGCTGTTCATAAACAGTTTGGAGAGTGCTGGTCTACGCTTTACATTTAATATTCCATTAGACATCCATCCATCCATTATCCAAGCTGCTTATCCAAATTTGGGTCACGGGATGCTGGAGCCTATCCCAGCAGTCATTGGGCGGCAGGCAGGGAGACACCCTGGACATGCCAGCAGTCCATCACAGGGCCGACAAGCACACACACACACACACACACACACACACACACACACACACACACACACACACACACACACACACGCCTAGGGACAATTTAGTACGGCCAATTCACCTGACCTACATGTCTCTGGACTGTGGGAGGAAACCGGAGCACCCAGAGGAAACCCACACAGACATGGGGAGAACATGCAAACTCCACACAGAGGACAACTTGGGACGACCCCCAAGGTTGTACAACCCCAGAGTTCGAACCCAGGACCCTCTTGCTGTGAGGCGACCGCGCTAAGCACTGCGCCACCATGCCACCCTACTTTGTATTTATGCATTTCAATAATTTTTGATAGACAGATTAAAACAAATATGGTTTTGGCAAACGGAACTATTTTCAACTGCTAATTGCAAATACTGCTCATTTCAGAGCAATTAGACATTCACTGCTGAATAAGTACTGCAACATATATTGCAAGACTTTTCCCCGATTTTTTTTCTGAAGCAAAGACAATCTACAAGGACTTCAAAAGGACCAACAGTCCGTGCTACCTTGAATCCTAAAAAAAATTGATTAAGTAAATAACAATAAGTGAATAAAAATAAACTCACAGGCTCTTTTCCATCCATAGCTTCCATCCACAACTTCCTGTTTCCCTCTGAAAGAGCCTGGAACGTGACAGGTGTGTTTCTATGGCAAGAGTAATACAGTATGTATCATTTAAATGTAAAAGATTGCCTTGAGATTTGCCATAAAACCTGTTGCACCCAAACCTAAACAGCGATTTCATTTCTAATCTCTAAATATACAGCAAACAAACAGCTACACGGGATTCCAAAGTACAATTTAAGTTTTTTCTTTTTTTTTTTTGGCTTTTCCCCCCTTTTTCTCCCCCAATTGTATCCGGCCAATTACCCCACTCCACTCTTCCAAGCTGTCCTGGTCACTGCTCCACCCCCTCTGCCGATCCGGGAAGGGCTGCAGACTACCACATGCCTCCTCCAATACATGTGGAGTTGCCAGCCGCTTCTTTTCACCTGACAGTGAGGAGTTTTACCAGGAGGACATAGTGCATGGGAGGATCACGCTATTCCGCCCCGTTCCCCCTCCCTCCCAAACAGGTGCCTCGACCGACCAGAGGAGGCGCTACTGCAGCAACCAGGACACATACCCACATCCGGCTTCCCACCTGCAGACACAGCCAATTGTGTCTGAGGGGCGCCCGACCAAGCCGGAGGTAACACAGGGATTTGAACCAGCAATCCCCGTGTTGGTAGGCAACAGAATAGACTGCACTGCTACCTAGATGCCCAAGTTTTTTTCATTTTGATTGAATTTCAAACTATACCTTTGTTACAGAAAGAGCTCTCCCCTTAAATTGGAATACAAATTCCATCACAGAGACAGCAACTAGTGATATATAAACCCATTCGATAATCATTTTCTCCACCTGACTGCACTGTTGAAGCTCTGCTAGACTTGATTAAAATCCCTTTGGGTAACCATGGGGTTTGAACATGAACACCAATATGACAATCAGTGTTGATAAACACAACTTCTACAATCTGTCTACTGCAGAAGCAACAAAATTCTGTGCCAAATTTCACAGCCAGTAGCCTACTCTTTAAATTGTTAACTTCCAACTGTGCTCCAAGTTTAGCACATTGCAAAACTATGTCGTGTTTTGCCAACTGCATTGTGCAAGAGAAAAAGCAACTACAATCAACGCTTGCCACTTTTTGCAGCTAGAAACTACTGCAGTTCATGAATAATCCCTATATGAGTGAGCCTTCTATCTCTGACATAAAGGTATTAACTACAATGACATTTACATTTGCTCATTAGGCACTTTTATCCAAAGTGACTAAAGAGAGTCAGCAATTGGTGGATGAATTCAAACGTTACCAGCATCACACAGACGTACAAGTACACAAAAAGAAAGAACAATGGCTATAGGTGTGTTTTTATGAGGGATTCCTTTCTAAATTCTTCAGAAAATTGCCTGAGCGTGACAAGGAAAAACAAACAAAATCTTACTGCTTTTCAAGGTGAATAATCTACCCGTTTGTAAGCTGAACAAATCTCATCAAGCCCATGAGTCACAATGTAGGTTATAAACAACTCTCAGCCATGAGATAATGAGAGGTAAGAAGGCCAGAGAGTTCAGTGGGCAGTGTGATTGGTTGAGGTAGCAAAGAGGCCTTTTTGTCTGCAAAGTTCTGATTAGGGCTTTGGTATTGTTCACGTTGGCCCAAGTTGGTGGTGTTCAGAGAAACACTTTCAAGCATCTCATGCATGGTTTAAACCCCCTTTAAACCTTTAAAATATCCAATCAAAATTCAATTGTCTTCAGAGAGAAGCCCTGAATATGACATATCTGCCTTTAGCTGATGTTTTTAAGTGCATTTTGTACTGAGTGGCCTGCCTATATAAATATGAGTTCATCATGTTCCTTTCCCTGAAAAATCAGAGCGTGCCATCTGTTTACAGCATAAGCCTGTTGCTACAGGACTGTGTGGGCTAGAATCCAGTTAGCCCCTCACACTCTGTCCTTCTATACCACCTGTTCACCTCACTGCTTAGACCTGTTTATCCCACAAGGCAGTCGCGTTACCTCATCTCAGTTTTGTTAGTTCTAACCTCTCATTAGCCTCAAAGTCGAAGCAGAAGCGCTTGTCTATAGATTCTGTCTTCCGGCGGATGCAGGATTTAAGTGTCAGTTCTGTAGGACCCTAGAGTAAAAAAAAGAGCGAATTGGTAAGTGGGAGTTGTGAGAGAGAGAGCGAGAGAGAGAGAGAGAGAGAGAGAGAGAGAGAGAGAGAGAGAGAGAGAGAGAGAGAGAGAGAGAGAGAGAGAGAGAGAGAGAGAGAGAGAGTTTTAGATCCATTTCTTAACTGACAATCAGTGTGAAGAAGTACATGTAAATAATTTGATGAACAAATGTCAGAATTAGAGGTACACAAATTTATGATTTATGTTTTGCAGTCTATGGAGGGATATGATAAACAAATAGCGAGTTTCTTTTTATTTAAGTACCTGTTTAGTTGTAGGTTTCTGTTCACAAGGAACCATAACCAACAGTCTGCTTTCTTTGTGGTACTTGCAGTAGTACTTTACCCATGACACACCCAAAGCCCCTTTGGAAAAAAAAGTCAAGTCAGATCAAGTGTGGTGGGATTAGGAATATAGTCAAAGTGATACATACACACAGCCCATGTACTAACACTTCTCTTGACTGTAGAGGTATCCCTCCATTGTTGGCAGATGGTGCATTTTACAAATCTGGGATGGCTGTTTCATTCTCTTCATCAGCTCCTCCATCTCCTCCCGTGTGCTCTCATAGTGGTTCCTTGTCTGTAGATAGAATCCCAAGATAGGATTGTGGATAACTATGGAAGTCCAGTTAAGGCATCCTCAAACACATTAATGGTATCAATTGTTGTTACTGATGCCACTACTTACATTTTGCAAGCTGAGCTGTAGCTCCTGTTTGTAAGGCATGAAGTCCTGAGTCATCTCTACAGTCAGGTTATTGAGTGTTAGAATGCTGTGAAGAAATACTAAGACCTGCATAAGCAAAGCAGAATTAAATAGATAAATTAATTATGGTTTAAAAAAAAAGAGAGAACCGTTTTCAGATATTTACTCCAAAGTGGCAGGACTTTTACTTTTTTTTTTTTGATCCCCCCTCCTATTTTGTCCCCGATTGTACCCGGCCAATTACCCCACTCTTCCTGAGCCATCCTGATCGCTGCTCCACCCCCTCCGGCCCAAGCCAGGGAGGGCTGCAGACAACCACATGCTTTCTCCAACGCACATGGAGTTGCCAGCCGCTTCTTTTCCCCTGACAGTGAGGAGTTTCGCCAGGGGGATGTAGCGCGTGGGAGGATCATGCTATTCCCCCAGTTCCCCCTCCCCCCTGAACAGCTGCCCCGACCGACCAGAGGAGGTGCTAGTGGAATGACCAGGACACATACCCACATCCGGCTTCCCGGCAATCCCCATGCTGGCAGGCAACGGAATAGACCACTACGCTACCCAGGCGCCCCCAGGACTTTTAAGTTTTATATCTTCTCGTTTAGCAGAGGCTTTTATCCGAAGGGACTTGCAAGTATGCAATTAGCAGATTCCGTGTCAACCTACAGCACTGAATACTTATGATGTCTTAGCCATACATGCATGCCATGTTAAGTGATAATAATGTACATGCATGACGGGTAGATCACCGAAGTTGAGATGCAAAGAATAGGGGATCAAAATAAAAAATTGCCTGACAATGCCACAAATCAGTAAAACAACAATTCTCGGGGCCTTCTGTGGATTATGTTAGGCCCTGAATATATTATCTTGAATGACGTAAACAAGTCTGAAGCCTTGATGAATGACAGGAGTTTCTTTCCACCATTTTTTGGCCAAGTGAGCGAAAAATCTGGAAGACTTAATATTGGTGTTGACAAATAACTCATGTGTGAATGATCTTTTCAGTCTATGATCAACATTATTTTACAGTAGAGCGGATTCCTGTGAGCCCTTGTTACATGTTCAGGCCTGGAACCAAAGAATGGGAGGCTAAAGACATCACTCACAGGCTCCACCACGTCAAACTTCTTCCTGTCCTGCACCTGATGGATCTGATAGACATATTCCACTGATGACTCATAAAAGTTCACTTGCTCTTTGTCCAGAAGTTCATCAGCCTGCAGCATAGAAAAGCAATTTCAAAAAGTAGCCCATTTAAAATGAATTCAAAATTTTCAGTTGTCAATATTGTTGCTGAAAAATCTTTGTTGTGTTTCAATGTATTTCAGCAGACCTCTTGAAGATGACTCTCTTTCTTCTTGGCAGAAAGATTCAGGTGTTTATCCAACTGAGAGTAGTATTTTTCACTCTCTTTTTCAAACTTCTTCCTCCTCTCCTAAGGTAAAAATGTAAGTGTGACACCTTGAGATTGTAGTATGATTTAAATGCATCACTGTTAAGGTCGGTGAACTCTTGCCACTGATGAAGTGCATCACATGTTAACAAGGAGTGGCATCCTTCTGTCCCAAGGAGCTGTTCTTCCGTACTACAGTTGACCTTAAAACTTAATTTCGCCAGTCTGTTAGCACAGTTTATAAATAATATTACCGACTGTCTTGTCAATTTTAAATCCAATTTTATGCAAAACATGCCGTTTATTTACATGCACAATATTTTAATAAAATGTTAATGTCTCTCTCATTACTCTTTTGAAATTGTGCCTAGCCAAAACAGGCATGCTGTTAACCCCTTTTAAGACCAATGTAAACTCATTTCTGTTAAACCAAGCTGCACGGGGGGGGGGGGGGGGGGCACACCTTTAAATTGCAATATATCACCCAAAGAAATTACTGCATACCATGCTAATTACGCACGTTAATGTTTCCAGATGATTTTATGGAGCACATTGGGCTTGTAACTTCACAAACATACAGTATGCACACTGCTACAACCTGTATGTTTCCTGCCAAATGTCTTTAGAAAGTATAGGGTGGGTCAAGGAACTGATCATCATTACTGTTCATGACAGAGTTTATATTCTCAGAGCAGCCCTCACACTAATACAAGATTTAGAGTGAAGTGGCTTACTACTGTATGTAGACTATGTGTACATTATAAAGCTGTTACTCAAAAGTGATCCTTTTAGTCCTTAAAAGGACTGAACTACATAGTTAGACCAAACTATCATGACACTATATGGTTTGTAAATACACAAGGATACTGCTTTGAATATAGACTAAATAATACACTGAACAACTGCTATCTAAAAAGAGATAATTCACACACACACACACACACACACACACACACACACACACACACACACACACACAGCCATTTTAAATAAATACCAAATAAAATTTTGAATAAAGACTCACTTTTGTTAATCCTATTTGCTCCTTCCGGAACTTCTCTAATGGCTTAATAAGCAGATCAGAAGCATTCTGAACCTGTACAGGAAAACATGGTATAGTTGATAGTGGGCAAAAATGCATATGCAAGCTCATCATATAAATGACATACCATGCCAACTATAGTATCAGTTTAACAGGTACTCAAGTGAGTTTATGTTCTGTGCACAAAACTTGATGGCATGAGTTCAGAAATGAAGGGTGCAACAGGCCCATCAGAGTTAGTAATACCTATTATGCTCCAGCAGAGGTTGCTCATTGATACCAAAAAAAAAACACAAGTGTCCAGATGCCAACTATGTTCAAAACCATCTGTATCTACAAAATCCAGTCTAACAGGAACTACTTCTTGCTCAAACAAATAACACAATATAGTTTCCTGACTTAAAGCATATAGGGCAAAACAGTGAAGCAAGGGAGTTTGAGCTTTTTTTTCTTTCTTTTTTTTTACTGGGGTGGACAGAAAGAGGAAACAGTGAAGACCACAAATATGTTTACCACAAATGTGTCATTTGAAAAAAGTGAAGTGAGCATAACTTATTTAGGTTATTCCTAGTTATGTCAACAAGAATGAAGGCCAAAGAAGATGCAGATTCATGAAAGAGGATGTTGATAACCCACCATCATCATCCTGTCATGTTCCACTTCCTGGAGAAGACCGGCAAACTCTTGGAAAGACTGAGCTAAGAACAAGAAAACAAAGATGACAACTGGCCTGGCACATTTTTATCCAACTTTTTGTCACAGAAACTTTCCAAGTTTTTGATGGGTACTAGACTTAACTGCAAATAGCTACATGTTAGAAATGTGACATAAACTGAAAGAGGGCACATAGTCAAGACAAAGGCAACCACCTCTCCAGAAGTACTCTTTAGAAGATAACATTCATGCAACAAACACTGGGTTTAAATTTGGTGCAGTATTTGTACTATCTTACCAATGTTAATCTCGTCATCTGTCAGAGAGTCACCAATGAAATCGAACTGGAACACACTAAGTGTCTGTGAGAACTTCTGTACTGCCAATGAATAGCCTGGAAAAAAGCACATTTGATTTTATTGAAATATTTGAATAAAGCTGAATAAGTCAACTGCAAGCTCTAAATACTGTCATTTTATGAATCCAGCAATGGTCTCAGCTGTTTAAGAAAAGTATGCTGTCTCTGTTTTACATCTTTTGTCTAATTAAGAATGTATTAAACCCCAGAGCTTTATTCTATTTCAGGCAATAAATTCTGTGCTTACCCCCCCCCCCAGCCAGCCAGCCAGCCAGCCAGCCAGCCAGCCTTTGGAAGCGTCATTGAAAAAAAGCAAGCAGTTCCTCTATCATATCATTAATAAATAGATGACATCAGGCTCCACACTGCACCTGTGATGAGAAATTTCATCTGCACTGAACCCTCTTGCCAGTTTGACTCATTTTAAACAGATTTCTCTGTTAGACTTAAAAGGGTTAATACCTCACTTAAGGTCTTCCATCTATCCATTATCCAAACCGTTTATCCTACTCTCAGAGTCATGAGGATGCTGAAGCCTATCCCAGCAATTCTTGGGCAGCAGGCAGTGAGACACCCTGGACAGGCCACCAGGCCATCACAGGGCCAACACACACATTCACACCTAGGGACAATTTAGTAGTTAATTCACCTGACTTACATGTCTTTAGACTGTGGGAGGAAACCGGAGCACCTGGAGGAAACCTACGCAGACATGGGGAGAACATGCAAACTCCACACAGAGGACAACCCAGGATGACCCCCAAGGTTGGACTACCCCGGGGCTCGAACCCAGGACCTTCTTGCTGTGAGGTGACCGTGCTAACCACTGCACCTCCGTGCCACCCCACATAAAGTCTTCCACCTGTCAATTAGACACCATCTCCACTAGGTTCCTGAAAGAGGTATTTAAGACAGTCGGCCCATAAATTCTCTCCATTATCAACTGCTCACTGTCTACTGGTTTATTTCCATATAGTTTTAAACATGCAATAATAGTCCAGCATCTCCTGAAGAAGCCCGCTCTCGACCCTCTTGTTTTAAGCAATTTTAGACCAACTTCAAATCTACTTTTTTTTTTAATCTAAAATCTGAGAAAAGTCTGTTTCTTCTCAACTAATTGCACACATGAATAATTGTAGCATCTTTGAGCAATATCAATCAGGATTTTGTGCCCACCACAGCACAGAAATAGCTCTTATTGAAGTTACCAACAACTTACTGCTCGCCACTGACTCTGCTTGTTCAATTTTAATCCTGCTAGACTTGAGTTCCGCTTTTGATATGGTTGATCAAGAAATCCTTTTAAATCAACCTGGAAAACTATGTGAGCATTAAGGACACTGCT
Organism: Lampris incognitus; assembly: GCF_029633865.1. Classification (NCBI taxonomy): domain Eukaryota; kingdom Metazoa; phylum Chordata; class Actinopteri; order Lampriformes; family Lampridae; genus Lampris; species Lampris incognitus. The sequence continues at coordinate 27,889,914 of NC_079218.1, forward strand.
CTTGACTGGTTCCGATTCCTGTCTTGACAGATCTTTTCCTGCTGTAATGACAGAATTCTCCTCATCCCCAGCCCCCCTTGCATGCGGTGTTCCCCATGGGTCTTGGTCCTTATTATTATTATCCTTGTTCTTGGTCCAATATTATTTTCCATTTACATGCTTCCCTTGGGTCAGATCATCCACAATCATAATATTAATTTTCGCTGTTACGCGGATGACACCCAACTTTATGTCCCTCTTGCTGGTAGTGACACAGACGAACTTTCCCGTGTTATGGATTGTCTCTCCGACATTAAATGCTGGATGTCACAAAACGTCCTCCAGCTCACTGAGTCCAAATCTGAGGTCGTTTTATTTATTCAGTCCCCCTAACCTGAACTGCAACCTGAAAAATAATCTTGGGAACCTGTCCACCAATGTCAAGCACTCCGTCCATAATTTGGCTGTATTCTTTGACTCTATGCTGTTTTGACACACAAAATCACCAAGGTAGTACAGTCTTGCTTTCTCCAAATCAGTAAGATTGCAAAAATTATAAATTTTCTATCTCAAATGGACCTTGAAAAAGTCATCCATGCATTCATTTTGTCACGTCTGGATTATTTTAATTCCCTGTATTCAGGGCTCAGTCAAAAGTCCATCTCCCACTTCCAGCTCATCCAAACCTCAGCAGCCAGACTGTTAACAAATTACAAGAGACATGAACACATCAATTCCATTCTTGGGAGTGATAGGCTGTTAGGTATAGGATTGATTTTAAATGTTTACTAGTTACTTTTAAAGCCCTAATAAGCCTTGCTCCTACCTATATCACAGATTTACTCACACCCCATGAGCCTAGCCGCTGTCTGTGCTCCTCAGGTAGGAAATTATTAACTGTTCCTTCAGCCAGCCTTGTTACAACAGGTGACCAGACGTTTTCCGTTAAGAGCCCCACAGCTCTGGAACTCCCTGAGGAAATTAGGTTAGCGAACTCACTGTCTTCTTTTAAATCACTTCTCAAAACTTACTTTTACAGGAAGGCTTTTTAGAGTAAATCTGTTGTTGGTCAATTTTATATTTCTTTTATTACTTGTATTTAACTTGTTTCAACCATACACTTTGTTTTACCGGGTTCAGTGTTCTATGTTTTAATTATGTTCTTGTGATTTTTATCCTGACTTTTACCTCATTCTGTAAAGCAGATCAGGTCTTATGCTTAATGTTTTTCTACTATTTCATCTTGTATTGTAAAGCACCTTGTAAAATTGTTTTGAAAGGTGCTGTATATATAAAGTTTATTATTGTTATTATCATTATTTTAAGAAAGTAAAGAAAGAAATAGGAGCATCCTTGGCAGGGCTCTGGGCCATCGAGAGATAGTGAATATTGTGGTATCAGAGGTTGAGCTGCCACACTTACTAATTACTGATTACACATGCCAACTGGAAACAATTAGCCTAAATACGAGCCATAAACTCACTCATAACACAAACAACTAAAGCAAAAGCATATTACCACAGCGGTAAAACCAACACACCAGAAATACTCAATCACTGGAGCAATCCAATGTCTCCATTGCAAAGGAGACCCACTATTATAATAAATTAGCTGATATGGATGGGGAATTCTATCACTGATTTAAATACAAATTGATTTGCTGTATTATCTGTCAGCACAGTGCACAATGAAACAAGCACTTGTGACCCCAAGCTATTCCTAAAACGTTCCCTACACTGTGGCAACACTATTTACAATGACAGTTTCTGTTTTCGAGATAAAAAGCTTGCCATTGATGATCTGAATAGAACAGAGTATTGGAGGGTCAAACAAATTGAACACAGCTCCACTCACTGGTAAAACACAGAGCACATGCATCCAAACTACAATATACTAACTACAATATAAATGGCTCTGCTCCACGCTGCCAATGTTCTGGCCATGCAACAAAAGCAGTGACAGCACAGAACTGATGGGAGCATCTGACTTTTCAGGACACCGCGGTTTTATCACTACAGTTTTAGCACTGAAAGAGGCAGAAGTGCAGGAAGCATAAGCGGGCAAATACAAGTCTTGCAACCGCCATATTTTGCTGAAGCTTGCCTTGAGGAACAGAGGAACTCATTCCCTTAACCCCCCCCCCCCCTTGATGTGTGCCCCATCTGTGATCCAGCGCCCTAATGAAGGCCCAACTGAAGAAACCCCCTCAACCCATTAATATACAACTGAGTTTTCTATATAACATGCGAGTCACTTCATGTGGAAAACCGAATATTAGATCAGAGCATGCTTACCCTTGATTGCATTGATTACACTGTTGCCATCTTTTATAACATCTTTGAGGAATTTGCTCGTTCTCTCCAACTCTACTTCATAACATTTGAGTGTTTCCCTAAATTCTGGACTGTCCAGATAGCAGTCACTGAACTCAAGAGGAGGATGTCCCATTGTTTTGGCGAACAGATTTCAATAGGACATTGAAAGAATTGGCCGATAAAACTGCAACAGACAAATTTTATCTAATAGATATTAAATTTTTTTAGATGAGGCGACTCCACGTTCAGCTCCAACCCACGTTCAGTCTACTCATTCTTAATCCCTTCGCAATTGCAGTGACGATGGCATATCCGCAGCAGGCTGAAACAGCAACTGATCCAAAAGTTGTACGTCTCTAAATATTAATGAGGCGAGCACGAATTTACCCCCTCGCCTCCTCTCCGAGCGTGTTTAAAGTGATTATTATTGCGTTCCTTTCTTTGCCACTTTTTCCTTGTTGCGTTGTCATGACTGGAGGAGCGGTTGGAAAGAGCCGGAGCTCGTTCCATTCCAAAATAAGTGCACCCTTTTCGAGGAGCCCTTTTTCCCTTCTTTTTTGATATATTTTGTCAAAACTGATGTGATGGAAAATATGTTGACTGACCTAAGTGAAATAAAATGGGACTAAGTAATTATTCATTCGGCAAAAGATAAGTCATTCGTGACGGAGAGAGCATTTACAACCTGTTACTCCTGTGCTTATGTAGCGGAGCGGAAGACAAAACAAAGTGAGACGCGTCCAGCAAGCTATGGCTCTACAAAAAACATCCCTATTCCCCCACCCATGAGGTTCTTAAAGGGACAGGCCCTCAGTTACGATCCTGCACTCACAAGGATGTATTTTCTAAAAAAAAAAAGTTTAATCTCTCATCACTAACTACCACGAATACCACCACACCTGTGGGAACAGCGTGTTAAAACAGAGGTAGAGTGCCTTTGGATAGTACATTTGAAGCGTTCTCACGAGACATGCCGCGAGTGTGCAGAGGCACAAGTGTACTCTGTATAAAAAGTATCACAACCATGTGATCATTATCTAAACGGAGTGTGTCTGTGTCATACGTGCACCTGACAGGGGTGTGTAAATGCACCCTGAAGTTTGTCACCGATGCTGAATCACTGACCTTATATTAGGAACGGACTGGGGGGGGGGGGATATTTCTTGTCAGACTGAAAAAAATGTATTTAATCTCAGACGGATTAATATATTGTAAAAAACAAAACGTGATGCATCAAGAGTTCAGCACATTTTAATATGCGCCTAGATCTTGACATTTGTTTTCTAAATAGTAGGCTACGATTGCCCTGATTTAAATGTGTATTTATTAAACTAAACATTTGGACACCGCAATAATTCTTGTCCGATAGGCCTTAGTTATTTGGTGGGGAAAGAAGCCATTTAGACTCGCTGAAGAAATTGCTGTCGCCGTTTTGAGAAACTGCTGGACCTGTGGTTCTGCATCCAGCCCCTTGGGGACCCGCAGTAGCGCTGGTTTTCTATTTTGACAGGTAATTAATTGCATTCAGCTATTGTTCCAGTTATTCCAGCCTCCAATCAGGGACGTTTTAAACTTTGAATAACAAATTAATGTAATTATCTAACTACCTGGAGGTTTCGTTACAACATGCTACTACGACAAGTTCATCTCGCTGATTTTTAGCAAAGCTTAATTGACCTGAGAGGGAGGATGCTATTTGTAATATCAGCTGGTTTGGCGTTTGGTTAAAATGAAACCCTGCTTGGCTCTTGCTGACACATGAGTGGAGACTAGACTGTACTGAATTAAATCCACCGCCACCTGACTGACTAATGTAGACGCTTGCACCTCTGCAGATAATTTACTAATGCCTTGCAGTAACCCTAAATGCCCTAGAGATGTCCTCGTCGCGACTGTGTTGAGCGCCTCGAATCCCAGAGATGACTACCCTGCAACAAGCATTGATACACTTTCCATTATCATCATATTCCCAAAAACATCAATAACACAACCACCACCATCATCACTGTCATCGTCTAAACATATAACACTCTCATAACATTTGAAATAGGTCATCGTGCATTCTGTTTGAGGTATTGGTCAGCCTACTTTCACACTCCCTCAACACCTTACACCAAAACACTACTGACATAGCCTATAGATGTGGGCCCAAAAATAAGACACATGGCCGCTTTCGAAACTGGTGTTCTAAATGTACAAAACACAACAGACTCAAGTTGCATCAATTCAACTTCATTATCACTGCAGTTACATCATGCAACCAGTTAGGCCTAACGCTAATTTGCTAATGTTTCATATGAGGTTACAGCTACTTATCAAGAGTTAGCTATTTGTCAGTTTCACTGAAATGCCGCAGTGATTCACTTTCTTATAAAGGCTAACTGTCAAATAGGGTTGGGTCATTAAGGCTGATCTTGATGTTAATTAATTATCTGCATAGGGTCATCAGAAAAGATGCTTTGCCAACAAACTCATAAAGCAGAATGAAAGCAATAACTAACATATACAGTCACAAAACAATGTTTACATCAATTTAATTCTGAAATGAAAAAACACGGTTGGCTGTGATGACATAACTGGGCTGAGTTGCCATAGTGAATAATCGCTCCAGAGATAATTGCCTGTGTCTAGTGCAAACACACATTCTTGGCAAATGAGTTTGACACATTTAATCACTCAAGCAAAAAGCAAGCAAAACTTTTTTATAGCGCACATTTCATTCCAGGTGGAAGCACAATGTGCTTCACAGAGAGTGGGCTACCAGGAAGTTGCAGCCACAAAAACTATGTGGATAGCGTACAAAATAAAATATTAGGGAGACATAAACACAATTAAAACAAACAGAAATAACACCCGTGAGTTACAAACAATTAAGAAGTAAGAATAGAAAATAAATAAAATAATTAAGACCAACAACCGAACAGAAAAAAAATAATGACAATTAAGTAGGTAGGAATAAAATACAATTAGATAAAATAGTAATTAAGACTAGGAATTTACAATAAAAAATAATAATAGTTGGTCGGGCATCCCTACAGACACAATTGGCCGTGTCTGCGGGTGGGAAGCCGGATGTGGGTATGTGTCCTGGTCGCTGCACTAGCGCCTCCTCTGGTCAGTCGGGGCGCCTGTACGGGTGGGAGGGGGAACTGGGGGGAATAGCCTGATCCTCCCACGCGCTACGTCCCCCTGGTGAAACTCCTCACGGTCAGGTGAAAAGAAGCGGCTGGCGACTCCACATGTATCAGAGGCGGTGTGTGGTAGTCTGCAGCCCTCCCCGGATTGGCAGAGGGGGTGGAACAGCGACCGGGACGGCTCGGAAGAGTGGGGTAATTGGCCAAATTCAATTGGGGGAAAAAAATCAGACATGTGAATTGAAAACCATTAAAAAGGCAGGAATAAAATAAAATCATAATTAAAACCAACAAACCAGACTACTGAAAGGCAGGGCTAAAAAGAAATGTTTTCAGTTTAGTTTTAAAAGATGACAGCGTTGGAGCATGGTTGGAGCACACCTAACATGATTTAGTAGAATGTTCCAGCGGCTTGAAGCATAAAAGCTAAAAGCAGATTCAGCAGTTATTGTAGAGACCCGGGAATAACCCAACGGACTGTTTTAGATGACCTGAGGGTCTAGCTGGTTCATAGCTCACAAGCATGTTAGATAGATATTGGGGTGCCAGACCATGTACAACCTTAAAAACGAATATTAAAATGTTAAAATCAATTCTACAATGTACTTGAAGTCCGTGTAACAACTTCAGCACAGGTGTTACATGGTCGAATTTCCTTTTTCTAGTTAAAACTCTAGTAGCTACATTTTGAAGCAGCTGCAGTCAGTCATACAGTAGTCTAGCGCCTCAGTTTTCAAAGTGGGGGCTGCGGCTCCCTGGGGGGCCGCCACGAGGCGCTAGGGGGTCCGGGAGAGGAAAATTAAAAATGCAGTTAAAAAAACTAATAATAAAAATAAAATTAAATATATCAAAAAATGATCAAAAAATACTTAAAGAAAAAACTTGATGAATATTATAAAGCACAAATGACAATGAATGTTTGGTTAATAAAAGAAAGAATATTGAATATAATACAACTGAGAAATTATTTGAAATGTAAATTAAATTAATATTGCATTCATAAAAATAAGGAAATATTAGAAGCTGTAGTTTGATTTTTTATAATTGCCAGTGTAATTTATTTTTTTTAAGCCATGTCGCAATAGGGGGGCCCCAGCCAGAGGCTACGGCTATTAAGGGGTCCTTGGCATGGAAAAGTTTGGGAACCCCTGGTCTAGCGGACAGGAAATACAAGCATTGAGAAATTTTTCAGCGCCCTCGTGAGATAAAAAGATCCTGACCTTCGCAATATTTCTTAAATGATCAAATCCAGTTTTAATTATGCTGCTAATGTGGCTCTGGAATTTAAGCCAGCATCCAGGATGACGCCAAGGTTTCTGAACTGTGTGACACTTTCCAGAGACAGTTGTGACAATTTAAAAGAGATTTCCTGTCTGTTAACCTTTGCCCCGATAACCAGGATTTCCATCTTGTCATTTTTTAACTGTAAAAATAATTACTAGTCACCCAGTTATCAATATCCTTGATACATTCTGATAGTGTGTCAGTAGGACTCAGGTTATTGGGGGAGAGGGAGTTATATAGTTGCGTGTTGTCAGCATAATTATGGTAACACACATTCTGTTTCTTGATAAGTTGGCCCAGAGGCTACAAACTAAAGTCAAGTCAAGTCAATTTTATTTGTACAGCCCAATACAATAATGGGCCTAAAACTGACCCCTAGGGAACACCACATGAGAAAAAAAAATGTTGGAGCTAAAATTCCCAAGACAAACATTAAACTCATGTCCTTTGAGGAATGATAAAAACCAGCCCACTGCTGACCGACAGTCCAACCCACCTCTCAAGCCTCCCCATATTAAAACATCATGATCAATAGTGTCAAATGCCGCTCTTAAATCCAATACTACGTAAATAGAAACTCTACCATTGTTACTATTTTTCTTAATAACTTTGACCAAGGCTGTTTCTGTACTGTTTGTCAGGATGTCTCTCTGAGCTCTCCCTCTAAATGGGTGTTTTTGGTCCTGTTGGTGGTGCATACAAGTTCTTACAGCGACATGAGCGCAAATCCATGAATACTGGGATGGCATCCAGCGCTTTACATGTGCTCCCATACATAGGGTTAGTGGTTGTGTCAGGAAAGGCATCGGACGTAAAATTTTGTCAAATCATTATGCGGTTTGACAAGACCACCATTTGTGCTGTGCCCTCACAGGGTACCGATGGAAACTATCAAATCCGCTGTGGCAACCCCTGTGAAATAGGGAACACGCCGAAAGAAGAAGAAGAAGAAGTGGAGCATACAAGTTCTAACTTTACTGTCTTTTCAGACCTTGCAATTTCTCCACCAGGCCACCAGAGGCCCCCGGACTTTCCTGCCTGTTTTCCCCACTCAGCTGCAACTCATCGTCTCATTAGTCCCTCTGTTACCTATACCTAGCATATGTGTTGTTTGCCAGATCGTGCCAGTGTCGTTCAAGCCTTTCTTGTGGTCTGATTACTGACTCCCACTGTCAATTCAGCCTGCTGTGTTTGAAATCCTGTTATGAACCTTGCCTGTTTCCTTATTAAATTGTTTGCCTGAACTCTGGCTGTTGCCTGGCTCTGCACCTGCTCTCTGTTTTGTATTTTTGCTAGTCTGTATTTTTGACCCTGGTTTTGATAACTGACTACAATACTGTACTGCTGTTTGGTGAACCGTGTAATAAATCGCCTTTCATTTTCAGAGTTTTTTGGTCTGCATTATCATTAACCCCCTGTCCAGACACCATGATTGGGGTGAAAATCGGATTGGTAGAGAGCCTGTATTTTGTGACAGAGGTAGAGCCATACCTCTCTCAAGTCCAATCAGCGGCATGGCACAGCAGATGGAGCAACGAGTAAGCTGCCAGGCACTTGGCTCTGGCGTTGGAGGAAAAGGCTTTGCAGGTGCTCCTCGACTTAGCCCCAGCAGAGTAGCGGAACCTCCAAGCCTTGACCATGGCACTGGAAAGGCAATT